>NC_134403.1:347664395-347985645 GCF_038048845.1 Mixophyes fleayi | reverse complement strand
CCCAAGTTTTTAAAAAATAAAAAAAAGTAAAAAAAAATAAAAAATTAAAAAATAAATAAATAAATATAATAATTATAACCAAATTTGCAAAACCAATCCAGCAGTATAAGTCCATTGGTACTGCAATATTACAAAGTTCACACATTCTGCAGTATCAGTCCAGTGGTGCTGTGTCCTGTGCTCTGTCCTGCTGAGTTCCGTAGTGCTGCTGGGTCCTGTGCCGTGTCCTGTTCAGTCCAGTGGTGCTGTGTCCTGTGCTCTGTGCTTCTAAGGGCATAGTTATTTCCCCACTATTCCCAAGTTTTTTAAAAATAAAAAAAAAGTAAAAAAAAATAAAAAATTAAAAAAAAATAAATATATAATAATTATAACCAAATTTGCAAAACCAATCCAGCAGTATAAGTCCATTGGTACTGCAATATTACCAAGTTCACACATTCTGCAGTATCTTGTGCTACATATAATGGAGACCAAAAATTTGGAGGATAAAGTAAGGAAAGATCAAGACCCACTTCCTCCTAATGCTGAAGCTGCTGCCACTAGTCATGACATAGACGATGAAATGCCATCAACGTCGTCTTCCAAGCCCGATGCCCAATCTCGTAGTACCGGGCATGTAAAATCCAAAAAGCCCAAGTTAAGAAAAAGTAGCAAAAAGAGAAACTTAAAATCATCTGAGGAGAAACGTAAAGTTGCCAATATGCCATTTACGACACGGAGTGGCAAGGAACGGCTTAGGCCCTGGCCCGTGTTCATGACTAGTGGTTCAGCTTCACCCACGGATCTTAGCCCTCCTCCTCCTCCCCCCCCCTACAAAAAATTGAAGAGAGTTATGCTGTCAGCAACAAAACAGCAAACAACTCTGCCTTCTAAAGAGAAATTATCACAAATCCACAAGGCGAGTCCAAGGATGTTGGTGGTTGTCAAGCCTGACCCTCCCATCACTGTACGGGAAGAGGTGGCTCGGGAGGAGGCTATTGATGATGTAGCTGGCACTGTGGAGAAACTTGATGATGAGGATGGTGATGTGGTTATTGTAAATGAGGCACCAGGGGGGGAAACAGCTGATGTCCATGGGATGAAAAAGCCCATCGTCATGCCTGGTCAGAAGACCAAAAAATGCACCTCTTCGGTCTGGAGTTATTTTTATCCAAATCCAGACAACCAATGTATGGCCATATGTAGCTTATGTAAAGCTCAAATAAGCAGGGGTAAGGATCTTGCCCACCTAGGAACATCCTCCCTTATACGTCACCTGAATAACCTTCATAGTTCAGTGGTTAGTTCAGGAACTGGGGCTAGGACCCTCATCGGTACAGGGACACCTAAATCCCGTGGTCCAGTTGGATACACACCAGCAACACCCTCCTCGTCAACTTCCTCCACAATCTCCATCAGATTCAGTCCTGCAGCCCAAGTCAGCAGCCAGACTGAGTCCTCCTCAATACGGGATTCATCCGAGGAATCCTGCAGCGGTACGCCTACTACTGCCACTGCTGCTGTTGCTGCTGTTAGTCGGTCATCTTCCCAGAGGGGAAGTCGTAAGACCGCTAAGTCTTTCACAAAACAATTGACCGTCCAACAGTCGTTTGCCATGACCACAAAATACGATAGTAGTCACCCTATTGCAAAGCGTATAACTGCGGCTGTAACTGCAATGTTGGTGTTAGACGTGCGCCCGGTGTCCGCCATCAGTGGAGTGGGATTTAGAGGGTTGATGGAGGTATTGTGTCCCCGGTACCAAATCCCCTCGAGATTCCACTTCACTAGGCAGGCGATACCAAAAATGTACAGAGAAGTACGATCAAGTGTCCTCAGTGCTCTTAAAAATGCGGTTGTACCCACTGTCCACTTAACCACGGACATGTGGACAAGTGGTTCTGGGCAAACGAAGGACTATATGACTGTGACAGCCCACTGGGTAGATGCATCCCCTTCCGCAGCAACAGCAACAGCTGCATCAGTAGCAGCATCTACAAAATGGCTGCTCATGCAAAGGCAGGCAACATTGTGTATTACAGGCTTTAATAAGAGGCACAACGCTGACAACATATTAGAGAAAATGAGGGAAATTATCTCCCAGTGGCTTACCCCACTTAGACTCTCATGGGGATTTGTGGTGTCAGACAATGCCAGTAACATTGTGCGGGCATTAAATATGGGCAATTTCCAGCACGTCCCATGTTTTGCCCACACCATTAATTTGGTGGTGCAGCATTACCTCAAGAGTGACAGGGGTGTGCAGGAGATGCTTGCGGTGGCGCGCAAAATTGCTGGACACTTTCGGCATTCAGCCAGTGCCTACCGCAGACTAGAGGCACATCAAAAAAGCATGAACCTGCCCTGCCATCACCTCAAACAAGAGGTTGTGACGCGCTGGAACTCCACCCTCTATATGCTGCAGAGGATGGAGGAGCAGCAAAAGGCCATTCAGGCCTACACAGCCACCTACGACATAGGCAAAGGAGTGGGGATGCGCCTCAGTCAAGCGCAGTGGAGACTGATTTCCGTGTTGTGCAAGGTTCTGCAGCCATTTGAACTTGCCACACGAGAAGTCAGTTCCGACACTGCCAGCTTGAGTGAGGTCATTCCCCTGATCAGGCTGTTGCAGAAGCAGCTGGAGAAAGTGAGGGAGGAGCTGGTAAGCCATTGCGATTACACCAAGCATGTAGCTCTTGTGGATGTAGCCCTTCGTACGCTTTGCCAGGATCCGAGGGTGGTCACTCTTTTAAAGTCAGAGGAATACATTCTGGCCACCGTGCTCGATCCTCGGTTTAAAGCGTATGTTGTGTCTCTGTTTCCGGCGGACACAAGACTACAGCGGTGCAAAGACCTGCTGGTCAGGAGATTGTCCTCTGAAGAGGACCGTGACATGCCAACAGCTCCACCCTCATTTTCTTCCACATCTATGGCTGCGAGGAAAAAGCTCAGTTTTCCCAAAAGAGGCACTGGCGGGGATGCTGATAACATCTGGTCCGGACTGAAGGACCTGCCAACCATTGCAGACATGTCTACTCTCGCTGCATTGGATGCTGTCACAATAGAAAAAATTGTGGATGATTACTTTGCTGACACCATCCAAGTAGACATGTCAGACAGTCCATATTGTTACTGGCAGGAAAAAAAGGCAGTTTGGAAGCCCCTGTACAAACTGGCTCTATTTTACCTGAGTTGTCCCCCCTCCAGTGTGTACTCGGAAAGAGTTTTTAGTGCAGCGGGGAACCTGGTCAGTGAGCGGCGAAGGAGGTTGCTTCCTCACAACGTTGAAAAAATGATGTTTATAAAAATGAATAATCAATTCCTCAATGAAGTACAGCACTGCCCTCCAGATACTACAGAGGGACCTGTGGTTGTGGAGTCCAGCGGGGACGAATTGATAATGTGTGATGAGGAGGAAGTACACACTGTAGGGGGAGAGGAATCAGAGGTTGAGGATGAGGACGACATCTTGCCTCAGTAGAGCCTGTTTAGTCTGTACAGGGAGAGATGAATAGCTTTTTTGGTGTGGGGGCCCAAACAAACCAATCATTTCAGCCAAAGTTGTTTGGTAGGCCCTGTCGCTGAAATGATTGGTTTGTTAAAGTGTGCATGTCCTATTTCAACAACATAAGGGTGGGTGTGAGGGCCCAAGGACAATTCCATCTTGGAACTTTTTTTTTGGCATTATATGACCAATCAACAGTCGTTTGCCATGTTCAAAAAGTAAAACCAAATTTTAAAAAATTCAAGAAATTAAACCAAAAGTAAAATGCCGTGTCATAATTTAAAACAAGAGGTATTGACGTGCTCTAAAACTACTGTATTGTTGTTTATATTTTATAAACACTACACTTGAAAGCTTGAGTCTTTCAATAAAAAAGTAACTGTCCATTGCACGAATATTTGCAACAGGGACAATTTTAGGGTTAAGAAAGCCAACTAATAACACTTCGACGCTGTCTGTCTTTATAAACACTACACTTGGAAGTTGGAGGAGGTATTGTGGCCCCGGCACCAAATTTACTACCGGGGCCACTCCACTGTGCAGTCCATATTTAGGTTTATCAGATATTAAACAACGGTGACAGTTGATGCCCAATTTTTTAATTATATTGTGGCCTCGGTACCAAATTGTGTACCGGGGCCACCACACTACGCAGTCCAGATACTTGTTTGGTGGAATTCAGACCAGTTGAGGGTTTTATTATTATATTGTGGGGACCACTCTATCTATACCACACTACAACTCTATACCACTCTATTTCATACTTTAATTCTATTTAATACTTTAATTCTATTTCATACTTTAATTCTATTACTAATTACCATAAAGAGGAACTGCCGCTTCTATTTAATACTTTAATTCTATTAGTAGTTACCATAAAGAGGAACAAAATAAACCAATTTTACCAAAAGTATAATATGACTTAGACTTACAAACACTACACTTGAAAGATGGTGCCTTTAAATGAAAAAGTCAGCCTTCATTGCACGACTATATGCAACAGGGACAGTTTTTTGGTTTACAAAGTCAACCAATAACACTTGGACCCTGTCTGTCTTTAACATACTTGATGGGATCTCAATGACGAATTGTCTGTACCATGTTTGGAGGAGGTATTGTGGCCCCGGTATCAAATTGGGTACCGGGGCCACCCCACTACGCAGTCCAGATACTTGTTTGGTGGAATTCTGACACGTGGAGGGTGTATTTATTTTATTGTGGCCCCGGTATCAAATTGGGTACCGGGGCCACCCCACTACGCAGTCCAGATACTGGTGGAATTCTGACACGTGGAGGGTTTTTTAATTATATTGTGGCCTCGGTACCAAATTGTGTACCGGGGCCACCACACTACGCAGTCAAGATAGATAGATGCGTATCATAGATAAAGTACATTCAGTGGTGTGGGGCAAATTGAAAAATATTCAAAATACACTGACATTATCAAAAACAAGAGGTTGTCACACGCTAAAACTTCAACATGTATATGATGGAGAGGATGGAGGAGCAGCCGTATGTGTAGTGTAATGCAGACCTGTTGAAGGTTTTTTATATATTTTATTGTGGTGCCCAGTGCCCACTCCTCTAGGCAGTCCAGGTACATTTATTGGTGCGATTCATAAAAGTTCAGGGTTTTTAATATATTGTGGTGACCCACTCCTCTACGCAGTCCAGGTACATTTATTGGTGCGAATCAAACAAGTTGATGGTTTTCTTATTATATATATTGTGGTGACCCACTCCTCTACGCAGTCCAGGTACATTTATTGGTGCGAATCAAACAAGTTAATGGTTTTCTTATTATATATATTGTGGTGACCCACTCCTCTACGCAGTCCAGGTACATTTATTGGTGCGATTCATAAAAGTTCAGGGTTTTTAATATATATTGTGGTGACCCACTCCTCTACGCAGTCCAGGTACATTTATTGGTGCGATTCATAAAAGTTCAGGGTTTTTAATATATATTGTGGTGACCCACTCCTCTACGCAGTCCAGGTACATTTATTGGTGCGATTCATAAAAGTTCAGGGTTTTTAATATATATTGTGGTGACCCACTCCTCTACGCAGTCCAGGTACATTTATTGGTGCGATTCATAAAAGTTCAGGGTTTTTAATATATTGTGGTGACCCACTCCTCTACGCAGTCCAGGTACATTTATTGGTGCGAATCAAACAAGTTGATGGTTTTCTTATTATATATATTGTGGTGACCCACTCCTCTACGCAGTCCAGGTACATTTATTGGTGCGATTCATAAAAGTTCAGGGTTTTTAATATATTGTGGTGACCCACTCCTCTACGCAGTCCAGGTACATTTATTGGTGCGATTCATAAAAGTTCAGGGTTTTTAATATATTGTGGTGACCCACTCCTCTACGCAGTCCAGGTACATTTATTGGTGCGATTCATAAAAGTTCAGGGTTTTTAATATATTGTGGTGACCCACTCCTCTACGCAGTCCAGGTACATTTATTGGTGCGAATCAAACAAGTTGATGGTTTTCTTATTATATATATTGTGGTGACCCACTCCTCTACGCAGTCCAGGTACATTTATTGGTGCGAATCAAACAAGTTGATGGTTTTCTTATTATATATATTGTGGTGACCCACTCCTCTACGCAGTCCAGGTACATTTATTGGTGCGATTCATAAAAGTTCAGGGTTTTTAATATATATTGTGGTGACCCACTCCTCTAGGCAGTCCAGGTACATTTATTGGTGCGATTCATAAAAGTTCAGGGTTTTTAATATATATTGTGGTGACCCACTCCTCTACGCAGTCCAGGTACATTTATTGGTGCGATTCATAAAAGTTCAGGGTTTTTAATATATATTGTGGTGACCCACTCCTCTACGCAGTCCAGGTACATTTATTGGTGCGATTCATAAAAGTTCAGGGTTTTTAATATATATTGTGGTGACCCACTCCTCTACGCAATCCAGGTACATTTATTGGTGCGAATCAAACAAGTTGATGGTTTTCTTATTATGTATATTGTGGTGACCCACTCCTCTACGCAGTCCAGGTACATTTATTGGTGCGATTCATAAAAGTTCAGGGTTTTTAATATATATTGTGGTGACCCACTCCTCTACGCAGTCCAGGTACATTTATTGGTGCGATTCATAAAAGTTCAGGGTTTTTAATATATATTGTGGTGACCCACTCCTCTACGCAGTCCAGGTACATTTATTGGTGCGATTCATAAAAGTTCAGGGTTTTTAATATATATTGTGGTGACCCACTCCTCTATGCAGTCCAGGTACATTTATTGGTGCGATTCATAAAAGTTCAGGGTTTTTAATATATATTGTGGTGACCCACTCCTCTACGCAGTCCAGGTACATTTATTGGTGCGATTCATAAAAGTTCAGGGTTTTTAATATATTGTGGTGACCCACTCCTCTACGCAGTCCAGGTACATTTATTGGTGCGAATCAAACAAGTTGATGGTTTTCTTATTATATATATTGTGGTGACCCACTCCTCTACGCAGTCCAGGTACATTTATTGGTGCGAATCATAAAAGTTCAGGGTTTTTAATATATATTGTGGTGACCCACTCCTCTACGCAGTCCAGAAAGATACCTTGTTGCAACGTTTTGGACTAATAACTATATTGTGAGGTGTTCAGAATACACTGTAAATTAGTGGAAATGCTTGTTATTGAATGTTATTGAGGTTAATAATAGCCTAGGAGTGAAAATAAGCCCAAAAACTTGATTTTTAAACTTTTTATGTTTTTTTCAAAAAAAATCCGAATCCAAAACCTTAAATCCGAACCGAGACCTTTCGTCAAGTGTTTTGCGAGACAAATCCGAACCCCAAAAATAACGAAAATCCGGATCCAAAACACAAAACACGAGACCTCAAAAGTCGCCGGTGCACATCCCTAGTAGGGAACAAACCCTTATATAATTAACAGGTGACATTAATTGAATAGTTTATTTTTCTGTTCATTCTTTTGTGACTATATATTTCACATATATATTGGATGCATCTTGCAGTGTATTGACTGTTAGAGCAGAGCGGACCTAGACCCGTATTCACCAACAGTGGTATCTTTACATCCGCTCCTTGTTGACAGACATGAGTAATATGTCTGTTTTCCATGCGTTTCTTAAAAACCACACAGCACGTTCGTTTTGCGTTTGTTAATCAGACCCACAGTCTTTTGTACCGCTAGAATAATTTGACCTAGAATTAAACTATTACTCTTAATATCTTTAGTGTTGTGTTTAAAATCTTCTCCAGTGTATGTTATAATTTTTCCTGGGTTACTGTTTGTTAGTAACCGTAGATACAAAAATAATGAATTTGATGTCAGAACCTACAGGTCCATTTAGCCTGTCCTTTTATGTGTGTGTTTCAAAATATATTTTAGATATAAATATTAACAATAACCATATGTGTGTCCCATGCTTTAGTGAATTATTAGACCACAACTGCGTCTAGACTATTCCATGGCTCTATCGCTCTTTCTGAAAAAGAATGTTGCTTATGTTTCCTAGTATTCCTCCCTCCCAATTTCAGTTTGTCAACTTGTTCCTTGCCTCCTCTAAGCTCTGTATGTTTAACATTTCAAGTGTTCCTGATAAATGTTGTGCAACCAATGTTCCATCATATTTCAAAAGAGTCTCATTGTGCAATAGGATATGCATAGGCATTGCAAATGGTGGGGCTTCCATTCACAAAAGATGTCTGAGGACAATGAGAGTTGATTCCTGAATGGGGTTTTACTCAATAACAATCAATACCAATGCAATACTAACTTTAGACATTAAACTTAAGCTGGACCAATATTCATTTACTGAGTCTTTGTCCAGGGTCAACATTATCTTGTCATGTCAGACATTGTTTATTGCCTCTCACTATTGTAAATTTAACATTGCATTGGTTAGTAAACAATTCTCATTGTCCATGTCTGTTCTAAATTCACTAGTTCTTATCCTAAATACAATATTGTAACAATGACCATAATCATTTCTATTAAAGGCAGGTATTATAGTAAAAATGTTGAACGATGCTGTAAACTTAAAAATCAATGAGAGGTACAGACTGAGCAGTATAGACATCAATGTATATGAGTGTAACAGTGAAACTTATAGCCAGTGTTGTGTCGGATCCAAGATTCACTAGGGGAAGAGAAGAGAAACTAATTCCGGACGTGAAGAACATGTTCCTCCTGCAGTGCATATCCAATTTGCTCCTGTTCTTAAGCAACTGATTTAGCATTCTAGGAGCAATTCCAAAAACCGGGAATGTGTGCTACATGTTATGTGCGTGGCTGACAATTAGACATATGTGTGTAAATAAAAACACTTTGCATGCTGCATATTCTAAAGTTCATATATCACCTTTACTGTTTCATCAACATGCTTCTTCATTTGAAGCTCCTGAGTCCTTGTGCAAAAATAACACCTGCAAGGAAACCTGTCCTAACATTACTGTTAGTTTGAAAAATGTGTATTGACCAGACAATTCATTTACCTTCATGGATATCCAGACAGCAAACAGATACCAGTAAAAGGTGTCTGAACATAGGCTAGGAGGGATGTCACAAACATTGATATTATATTGAAGATTAAGTGGAGATGTGTGATACCCACTATACAAGAGTAAAAGAAATAAAAATATAAAAAAACACAAAATTAAAATAAACTTTACATACACTCCAGGACCTTCTATTATTATTATTATTATTATTATTATTATTATTATTATTACTAGTGTTACCATTATTTATATAGCTCCAGCATATTAGTGCTTTACAATTGGGAACAACACAGTAATGAAATGAGACTGGGTAATACAGACAGACAGAGAGCCAAGATGGCTCTGCTCTTAGCTTGTACTTTATAGGACAATAGGAGTTTGATACACGAGGTTAAGTGCTACATATTGAATATTGGTCCAGCCCGATTGCAAAGGTAGAAAGTGCTTAATGGCTATATTATCCAGTCACACAGCAATGTTGATCAGGGGGTTCGGATCAGACGGTTGATTGAGTGTAGAAAGAAGTATTATGTGAACTGTGTAGGGGATAATAATTGGGTAGCCTAAGGAGGTTAAGAGGGTGGTTGAAGAATTTGAGAATCTAGCCTTAGGAGGTGGGTTTTCAGGGAATGCTTGAAGGTTTTAAGACAAGTAGAACATTTTTTTGTGCACTTTTAAGTATAAAATAAAATCTTCTTTTCTTCTGTCTTGATATTTCATCGTACAAATTGTAAACCAAAATCCTTGAAAACTATCCACAAAAACGACCTACCTGCTCACAATGATTGTCTGTTTATAATAAAATTGGGAGTAACCAGGACTCCTATTAGCCACCAGCCAATCACAATTGGTTTCCCACACTCACCATTTGTTATTGGCTGGTGGTTGAGGGTAGACCAGTTACTCATGATTATAGTCATTTAGAAGAAACCATATGTTGTGTGATTGAAGTGTTTTTTCTTAGGAACCTCTGCACGCCATAGTTTGTCTTAACATAGACTTATGTTGACACAAGTTCCCTCCATCTACTATATGGGTCATTTCAATAGCATTACAAGGCATGATACACATAGGAGGGGGGGGGGGGTTAATACTGAGTGCAACTATTGCTGTAGTAAGTTAGCAAGGTGGAATACTATTTTGCATGTGCTTAAAGCAAATGTCGTACGTACTAATTGATAAATTCAGCTTTGAATAGAGATACGTATGCCTGTATAGAATTTATATCTTCTGGCCAATGCTGCAACCTTATTGTTAAATAACATTTCCACTGAATGAAAATGAAAAGTTATATAATAGGAGGTAGACCCATGCAGATTGTATACTTTTTGCTGTATATTTATGGTTAAATTTAGATAAAATTTTCACAATATACAATTATGGTTCTTCCTATAAAATATTTTTGGTTTCTCCTATCAAAGAACAGAAAAGTATAAACTAACATACAGTACAGTAAACAAATCACGTACAGTTACCAAAAATTCCCGTTACACAAAAGTTTAAATAATTTAAATTGAAGCCATTCATAAGCTCAAAAAATGGCACTCTGCCAGATGAAACTATGCAATTACCTGTCCTGAAATAATTTCAGCACAAGCATGGAAGAATAACACATTTGGAATTGGATGTATGAATTGTGATTAATGTGTTCCGAAAGGCAATTATATAATTCTCTTCCAAAATGACTCTGCTAGACCAAATGTCCTTATGTCGTTTCTGGTATTTTCCATCAATATAATGTCTGCCAAAATTGTCTTCTTAAAATCTGCATGATAAATAGCTTTGCACAGATTGCTTTTTTTCCCCACAAAAGCTGTCATATTCCATTGCTCAGCTAAAGACCATAGTCCGCGGTAAGAATGGATGTTCGGAACAGAGATTTACGTGGGTTGTACCTTTGAAAGAGTTTAAAGTACGGGGTCAGTGAAACAATAAAAACAGACCTTAGATCTAAAAGAGGATAGATTTGTGAAAGTATGAGTGAAACAATATCACATCAAAATTATACATTTAAAAAGAACTTGTTATCACGTTATTCATTGACAATTTTACTTCTTTTTTACATAATGTGTTGTTTCACTACTTAATCAAAACAAAACAGAGTTTCTCCATGGCCTCATTTGTCTGAGAGAGAACATTTTATCTCTATTCACTATGCTCTCTCCTGGGCTAACCTCCTACACATCTCACTGTAGGAGAACATTGGCTCATCCAGAAGACCATAGTGTAGACTTACTGCACGACTTGGCTGCCAGGTTGATATTTAAGCATACTATATTACATGCTCTACACCTCCTCCCTTGGAGTCCTCATCAGCTCCTTTGGCCTCCAGTAATACCAGTACCACCTCTTTGCTGATGATACCCAAATTTATCTTTCATTCCCTGACCTCTCCCCTTCCCTTCAGTTTCGTGTCTCCTGCTGTCTCTCGGCCATCTCATCTTGGATGTCTGAACGCTTCCTTAAACTCAATATCTCCAAGACTGAAATTATCGTCTTCCCCCCTTCCAGGACTATTCCAACCCCCCTCTCTATTTCTGTTAATAACAATACCCTCGTCGTTGTCCCTCAAGTTCGATTCCTTGGGGTCATCCTCGATTCTTCCCTCTCCTTCAAGACTCACATTCTGTCCCTCTCAAAATCCTGCTACTTCCACCTTCGGAATATATCCAAGATATGGCCCTTTCTCACCACGGAAGTAATCTCTCACCTTGACTATTGTAACCTCCTTCTCTCTGGCCTACCTGACTCTCACCTTGACCCTCTTAAGTTCTTCATTGTTTGTTCTTTCTGTATCATGTTGTGTCATGGGTCACTGTGTTCTGTATATGTCATGTACAGAGCAGCGGACCCTTTGTGACGCCTTATAAATTAATAATAATAATAATAATAATGCTCTCTCCAGGCATTCAGAGGCACACAGCTGATCGGCATACCTATTTATTTATGCAGGGTATCTCACTGAAACCCTAAAGAGTTGTGGTTGTAAGACTTGTAGGGTTTTTAAGGGAATTAATTAAAATATATTTAAACCGTCAGTTACATGCATCTGAACATTAATATATCTGAACTGACAATTTATAACTAAACAAATGTTTACTTCCACTGTGTTACAACTCTATAGTTTATTCTATATTCGCCTTCCTATGTAACAGCATGAAGTTATCCATCTTTTGGACAGCTCGGAATGTTCATGAATTTTAAATAGAGAATGAACAGCCCATGTACTTGAATGAGCGTGCTCACTGTTCTCCAAAGAAACATCTTGTGTCATCACGCAGTTGCCAGCTTTTATTACATTGGTTCTGAATGGTCACATGATATCAGTGTCCCACTTCTGCCCACATAAACCGCTTATTTAAATGATGTACTGAGGCAGAGGGGCACAGTTGTAGCTATGAAGCCAAGTTTCTCAATAATGATCTGTATGTAAATAAGTGTTCTTTGAAATGAGGCTTTTACAGATGCTGCACTATTAATGTTAAAGTTTTAAAAACTGCATAGGTACACTGTGTGGATAGGGGGCATAGTCAAAATATGTCCTAATTTTTGGCCCTGCAACATTGGAACGTATGTACTGTTAATATTGGGCAAGCTATTTGTACCACCTATGTCTTGATCAGATGTGCAATGGGCCTTAGCCTTAGTTTTGACAATGCATCCAAACTAAATGCATCCAGAATGAAAAAGGAAATACATATACAGTACATATTCCAATGATATAGTCAGCAGCTGGGATAGATTTGGAAGTATTTCTGATGGATAAATTAAACTAAGCACAATCTTGTCTTTCGGCACACTGGCTACAGTAAGCTGTTTAGAATTTTGTCAATACAAAAACTAAGTTTACGCTTGAAAATACAGTAGAAACAAATATGTTTGTGGGGGTCATTTTAAGGCAATTTATTACTCATCACATGAAGTTTTTACATTGTATTATCTGTATTAATTCACTTGCTCTCCATCATAGTATTATGTCTTACATGTAGGGCAGTTACTACTGCTTTATAAATAAATAATATTAATATTATAATCAAAAGGGTTGAACTTTCCCCACTCATTGCATAGTCTATCATCATCAGCCCGGGACTGAAACAGCTGGCGTTCCTGGTCACCGAGAGCATAATTTCATTGCAAGTGAAATGCTCTTGTGGCCCTCTCATCCAATAAGGTGATACCTTCTTTGGCCAGAGACGTCTGCTACTTCTTTATGTTCAAACTAATGGTATTAAAAGATGCCTTCAGCTTGGTGGTCTCACCCCTTTAAACTTGTATTGTACAAGTTATAAAAACAAACACATTATAAAATGATTTACAAATAATATCTCACGCTATCTAAACTACATTTGTGTATTATTGTACAGTATATTTATATAGCACCACCATATTACACAGCGCTGTACAGAGAATATCTGTCACTCACATCAACAAATAAAACATTACTTTTGGAACTTTGTAAACAAAACTTAATTTTGAACATCATCATTCAAAACTAACTTGTCACTTCACTAACTTGTGACTCATATGTCAAGCTATAGTAATATTTACAAAAGACCCTACAATTATATGACAATCTGTCATTCAAATGAAGCATTTCTGGACATTTTTTGTTTTAATTTAGAACTTTACATATGTAAATTCTTCCTGCTAGCTTTTCTTACATTTATAAATCTGCAGATGGATTATTTTTGTTATAAGATAATTTGCAAATAAATGTCATTAATACCAAATTTGGCAACATTCAGGGCCAACTGTTTACACAGTAGTGGGACAGCTCTGATTTATAAGGACTGTTTGCCAAGATCTGTTGTCATGAAATAGTCATAAAAAGGCATCTTCTAATATTGCTTAAAGGTGAAATGTAGCAAACAATTGCATTCAGTGGACCTCATTTACTAAGTGCACTTACAGTCAACCGTAAAATGTCTTATTGTTTTATCTGTGCACCTAGATGGATTGCCATATGCATTGAATGTATGCACATACTTTCCATTCTCAGTTGATGCCTAAGTTTGTGGGGAGACAGGGAACTTCTTATCACTTGAAAACCACCACTTTTATTAAATTAAATTTATTACATTAGGCAAAGTGCACTTCTCCCCCAACGTACCACTGGAATTTGTGTCCCGTTAATAGTATCGGGCGAGTCACGAATTCCGGCAGCTCAAAGCTTGTGCAAAACGGAAGTGCTTTTGCATTCAGAAACAATCCATCTCAACCCCAGTTACATTTTTAAATAGTTTTGTAGCAATAGCCAAGAATGGTTTATTATTATTGTTCTGACTCCTATGAACTACATTTGTTCATTAATAATCTGCAGCTCTCTCCACTCTGTGTGAAGTATGTTCCAACTACAGTTGGAGTCTTTTCAGGTGTATTTCTTTCATTCACTTTTTAATTCCAAGAGATTGCAGAATGTCAGCTGTAGGCCTCATTTAAAAAGTCTTGATTTTTGCTGGTGAGCCTAGATTACCACCAAAGTTAGCTAGTGGTAATCTGTGAAGCAGAAGTTTGCATCAACTAAATAATTGGTGGGATATGGCTGAAAACACTCACACTTACGCTAAACACAGCAGTGGAAATAGCCGCAACTGTGTGAAGATACCTTACTGTACATGGTCTACATTAGACCGCCCCTGTCCTCCCGCTTTCACCTCTCAAGGTGTAAGGGGTAGTAAGTGTCAAATGCAAGTGTATATGAATTCCGCACAATTGTGTAAGTTTGGTTTCTGAAGTCATGATCAGGTTCTTCAACTGTTGTACAACACGACTGTTCGATTCTTATGCCATCTGCAAACTCTAAAGACCAGAAAGTAGGCATGCACCTTGAAGTGCCCTGGGTGGACTTATAGGTTCACCAGTGGAAAACCACAGCAGATTTTTGGTGCACATACAGTAAACTTCTAAAATAATAATCCTCTGTCAAGAGACTGTGTTAAAACAGTGCTAATAAGACAGCAAAAAGAAAGAAGTAATTTTAAGATAAAGGGTGAGATTTAGTTACGTATGTTTATGCCAAACCGCCAGTTTGTTGGTAGTTTATAATTTGTACAATGTACTGAAGGCAGAACTGCACATCAAACTGCTTTATTTCAAGCCACCAGATCTGAAACCACCATTTTTTCGATTTTTTTCACATGGAAAAAATACAAACTGGTCAATGTATGAAGGAGCTGTTTGCAAAAACCGCACATCAAACCGTATGATAACATACAGTTTAATTAGACAAGATTGCTCAAACCGCATGACATTTCAGTATGCTAGCTGTAAAAAGGCACAGAATTCTCTTTTGCAACTGACCGAGTTTCAGAAAATGGCAATGATTGGTGAAATGTTTGCTTGGCTAAATTATTCTGCAACACATGGAAGGGGAAAGGGTTAGAAGGAGTGAGGAGGCATGTGTTGTGGAGGTCTGCAGGGTTGAGGCACCAAGGTTGACCCTAGAATCATTCATAGGCCAAGAAATAATTGAAATGTTTAGGTTCAACAGAAGGAACCTGCAGAATCTTTAAGAGCAGGTAAAGGATGATTTGGACCCTTTCACTTCACGCTCCACTGTAATTTCTGCCCTGCATAAATTATATGTGCTTTCACTTCCTGACCACAGGGTCATTTAAATAAATTGTTCATTTAAATAATTGTTGAGTTCCCAATTGTTAGGCATTAAACAGCCAATCAGAGAAAGAACAAGGGCACTCATAGGTTTCAGCAAAGCCTACACTTATCCATATTTATTCATGTTTGATAGCTTGATACATAGTTGAGAAAAACAAAACACAACAGTTTTGGAGTGATGGTAACATCTGTGGAGAATGACAAACATACAAATTCCTGATCACAGCTTGGCTCATGATTGGTTTGTTGCGTTGCCAAAAAGCCAAAAGGGTGGCAGCCACTGATTGGCCTGCAGCGAATCGTTGCTGTTTCGCTGTTGCCAATGCCGGGTAGAGGAAATAAGATGTACTTACCGCCACTGGGTCCCACGTCAGGTGAGTTCCTTCCTCTTCTTCTCATTGCCCTCTGCACGGGCTCCATAACCTGGGGGCACTCCTCTTACATTTCCCCTTCCTTTTTCTGTTATGGTCCCCACAACCAATGTCTTCCTCTCGATGGCTGTTTCCAAAGGTCGCTTACTGGCACATCCAGTCCGCATCTGCCGAATCCTCTTCGATAATGCCCTCTTGCACAGGACCCAGTCCAGCCTGGCAACTTCCTCACCCAAAGCAAGCACCCTGGCTCCTCTTGAGAGGGTAGAGACGTCCACCACTTACCAGCTGCGCTCTCTAGAGTATCTTCTTCTCCATCAGATGCCTTTTCAGCAGCTATCTCTTTTGGGGTACCGATGGCAGCCACCAAGCAGGCATTTTCACATGCCTTTGGATATAGCGTTTACCAGTGGAGAGTCTTCACAAGTCTACCTTCCTCTTCAGGGACCAATTTCTCCACGTCGAAAAAACAGGCAGTATTTAACTTATGTGCAAAACAGAATACTAATTTGCACCCCTTGCATTGTAACATGGTTTTGTCCAGGAGACTGAAATAACAAGTTTCTCAAGTTAAGATCCTTAATGAATCAGGCCCTATATTATTAACAGGTGACAATAACATTCTTTTGCGTGCCGTAATGTATCAGGCCCTCAATGTGCAGGTTGTCTGTCATGCAAGCATGCGCATTATGTGTGCAGTAGCAAGCTATCAGCTGATCAACAGATGTTACCATGGAAACTCACATTGCAATGTTTCAAACAATATAACTTTATTGCAAACAATCAATTTCAAAACTGAGCATCTGACATGTCAAGCAACTTAACATCAAATATTATTACATTAATTTACATTCATGTGTAATTTCTTAGATTTTTTTCATTCTAAGGTTCTTATACAAAACATCTTATTTATATTGCAGTTCAGGGCGCTACAAATATACCAGGGGGCCTGTTATAAGCAAGTGATGTGTATTATACACAGGGAGGAGGGCGACACTTCACATGTAAGTGGTCTTCAAAAAGCTTTTTACTTATTACCAGCACTGAAAAGAAGTGCACCACAATACAGTATATATTTTTATCACATGCAAACTAGTTTTCTTTCCTTATTTTAGAGGATGATTCACTAGAGATGTCGCTACCTCAGATATACCCGGTTCGGATACTTCGTCTTGTAGGAGCAGCTGTCACAGATGATGACGGTGTGCTGGCAGTACTACCCTCAGCTGAAGTTCACACAAGAGGTTGGTCAACAAATCAGGGAACAACTGAGAAGCACCAGCAATAAAACTTGCATTCAGTTACCTGACAGATCCAGCAAAGGCCTGTATGGGTAGAACTGTGGTTATAATTATCAGTCTGTTAGCTGTCACGATCGTGGACATTGACACCGTAAAGAAGCTCCAGTGGCAGAATGCATCTCCTCATATGAGATATATTCTATAGCCAGGGGAGCGCCACCTCCTGTTGCTGCAGCAGCTCCTCGCTCCTCTGACACCACTTTATGTTTGCAAATCTCTTCTTGCAGTGTGCTCCACTGCATGCCCAGCCTGGCAAAACCCATTTCACATTTAGGGTCATTGGCTCAGTGGTGCCTTTGCTTTGATAACACAGTTATCATCATGTGAGTAACTAATATTGCGACTAGACTTGGTTTTGGCCACCTGGACATTGCTTCCTCTACACCCTCTTGTGCCTCCTCTGCCACTTCCTGATCTACTTCCCTTTCTTCCTCCTACATACTCTGACTGCCGGTATCCCCTCTCCATTTCTCCATAGCCTCCCCCCAACACAAAACACACTCAAAATTATCTACGCTACCACCTACATCAGTGTTGGCTAACCTGTGACACTCCAGGTGTTGTGAAACTACAAGTCCCAGCATGCTTTGCCAATATATAGCAGCTTATTGCTGGAAGGGTGTGCTGGGACTTGTAGCTTCACAACACCTGGAGTGTCACATGTTAGCCAACACTGACCTACACCCAACTTACATCAAATATCACTGTCAGAGCTTCATGTAAAAACACACAGCAAACAGTAATAATAACACAAAAAGTAGAGTCAAGACGTAGCTGAGGACTCTTCACATACTGCTCCCTCTCTCTGGATAACAGTATCAATAGATCTTCTGCCCTAAGGCTGCAGCACCATTACCAAGATTTACATACATCAAGGTTGCACTTCACGGAGAAGTGCATCTCTCTTTGTCCAATATAAAAGAATAATTTCACCCACATATCTAGCTTATGTAAGTCCACTTACTCTCAAGAATACTTTTATCCATAAAATAAGTTAAACCAAGCAGTATTTATTTGAAAAATGTAACATGATCTGTTTATAAGGTGTAAGGAGGTAAGACGTTTGATGTGTTATTTACAAGTTTATACAATGCACCTCTTCAGATTTTTCCTGGTCTCTGCACACCTAGGCACAATTCTAGCATCATCATCATCATCATTTTATTTATATAGCGCCACTAGTTCTGCAGCGCTGTACAGAGAACTCACTCACATCAGTCCCTGCCCCATTGGAGCTTACAATCTAAGTTCCCTAACACACACACACAGAGACTAGGGTCAATTTTGATATCAGCCATTTAACCTTCTAGTATGTTTTTAGAGTGTGGGAGGAACCCGGAGCACCCAGAGAAAACCCACGCAAACACAGGGAGACCATACAAGCTGCACACAGATAAGGCAATGGTCGGGAATCGAACTCATGACCCCAGTGCTGTGAGGCAGAAGTGCTAACCACTAGGCCACTGTGCATGCGGGGATCTCTCGGAGTATAAGCATCCACCTTGATGTATGCAGGGCAGTCCATTTAGGTGCTCGGGTGCAATGAATGGGCAGCACGGTGGCTTAGTGATTAGCACTTCTCCCTCACAGCACTGGAGTCATGAGTTCGATTCCTGATGATGGCCTTATCTGTGTGGAGTTTGCCTGGTTTTCCTCCCACACTCCAAAAGAAATACTACTAGATTAATTGGCTGCTATCAAATTGTTCCTAGTCACTTCCTCTCTATCTGTGTGTGTGTTAGGGAATTTAGACTGTAAGCTCCAATGGGGCAGGGACTGATGTGAGAGCGTTCTCTGTACAGCGCTGCGGAATTAGTGGCGCTATATAAAATAGATGACGATGAATGTCTAAAAGGGTTGGGTCACACTCCTTAACTAATAGGCAACACCCCTTTTGGATGATAAATATCTGTGATGTGTCTGAAAGTCAGAACTGTTGGCAGATACTAATAAACAACAGTATTTTATTTTATTTGCCACCATTAACTTCTTCCTGTAATGTAAGACTTGTAAGATCGATGAGCTGCGGTGCCTACGTATTTACTTATTACTGTCACAGGCTATATGTTGCCTCTTTATACATTTAAAATATATAACTTTGTTGTCTTCTATGCTATTTGTAGTCTTCACTACAACTGTGATAATCACCCCCTCTGCGATATTGTCAGCAATATAGCTCTCGCCCACTCTACTAATCTTACTTTCATCACTGCGGCAGAGGGATAGCTGAGAAGGGTCTCGTTGACACCCGATCCATAGTTCACTGCGTTGCTGAATGGCATAAGCAATTATAAAGAACTAGTCTGCCCCAAGATAATTGTTAAGCATCCCAAAGCAAGCAAGCACAGAGAAAAGGTAATGACTCCAGATCTAGAAATGTACTTTATAATACAGGTAGGGGATCTGTAGCCAGCCACAGGCATAGACTGAGTGTATATATTGAAACTTTATATTGTTCTAAATTGCTTTCAAAAGTGCATTGTTTACAGAAAAGAGAGAAGTGGAAAACTTGAAATATGCTTTTATTTCCCAATATGCTTACAGTATATTTTCTTTTTGTAAAGCACACTTTTCTTAATGTTTGACCCATGTAAGTATTTAGTGTATACAAAATATTTTAATGTCCCAAAATATCTCATCTCTGGCATTCTTCATTGTCAGTGTTTATTTACACAGTTGCAAATTGAAAAACATTTGGCTTAACACAGTACTAACACTTTTTGAAGTCATATCATATAAAGTACTTTTCTGTATTATTTTTTTTTCTCCTTACAAACTGTAATTGAGGCAATTTAAATATGAGCAAACCTTTTTTAATGACATGTGGAAATGTTTGCACTGGCATTGAAAAGTTCAGATTTCAGGGTTCATCCGAAATTTAAAGCTACATTATTGTTTTTTCAATGTGTTTAATAAATTATGAAGCAACATATTTTAAAATAAAATGGGTTAGGCAACTTTCTGTGGACATAGAAAGCACTGGAGTAAAGTTTGCCTAAAGTTTAAGGGGTAAATTTATCAAGCTGTGGGTTTGAAAAAGTGGAGATGTTGCCTATAGCTAACCTTCTCCATAATCCCATGGCGACCTTCTCCATAATCCCATGCCAACCTTCACCATAATCCCATGCCGACCTTCTCCATGATCCCATGCCAACCTTCTCCATAATCCCATGCCGACCTTCTCCATAATCCCATGCCGACCGTCTCCATAATCCCATGCCGACCGTCTCCATAATCCCATGCCGACCTTCTCCATAATCCCAATGCACCTGGGCAGAAATCTAAGTACACTTATGCAAATCAAGGTGCACAATGCACCCAAAAGCTGATCTTGTACTATACAGTAGATGTCCTGCACTTTTTGAATAACCTCCACGGTATCAAGTACCATCAAGTAATAAAACAAACATTGAGAATAATAATAAATGGTTAAAAAAAGTCATTGTAACCAACAATATTGCACAAGTGAAAATAAAATAAATAATCATGCAAAGGAAAGCCCTTGAAGGACCAAATTCAAAGGCAAAGGGGATATATGATAAATAATAATAAACCTCAGGGAAGGCAATAAATGACCCTTACTTGAAAAATGTCTAGGCACTGCCCATAAGTAGATGGTTAAACCTGAATTGCAGTTAAATGGATAATTAACGGTATGCCATCCTTAATGAGCGTCAGTTGGACTGGATTGTGTCGCACATTCAAGGAGGTGTGCTATGTCAGTTCTGCCTCGGTCCCCAATCATAATTACATTGTCAATGTGTCATTTGTAGAATTCAATTGATGAGGTGGAATTAACTCGAGCACAAAATTCTCCATAAATAAATTGGCTACCATAGGGTTCTTATGGTTGCCCATTGATTAAACTGCTTACTGTCGATGCCTCTTCTCCATTACACAAAATCTCTCTTACTGTTTAAGACTTAACACTCTAATCCATATGTAAATAAAGACACTGATAACCATTTGAATTTGGCAAAATAGGTTACAGTTTATTGAATTAAACATAAAGATGGTGGTAGTGAAAGCAAATTGTGAGTCAGCTAACAACTAATAGGAAAACCAAACAGTGTAGTGCCACAGGCACTAATCACTGGGCCCAGGGCATTGTCCTTTTGGCCAGTGTTTAATCTGGCGTCATTGTGACTACTCTCCCTCTTCGCTCACAATGATGTGCCCACACAATGCAGGTCAAGTGGTCTACCACAGAAAGGGACCAAGAGCCAGGGTGCTTCGAAGGTGGCGGTGACATGCGGCCAATCAGCGATGGCACCATAAAAATTAGTCGTTGACTGCAAATGCTTTCCTGACAACTGTGCCTCTTCTGGTATTGGAGAAAAGGATATGGTTAATACACCAGGGCCGACTTTCCCATTGGGCACGATGGGCAGGTGCCCGGGGGCCCTGGCAGGTCTGCTGTAAAAAAAATCCTGTAAAGAAAAAAAAAAAAGAAACTTACCTTTTGCGGTCAACTGACCGTTCAGGTCAGGTGACGATCCGGCTCACTCCCTGGTCCTCTCTTCCATGATGCGCTCACAGTGAATGTCGGGCGTGATGACGTCATCACGCCCGACATTCACTGTGAGCACAGCATGGAGGAGCACAGAAGCGGATTCAACGCATCGCGACTGAAAGGTAAGTATATATAATCCTTTTTTTTTTTTTTACTTATATATTTATATATAGGGGCCACGGTGCACTGCTGTGCCCGGGGGCCCATACTGTTGTTAAGGTGGCCCTGTAATACACCACACATAAATGCAGGGAGGGAGGGGTTTTGTACAGTGAAAGAGATCTAGCTACCACTGGAGGAAGAATATATGGGCCATCTAGGGACCCTCCTCCGTGTATACTATTGGCTGGAAGATGTCAGCAGACGTAACCCCTAATAGGTAAGTGAATGACTCCTGCCCAGACATATGTTTTTAAGTGCATTTGGCTTATGGCCACACTTGTCATTACCCCTGGTAAAATTGATTTCCAAAATGAAAATAATTGATCTCTATAACAATCAGGAAACAGTTGCTCACACTGAATGAGTGACATAATATGAGTCATTCAATGTTTTTTTCCGTCTGGTGGCTCAAAATTGAGTGTCGGCTGTTCTGGGGATTTAGCGGACAATGGGTAAGAGGCAGGGGCGGGCTGGCCCGGGGGGGACGGCTATTAGGGCCGGGGGGTAGGCCGGCCGACCGCCCCCCGGATGCAAAAAACATAGTTTTCCCCCCGCGGCCGCATCTGATGACATCAGATGCGGCCGTGTCAGCGCACAGGTGGCCGCATCACATGACAGGGGATGCGGCCGCGTCATCATGCGGCCGCATCCCCTGTCATATGATGCGGCCGCCTGTGTGCCCCCCGGCCATCCCTCTCCCAGCCCGCGCCTGGTAAGAGGGGGAGTGTTTTGCATTTAAATATTTTCTCAATGTTATTCAGAATCAGTGGCAAGGTGTACATATGTGGAGGGGAGTTGAAGGATGGGCAAATAAATTACAAGGGAGGAAATTAATTGCAGATAAGTGGGGATGTATCCCAGAAGAGCAGGGATGAATTAAAGGGGAGCTGAAGGGGTGACTGGGGAGTTCGAGGAAGGGTTGTGAGGATCAACCGTAATGCTATCTACAGACAACAGGTGGCAGTGTACCATCAAAACTGACAATTGCACAGTGTGGGGACTGACCTCAAAACCAGCTACAGAGAGGTGGCGGAATACCGTCAACACTTAAAGCTGCTCATTCTATTTTATTTACTGTACTCATGTACAGTGGGGAGCACACTGACTAATTTAGGATGTATTCACGCACAATGCCTAGAACATACCACCCTTCATAGTAGCGGAAACTCCAAAAGGGCATCTGGTCACATCACATTGTGGACGTGGTCACACTGCAGATAATGAAGGGCAAGTAAGAAAGAGAGGTGGGGGCTTCCTCTTGCAGTAGAATAGATGTACTCAGCAGGTCACATTTACTATATTATAGCATGTATTTTTCTGTATACCTGTTTGCTAGGTTTTACTAGCCTATTCTAACAATGATACAGTGGATTTTCCCTTAAACCTGTAGGAGATGGAATAGACAAATCAATAATTATCCTGCAGGAGGAAATATCAGCTGGCTCAACAGAATTCCTTCTGGTAATAGCCTGTTATTATGTTATTAAGATATATTACAGTACTATGGGCCACTTATTCTGCTTGCCCTCAGGTCATCTTATGTAGCTTTGCCTGTTCTAGTCTATGATTATTGCATTGTTTTGTCATTTAATGTTGAAGCTATGGAGTATGTATGGATGTGTAATCCTGTCTGGGGGGTCAGGTAGAAATACTTAACTTTATTCCTTAGAATGATTCAGTGTTTTATCCGTAGACCTCATGGTGAAATATGCTAAATCATCAATCCCTGGGGACGTAGTGTTACAGCAACAAGATAAGAAAATGAATTAAAACTTGTTGGGAGATCAAATTTGAAACAGGTTTGGAATATTTTTGTCTGTGATAAATCATAAAGACAGTTGTCAGAAATATATATTACCATTAGTATATTAACCAGTTCATGTAAAAATGTAATAAATCTAAGTGTATTTAAAAATCTAGGATTTGTGTCCTTCCTGAGGAAGCTTTTAATATGACTTTTTCTTCCAAGTGGAGGACACATATTTATTTAATTTGTCTTCATTTATATACAACTATATTCTTTTAGTCAGCGAGTATGGAGATTGTTGTCCTGCAATTGTGTGTAAAAAGAAAGGAACACTTCAAGTCAATTCGGTTATTCTTTAATAAAAGTTAAAATCACAGCACCCTCATACACAAGAATTTTGGTTCCAATACGTGAGTCAAGGGGCCAGAAGTCTATCAGATTTAGCCATATACCCCTGTAGCCAAATCTGAAATATCTGGCTGTTCGTCACTCGGATGAGACAAAGACTAGATACATGGTCAGATGTGGTTATTGTCCAACTGAATTTACAGTTATTTTGTCGCACGATGAGCGGGTGCCACAGAAACCAGCCACTGTTGAGTGGGACACACCTTCCAAAATTCTCATTTATCGAGACAGTGGAACTGTCCTGCCCAAATCGGAACAGGTGGGAGGTATGAACATAAGCAAGTACCTCTCTTACAGTCACTGTGAGGAGCCCAACTGCTAAACAAGGTAAAAGGAAGAGGAATATAGCATGGGCCGAAGGGACGTTTTTAAATGCAGTTCAGTATATTTTAAGCATGTTGCTCCAAATTACAGAAAATCCCTTGACCCTCTTAAGTCTGTTCTCAATGCTGCTGCCCGCCTCATTTTTCTCTCCCGCCGCTCTGTATCTGCTGTGTCCCTTCAACAGTCACTACATTGGATCCCCATACCCTACAGAATTAAATTTAATCTCCTCACCCTCACCTTTAAAGCTCTAAGGCAATCTTCCCCTCCCTACATCTCCAATCTCATCTCTACCTACACTCCTACCCGCCCCCTCCGCTCTGCCTGTGGCCACCGCCTCACTACTTCACTGATCCCCTCCTCTCGCTCTCATCTTCAGGACTTTGCTCGGGCTGCTCCCCTGCTTTGGAACGATCTTCCATGTTCCATCAGGTTAGCATCTACTCTCAAAGGCTTCAAGCGTGCCCTTAAGACTCATTTCTTTATTCAAGTCTATCAGTCCTCCTCCTAACTTCCTTGTCCTGGCTCTCTCCCCCAGTTAGTACCACCCTATTTGTGTCTCCCCCTTCCCTTTAGGATGTAAGCTCTCATGAGCAGGGCCCTCTTTCCTTGTGTGCTCCTTCTACTGTTCCTTCACCCTCTGTACCTCTTGGCCTGCTTCCCTAGCCCTGTTTTCCCTGTTTTTTAAGATTTGGCCTTCTTCTTGCTGATTTCTACTATCCCTTTCACTATCTGTCCCAGATATAATCTGATTTGCTTTACCCTGTCACCTGTGTTTGTATATATTTTGTTCTTTCTGTATCATGTTGTGTCTTGGTTCTCTGTTTTCTGTATATGTAATGTACGGCACTGCGGACCCTTTGTGGTGCCTTATAAGTCAAAGATAATAATAATAATAATAATAATCCCTTATCCAAAAAAAACCAAGAGCCCTTTCACATGTGCATCAAAACGAGCCCTTTCACATGTACATTAATACATGTATTTTGTTTTCAAATATGCATGTTGTAAATAATGCACATTAGTTATAATAAGGGGTAAACATTACCACATTATAGCAAATGTGCATCTGACGAGCAATATATTATAAAACGTGGGGTTTTTAACTGATGCCCCTGAATATGCACAATTGTTACACTTGCTATGCTGGATTAAAAAATATCTCATATCTCTTTAAATATGCATATTAACCAATTCACATGTTCACCGTGAATATTTCTAACATAATTTAACCTAAATACAGATACTAGATGCAGGTGTAAACTTACTCTAAGACTGAAGCCTTCTGGACAATTGATCCCTTACTTGCCCTTAGTTCAAATCACTTTTTAGGTGAAATTAATTCAGGGATACAGACAATTCTAAAGGTTTCACAAACTTTTTCTCAGTGCAATATATGTTATATGATCAGCTATTGTTTCCACAGGACATGTTTATGGTGTGGGGTTTATATAATTTATTACAGTACATCTGGAAAAAGCAAGGAATTGTAAAAATAGGCCTTACAAAATTGTAAAAGTATATGCGCAAAGAATAAAAGGGATTTACAGGCTTCTAACAAATAACATACTATATTCCATACTTGAGATCTAAAGGCATGCTTAGTCTCACAAGCAAAATAAATAGCCATTTTATTACACATTCATGTTTCCATGGCAACTGGCTGTAATGAAACAGACACAATGATTCCTTTGATAATAGAAAACAGAAAAATTGCAGAAGGTCCTGTCTAACTGTCAACTGACTGGCATCCATGTTTATTTATAACAAGCAATAAATATAATCCTATTCTTAAATATTTTTACAGTGATATTTCACCTAATATATAACTAGTGATAAGAATGGTGCTACAATGGCAGCCACGGTCTGAAAGGAATTTAAAAAAAAAAAAAAAGTTACTCAGCCACAAGGAATATAGAGGACAAAGGCATATTTACAGAGAAAACACAATCATATTTCTATTTTACTGTATAATATAAACCCCATATCTCAACTCATTGTTGCTGCCGTCTTCCTTTTCTCTATTCATTTCATATAGTGTAAAACAAAACCCTCATTCTGAGGTAATTTTTGCTCTTGTGGTCCAGAAAACAAGTCATGTACTAATCATCTCTCTCCGGACATAGATTTGTTATAATACATCTTAGGCCCGGTCTTTGAAAGACAACATTGCAAGGGTGGCACTGTGCTCACTTTGCACATCCTTGTTTGCTGTGTTTTCATACAGTATGTTGATTATATATTACAATATTTACATACTTATTATATATATTAGTCAGGATTAGATAGGACTTAATTAATTCTATTTATTTTTACAGTCGGCATTCAGTGGGTGGTTGGAACCATCTAGAGCAGTGATGGGCAAACTACGGCCCGCGGGCCAGATCCGGTCCACTTAGAGGTTCTATCCGGCCCGCCAATATTTTAAAAAATTTCATTAAAATATGCATAAAATTATTAGGGCCGACCCTGTGTGTCAGAACCTTCATTTTTATGCCTTCCCAGCTATTTCCTCCATTACACTTCATCCTCCTTCCTAAAAGGACACTTCGTATGTCAATCACTCAAACATCTGCCCGCCCCCTAATGGCTGAAAGTCATGTGAGAAGAGATGGGCTGGGCCATATACTAAGGCGAATTTCGATTGGCTGCTGTGTTGTCAGTTAGTGGCTCACCAGAAAGACGGATCTGCAACAACCTGCTGAAATAAGTGCTGGGTCTGTACGATCGCTGCACTTATAGAGGTAACACTGCTATATAACACCCTCCCTCCCATTCAAAAAAATTGTATTATATATTTCGATATTTGAGTTTTTTAATAAATTATATTGGCTCGCCTAAAGTTTTTCTTTTTTATTTGGCCGGCTCCTGAAAAAGTTTGCCTATCACTGACCTAGAGTTGCACTGGTAGAGTGGTTATGTAGCACAAAAAGTTGGCCTGGGGCAAATAGTTTTAAATAGCCTTGTGCCTCTCTCTACGCCACAACTCAACTCCTCAGCTATCTCCATTTATACTCCACCTGGAAATTCAGATTTTGGGATATCCAGTCTTGCTTTCTGCATTCGGTTCTTGTTTCAGCAATATTGAAAACTGGATGAAATCCTGATAAAGTAAAATAATTGCCTATAAATGTCAAATGAGAACAAATCAAGTGCATACCTCCAAACTGCTCCAGTTTTAAAACCGCTGTCCCTTCCAATCCTGCCAGAAAGTTGGGAGGTATATTATATCCCATGTCCATTCGCAGCAGAAGTGCTGGACACATCCCGTGGAGTGACCACGCCCACTGACTTGTGGCCATGTCATCTTCGCATGCGGCACACGTGCAAAATGTCCTGATTCCCCAACTTTAAATGTTGGTAGGTATGCAAATGGATACGTAAACAAGGCTAATAAGGGAGCAAAATTCTAAATTATTATATAAGGCTTAGAAGTAGAAATATATTGTGCTCTGCAGCTTCTTGAGCTGATTATTTTGCCTCTGCAAAGGGTTACAATGCTAAACATTCCTTTCGCTTATTCCTGTCCTTCAGCCTGCACAGTACTTCTCACAGGGGCGGATCTAGAGAATACTTCTACCCGGGGCGATCTAGGGGGGGGGGGGGGGGGGGGGTTTAGGCCCCGCTCCCTTTTTGACATCTGAGGCTGCCGGCGGCTGCACACTATGTGCAGATCAGTTCAGCAGTGACAGTGTGCTGCCCGGATGCTCTGATTGTGTTTAAAACACAATCAGAGCAGCCGGGCAGCACACTGTCCCTGCCTGTCACTGCCGAACGGATTTGCACAGACTGTGCAGCCGCCGGCAGCAAGCCCCTGCTAGGGGGGGGGGGGGGGGGGGGGGGGCGATCGCCCCGATCGCCCCCCCCCCTGGATCCGCCACTGACTTCTCACCAGTCTCATACACATTCTGTTATATACCGCTGTTCCTCGCTCACTTCTAAGGCTGGTGTCACTTAGCAGTACCTGTACACTGTGCTTTTCCAGCTAGAAAACGGAAGCATTTATAAGAGTTGAGTCACAGCTTAAGCAACACATCGGAGGGAAATGTGAATACTCCTCCTTCCCTGTCACATGAGAGCTTCAGCTTGGAAGATTACTTTATTTTTCAGTAATTTCACTACTTGGAAATGTGTGAGCTGAACAAATATTGACAAAAATACAGTCTGTCAATCCACTAGGAATTAGAAATGGACCAAATACATGTTTTCAGTCTTCTGTCGAATCCCAAAATTGCAGAAATAGATTCAGATGCCATTCCACTGCAGTAGTATTAAATAGTAAAGTATTACTGCCAGGAATATCCAACTGCACCTAGTCCGGAGTTGGCGCATGCACAGCTCCCCCCATACCCTCGTGCTTCTTCTGATACCTGCTGTGTTCTTGGTGTTTAATCGGATCCTAAGAGGGTACATCATCTGTGACAGAATATATTTTTCGAGGTGCCCCGGTAAGTTCGACGCCCTGCTATCGTACTTACTGTGTTCCACTGCCCTGATTACAGGTATAGGATCTGTTATCCAAAGTACCTGAGACTTTGTTTTCTGGTTAAGAGTTTTTCTTATATTTTGAAACACCTTGCATTAAATGTACTAAATTATAAATAGAAATAACACCAGTTCTTCCGCTCACTACCCCTGGGAAACCTCTCCTCATGATATTTTTTAACAGTGCTCCTCACAGTAACTGAAGGAGATGAAACTTTCTGATCATGTCGGTATGTATTGTGTTATCACCAAATAGCAGCGATTATTTACATTTTTCTTTCTTCTTTTCGGAATTATCATCATCATTTATTTATTTATTTATATAGCGCCACTAATTCTGCAGCGCTGTACAAAGAACTCATTCACATCAGTCCCTGCCCAATTGGAGCTTACAATCTAAATCCCCTAACATACACTCACACAGACCCAGAGAGACTAAGGACAATTTAATAGCAGCCAATTAACCTACCAGTATGTTTTTGGAGTGTGGGAGGAAACCGGAGCACCCGGAGGAAACCTACGCAAACATTACACAAGTCTGTGAAATTTAAGTTATTGAAAGCTTCTTTAATAATACTTTTATATTCTTAATTATACTCCTGTGTACATCAAGAAAAAGTATATAAAATTTTTTTACCACATCACATTTACCTATAAGGGGGTTACATAATTTTTTAAGAAAAAGCAAGAAGTTTAATTGTTCTTGACATATTTATTGTGAAATACGAAGAAGTGTAGAAGATATCACTGTGTTTTTGTCTTAATTACATACAAAAATAACAATACAATCAAACAATAATAGAAACAAACCATAATTATTGAAACAATCGTTAATATCTTGTTTTTTTTGTCTTCAAACTTCGTTTTGTCGCTTTTTGATTTTAAGTTTTTTCGGTGTCGTCTCTGTGTATCATCCAGCAGTAGTCAGTCATCATGCTGACGACCCAACGATCCTGGTAACGTCTCTGTGTATCATCCATCAGTAGTCAGTCATCATGCTGAAGTCCCAACGACCCTGGTATCTTCTTTCTACATATTAAATGTCTTGGTGGAACTGTTCACCCTGTTCTTCACTGTAGTCTACGAGATTATTCGGGGAAATGCTCAATATGGGAATTCAAAAAAATTCCTTTAAACTTATATTGCAGCCAATGTTTCTGTAACTATTAAGCATTTCCCTGACAATTTCATTGAAGTTTTGATCCTTGACATTGCCTAAAAATTTTGAAATCACTTGTTTGAACGAAGTCCACGCCGAAAGTTCCACAATATTCGTTACACACCCGAAATGTTCCTCTTTTATTAACTTTCTAATGTCAGGGCCTGTAAGAATGCCTTCCTTCAGTTTAGCATCGGATATGTTAGGGAATTTGGTGCAAAGATATTTGAAAGTTTCTCCATCTGTAGGCAGTGCTTTTACAAATTGTTTCATCAGTCCTAATTGTATATGTAGAGGTGGAAGCAGGGCCGGACTGGGACTAAAAATCAGCCCTGGCATTTAAAGCACACAGGCCCACGTGTTGTGGGCTCCATGCACTATATTGTTGCCCACTGATGCTGGCGCAGTACAACATGATGTAGTATGAGTGTGTGTGTGGGGGGGGGGGGTATTTATTTCTCCTAATGACCCTCAACATTACAATATTAGCACCCCAATTACATCAATAAACACCATGACAATACATTATTAGTACCCAAATTACAGCAATAAATAACCCCCCACACGCACTCATACTACATCAATCACCCCCACATTACAGCAACCGGCATCACCCCCCACATTACAGCATCCAGCATCACCCCCCACATTACAGCGTCCAGCATCACCCCCCACATTACAGCGTCCAGCATCACCCCCCACATTACAGCAACCGGCATCACCCCCCACATTACAGCGTCCAGCGTCACCCCCCACATTATAGCAATACCCTCTCCTACTTATTAGCAATACTAAGCACCAAACACACTACAACATTGCCACCAGCACGCCACCCCATACTACAGCAATACCACCAATTATACAAACGCCACTGTAGGAAACAATATTTTGCTTTTTTCAAATCTCCCACAAAATAGCAACAATGAACAGAGTACTTTCACACACATATAGGTAACAGGTACCCTTTTCCCTCAATTAAATAGTAATGGCAGAATTTTCATGAATCATTCCACATGAAATAAAACTAACATATATCTAAAAAAAACATAACTATTGAATGATCAGTTGAACCCACACGGCCACATTAAAAGTATTTCCATCTACAGCAAAATGTCACAGAAAAATATTTTTGTTTTACTACAGTAATTGGATATGCGTCTTTTCTATTCATTTTAAATAACACAGTATATAAATTAAGGGGATAGAGGAGGTGGGTGAGAAATAATTGGATGTGATCCATCAGTTTGATTAGATAGGAAACATTTAGATTATTTACCTGGAGGCGTCTACCCCCTTGACTCACAGGCAGGGCTGACAAGAGGAATTTTGGGCCCCGATACAGCAACTTCTTTGGGCTCCCGTCATATTCAACAATGAAAGACTTGCCTTTGGCAGAAGTTCATATGATGCCACACCGTAGTGTGCCCAGTTCATATTATGACACATCGTAGTGCCCAATGGTCATATTATGCCACATAGTATTACCCTCAATACATATTCGGTCATGCAGAAGTGCCCACAAATCATATTATGGCATAGTAGTGCCCCCAAATCATTAGTAAAGTTCAGATAAAAACTCATTCACAAATAAAAATTGGTACAGCATATCAGATACTGAGTGTGAGTCTCCCAAGAGCAGCTTAATACATCATTTACAATGCAAACAAAAATAGATATATTGACACAATTACAGATAAAATTTATGACAAGCAATGTTTTTTCCTCTTAATTAAAAATCTCTGTACAGATAAATATGCAAAAAACATTACAGCGCAATAATGAGCAATACATAGTGTTAAACATTATTGGATACGCTGTAGTGTCCCCAGTTCAAGAAACGATGGTTAAAAACATATTGCACACGAGAAAATATATGAACTTACCTGATTATGGCATCCTGTTTTCTGTTCCTATTGGGCGCGCTGGGCGAGGAGGGATCAGCAGCTGTCAGCTCACACAGGCAGTCGGGAGCAGGAATAGAGGGCAGTGGTCGAAGCAGAAATTTAGGAGTGGGGGTATAGAAAATATAGGTGAATGGAGTATGAAGGCTTGTTTTATTTTTTTTTTAACACTTGTCCCCTCTGTGCATTTCCATTCTTCATTACTACTTGTGTTTTATGATGGCTGCATCCCTGACAATCCCATTCTTAAGATGTCTCTTCCTTTACACTTTCTTTTACCTATGCCCCTGCACCATATTCTCCTTTGTCCCTCTCACTTAACCCCCTGCACCACCTTCTCCGCTGGCTCTCACACATCTTCCTGTACCACCTACTCCCCTGGCTCTCTCACACGTCTTTCTGTACCCTCTACCTCCCGGCTCTCTCACTCCTCTTCCTGCACCCCCTACCACCCTGGCTCTCTCACCCCCTCTCCCAGAACCCCCTTCCCCTTTGGCTCTCTCACCCCCTCTCCCAGCACCCCCTGGCTCTCACCCCCTTTCCCAGCACCCCCTTTGGCTCTCTCACCTCCTTTCCCAGCACCCCCTTCGGCTCTCTCACCCCCTCTCCCAGCACCCCCTGGCTCTCACCCCCTTTCCCTGCACCCCCTTCCGCTCTCTCATCCCCTTTCCCAGCACTCCCTTCCGCTCTCTCACCCCCTCTCCTAGCACCCCCTGGCTCTCACCCCCTTTGGCTCTCTCACCTCCTTTTCCAGCACCCCCTTCGGCTCTCTCACCCCCTCTCCCAGCACCCCCAGGCTCTCATCCCCTTTCCCAGCACCCCCTTCAGCTCTCTCACCCCCTCTCCCAGCACCATCTTCGGCTCTCTCACCCCCTCTCCCAACCCCCCCCCCCCGAAAATCGCGGCACCCCCGCGACCACCCCCCCCCCCCCGAAAATCCCGGCACCCCGGCACCCCCACGACCCCCCCCTCCAAAAATCGCGGGCACCCCCGCGACACCCCCCCCACCGAAAATCGCGGCACCCCCGCGACCACCCCCCCCCCTCGAAAATCGCGGCACCCCCCCCCTCTTCAGTAAAAAAAAAAGCAAATTAGAAAAGAAAACCAGGAAACTCACCAGTGTAACTGGCTGCACAGCATAACGGGGGAGGGAGCTGGGGAGCGCGCAGCAGAGGTGGCTGATTCCTCCAGCCACCAAGAAGACAGGGGGAGTTGGGCCGACCCATATAGCCATCGGCCCTTCTGGCATTTGCCAGAAGTGCCAGATGGCCAGTCCGGCCCTGGGTGGAAGTAAAACTTTATTTGGATCTACTAAGCTGGATTTGATGACATTATTTTTCCCAATTTCAAAACTTTTTCAAACTGGTCAATTGTTTTTTTGCCAATGTAAATTTTTAGCTCTGCTGTCCCACTCACAGAGAAAACATGGGAATGTGTTCTTATGTGCTCACCTTGTAGTTGTAGTTGTTGTGTGTGTGCAATGTTCCTTTAGGCAGTATGGGGTTTAGGCCCTTTGTAAATTTCAGCTCCAGGCCCACGTGGACCTTAATCTGGCACTGGGCAGGGGGAGGGTTTTATGACGAGAACTGAATTGCAATATTCTATATTACAGACTGAATTCATTTAAGACAATGTTTTATAATAAATGTAGGCAGAATACATTTATTATTTTAAAGAATATGAAAAAAATGACTTATTCATAAATACATGTTTTGCAGAAAAACGTGATGTGATCTGCAAAATCAGGAGTCATTTTCGTGTTCAGATGACAAAAATCTATAAGTATGATATAAATTCATTAAAAAAAACTTTTTCATCACAGATCTGTGTTATCTGGATAATGGTTCCCCAAATACAAATTCTCATAATTGTACCTATATTCATAATTAACTAGCACATGTGACCCGTTCTACCATTCTTCTCCTCCACCTTAAATTTTCACTGAATTATACACTTTCATGGAAGTTGTAACATGAAATAGCACCAAAGAGAATTCTGGCACGGGGAGGGCTCTTGTGTTGCTTATAAACAAACCTCCTCCGTATATCAGCTGGTCGTTTGTATCGATGAAAGCTCAGGGCCACCAAGGGGATTCTGTCCCCACCTAAGTACCTGTTGGAACTACAGTCATAACCATTGTTACCTAGTTATACCTATTTTGATCATTGTGTTTGAACCTGTGCAGTTTATTTTAAACCCACAGAGTTTATTTTGAAATCTTTTTATTTGATTGACAACATGCAGAGGTGCAATTTAAATATTGTTCGAGTATTATTAACTAATTCACACTGCATAAGGAGTCCCAAATACCTAGGTGCAGTTATTTTGATTAATTCACCCATATAGATCCAGAGGAAGGCAAAGAAATCTCCCGGAGACATTGCAGCCAATTTTGTCTCATAGAGGAAAAAAAATTCCTTCCTGACGCCACGTTTGGCAATCGATTTCCATCCTGGATCACATGTATATAGCTGCATATTGCTGTATAACATAAAGGGATACAAAGTGAGATAAATATATGATTAGCCCCTGCCTGTAGAACTCACACAATCCTGTAGATAGAATTCTGACATTAACGATTCAAACAGATCTCTGCTAAAAGAGATTGGAGATGAATGAGTTAAATATTGCTAACTAGTATTTAATAAATGTATTATTTAATATGAGATGGATCACATGTACACAAATGCATTTTGCTGTATATCCGTATAGATTCATAACGGAATGGGGAGTCTTGCTCCTAGGAGCTTACAATCTAATGAGATGAATCTTGCCCATTAGAGCTTACAATATGATTCATGTCCATGCAAAACTTTCAATCGGAATTCTGCTAAAAGATATTACAATTGATTGAGCTAAATATTGCTAGCTAGTATTTAATGAATATATAATGTAGGTGGATCACATGTACATAAGTGCATATTCCTGTATATCCTTATAAAACCATAAGGGGAAGCAGAGTCCTGCTCGTATGAGCTTACAATCTAATGAGATAAATCTTGCCCATTAGGGCTAACAAAGTGATTACAACAATATACACGTACCTGTTTCTCACTCATCTGATTTCAATTATGTGTACACTAGTATCCAAAGATTAGCATCCTTATATTATGACTGGATACAAAGTGAGATAAATATATAATTAACTCTTCGTTCTCTGTAGAACTCACACAATCCAGCAGATAGAATTCTGTCATCACAGCTTCCACTCCATTATCAGTACAACGTACAATACAGAGAAGGCAAATATGTCCATACACCCTTTCAATCAGAACCCTGCTAAAATACATTGCAATTGTTCGAGTTAAATACTGCTAATTAGTATTTAATAGATATATAATACAATATAATATAAGAGGGTTCACATGTACATAAATGCTTATAGCTGTATATCATTATAGAATGATAACAGAGGGGGGAGCCCTGCTCGTAAGAGCTAACGATTTAATAAACTGAATCTTGCCCATTAGACCCAGTATGTGTGTGTACCCACTGTGTCTGTCCCTGTATGTGTGTGCACCCACTGTATGTACCCAAGTATGTGTGTCCTGTTATTGTCGCTTTCCCTATCTGTGGCTGCTGGTGTCTTTAGCTAAGTTGCTGCTTGTCTGGATCCTGGAATGTTGGGGGTCCTATCTGGAAAAAAAATGGGCACATGAAATTAAGAAAACTCCAATGAGCCCCGGCGTTAAATCAATAGTACACGCGTTTAATAATTAGGCATTTAAACACTTAACCAGTGGGGTCCCGACATTGCCACTTTAAATTAAAATTCATGCAGGTCGCACTGACGTCAGACACTACTGATGGAGAGCTGTCTATTCGGAAAGAGGTCCGGTCAGCCTTCTGCTGCCATCGGATACCTGCAGAGTCGGTTTTCAGGTAAGTCTGTGTATATTGCAGTCGTTTTTTTCCTGAAATCGCTTTTCTTTGTAGGTCTTGTCTGCCTCGGATTTCTCGTGATCGTTGAAGCGATTACCATCGAAAAGTACTGCCGCAATACTGTTATCGCCATCTCAGGATAGAGATAACATATGAAAATTATTGAAAATTTGCTTTATTCTGTGAATAAATATAATTTAGCTGCAATTACAACCATCTATTCTAAAGGCTTTATCAGAGAATATTTATTGAAACAATATCTAAAAGCAAAAAGTACATTATACAAGTACATTAGTACATTATAATTAAAGTAATTATGACATGATGAGGTTTGTAGTCCTCCCAGGACCGCCAAAATAGTGTCGCACATAACATGTTTACATGCTCATATGTGCCATGTCAACAGCAGTGTCCCAGGAAATATTAAAATGTTGACAACTGTGTATTTCTCCCATGAGGAGCTTCAGTGGAAGCTAGGAAAGCATCATTATGTGATGCAAAATGATATAGACTCTGCTGAATAAATGGACAAAAGCATTAATTTAATGCTTTCGGTCTGTTATTGCCATCTTGAGATACTTAATAAATGGGCTACAACATGTAAAGACAATTTTGTTGCCAGCAGAGTCAGGGGCAGATTGGCCATAAGCCTCACCGGGAGTTTTCCCATTAAGCCGCCAGCAGCCATGACAACATGAAGCCGCTTTAAGAGGTTTTTTTAAAAAATAAAATAATTCTTCTCTGTGTTATATATTTTTATTCTACCCTGCGCCTGGTGTGGGATCACCCCAGCCTGTTAGGCCTGCCTCCTGGTGGTTGACCTCTCCCCAGAGGAGCAGTCATCTTATTACAAGGGCCACGTTTCTAAACCGTCCCAGCCGGGGAACTGTTAGTAGCGGGAACAGGCTTTATCTATTATTCTATACAAGTGTATTGAAATGGCTCTTTATGTTATGTTTGCTATGAATACATTAAAGGCTCACAATGTTCTAACTGCATCTAAGTAACCCATGCCATCCATTTTAAATGACTTTATAATCCCCCGACTGCCAGCCACATGCTCTACCTCATTATTTAGAGCTTGTATTCAACCACTGTTGTGTTTCTATGCGGCTGTAAATTGAACTTGTGGTTTATATTTCGTACACAAAGAGTAGGGTAAAATCACATTTGTGATTGTGTGTCTGAGTATTTTGCATCCATCCTGCAGCTGTAATGAAATGGACAGATGAGGAATTCATGACCTGAAAGGGTTAACAGATCACCAATCTACCATGTATCTCAGAATATGTTGTAAATAGAAATTAGATTAATGTACATACCTAAATAATGGACTGAACGATACTTACTGATTAATTTCTGGGGGGGGGGGGTATTGCTGTAGTGTGGGGTTGATATAGCCAATTGTTGTAATGTGGAAGGGCGATAGTATGGGTGTAATATGTAATATGGTGGTAGTGTAGCCAGTTGCTGTAATGTGGAGGGTGAGAGGGGGATTGCTGTAGTGTAGGAATGTTGCTATAATGTGAAATGTATTTCTGTAGTGGGTACGTGTGGGCTATTAATGCAATGGGGGTGCTTATAATGTAATGTTGTGGTCATTAGGGACATAGGCCTAATTATTAAATCTGAACGCAATTGATTTAAAGCTGGAGTTGGTTGGGTGTTTATTAGTTGCTCGACTTTCCATGACATGAATAGTATCTATCCCTTCTCCAAACAGCGTTCAATACTCCAGGATCCAGTCAAGTAGCAGCTAAGCTAAAGACACCAACAGGTGGTGAGAGCTGCAAGAACAGGTAGACAACAGAACACCAGCTTTTTTGATTGTGGTGGGACTGTCTTACGCATTTTGTCCAGGCTGCATGCACAACGGCAGCAAACCTCCTGTTGATTTGACGCTGCCTACTGACAATTTGGCAGCACCTACCACATGAGGCCATTTTCAAAATATTTTTCAGGACTGCTCTAAATCCCCAACCTTCCCCTGTGTATCACTTTTGTTGAACTGGGCGAAGCGAAATTAAAAACTATTGCTGGCAAAAAGATCATTAGGGCTTTTCACCGTTTCATTAATATGCCACAAGATCTCTTTTTACTGAACTGTTTCTATTAAACACTGCTGGTAATAAAATTTAATTATATATACTGTTTGAAGTTGTTTATGTTTCTTGAATCTTTTACTGTCTGGTCTGTGTTACTGGCTATATGTTTCTTTGCAAACAAATTGGGTGAGTCTGCTGGTCATGTACAAGGGCCATAATGCTACCTTGCTGCGATTCTTCACAAACACTGCTCTTAATGGCTATAGACGAAAGCACTTAAATAGCAGAAGTGTGTGCCTCTGTAATCTCACAGTTATCTGCACGAGTTAACATCCAGCTCCAGGTCGACCAAAGACTGTCTCATGGGAACTGGGTTTCTATATAGGTCCTGTCGTTTCCTGGTTGTCTCATTCTTCTTCACAAGATTCCGCCCACCCACACCTTTGTGGTGGTTTTGTGGATTAAGTACCTGTTTTAACACATGTCACAAAGCAGGCATAGTTGGTAGAAAGGCACTGCATCGGTATCAGTGGCTAACACATACGGTGCTATCGCTTATTGGCCGCAGGTCACTGCTCCCTTCGAAGCAATGGCAACTCTTGGTCCTTCAGTGAGGAGGTTCCCTTGTCTGGCTCAATGAGGGTACGGCATTGTGAGTTTAGAGGGGGCGCAGTCTCTCCACCAGGTTTAGCGCCGGCCAAGCAGTTAGGGATTAGGTCCCTGTGATAAGTGGATGCACTGCGGTTTCTCCATTTCCACGTTTGTTTTGGGTAATCAGTCTGGTCAGTTGTCCCACAGTTCTCCCTTCTCCGCCACCAAATTTATTTAATAAGCTTTGACCTATTTAGCCACTTTACAATGTCTCTGAGTCTTTATTTTAGATAAGTTGGTTTAAGTTGATAAAAGTATTTTGTGAAGGGAAAGATTGGCATCCACGGTAGTCAATTTATAATGTCTAATGAAGGTCCTGTACATTCTTTTGAAGAATTATTATTTACATTTTAACTAATGCATCATGAAGTCTCAGTAAAAAATGCCATCCATACATACTTAAATCTTCTCAGAAACTAAGGGAAAATTATAAAAACTAAACAGAAAGATGTTAGGGATATTAGAAGGTATGTGTAACAAAACTGTGTGTTGCATTTCTGTTGTCATTGCTCGCAGTAATTAAACAAAGCAATTGAATGATGTTCTCTTATAACTCAGTTCTGCCTATGAATGATACCGTGGCCTGTCTGCAAGATAGGACACTAACATTGAGGAACATACCTGGCAAGCTGACTCCTTTTCATAGTGAGATAATACTCTACTTCTGCTTTTCACACTAGGTTGACACCTGGCTGGTATCTTTATGGCCTGGCCGGGAAATATAGGACTCAATGCCAATGTTATTAAGAGAGCAGAAACGTAAGAAAAAAAGGACAGCTGGTATTTTTCTCCAGAAAACATATTTCATACTTGTTTCCAACAGCAATCACCTGGGCTGAGATAATTATCTGGAGTAACAGATATTTTTTAACAAGGAACATACACACAACATTTTTTCCCCCAGCACACTGCTATAGCCAGCAACAGAACTGCCATTTCTACTGTAGATAAAAATGCAAAAGTCTTTGTTGCACACATTTGCAAATGTATGTTTAAGCCATCCTGCCACGCCAAGGCGCTTTTGCATATAGGATGGTCCTACTCTAAACAATGAGAGTCCCTATATTTGGGCCATACATATGTGTTTTTAAATTGAGAGCTAACTTACCAAAGAGGTACCCCAGAAGCCTCCAAATAGCAATCCAATGTCAGCACTCCCCCTCAGCTACTGACACCAACATGCCTCTCAGACAAATACAAAAGTGGAAGCTGCTCAAATCAATTTATAGGCCATAACAGGTGCTGAAAGGGCTATACACCGGTAGGCCAGGGCGCGATTAAGCCCCGCCCCCTCCGATGTTGGGGCAGAGCTTACCGGAGGTCAGCTATCGTCGTGGGGGGCATAGGGGGCATGTGCTTTGGGCCCCCCTCTCTCCGAGGCTCCCCCCGCTGCCCGCATCAGATGATCTCCTCAGTAGTACAGCAGCTGCGGTGCTGCTGTACTACTGTCAAAAATGTCTGAATTGGAGCTTCTGCGCATGTGCAGCAGAAGCAGATTCAGGAAGCAACAACAAGTGAGCAGGTGAGTGTCAGTTTCACTGGACACATATTTATACAGTTAAAAACAAATCAATCACATATAAATAAATATCAAGAAGGCCCTTCACAGCATAGCATGTTTATTGCTTGATTAAATATGTTACCTATAGCAGTGAGAATATATATATTTTCTTGCTGCTATAGGTGGCTACATTTGACATATTTAATCAAGCAGTCAAGTAATAATCATGCTATGAAGGGTCTTCTTAAATATGTATATACATGTTTATTTTTGTTATCAGCTATATCTCAATAAATATACACTGAACATTGATATTAATGTTTCATTAGTAAAGTAATGACATAAGCCAGCCACTTATATTAAAGCTTGAATGAGAATTTAGTGTATGTATATATATATATATACATACATATATATATATATATATATATATATATATATATATATATATATATATAAAGTGTGTGTGTAATCTAATTAAAAGATTTAATATAAGTGGCAGGCTTCAACAATTGCTTTACTATTGATTAATAAAATAGAGGATCCTCTAACATAGTCGCTGCATTATATAAGGGTATACAAACATAGCTACACACATACAGACATATATAGTCAAAATTGGTGTTATGTTATCAATGTTTATTTTTTTTATGTTAGTTTTAATGTGCGGTATCATTGCTAGTTTTAGTGTGAAAGGGTGGGGTTATCCTGCAAGGAACATGTAGCTGAGGGGGAGTGCTGACATTGGATTGCTATTTGGAGGCTTCTGGGGTACCTCTTTGGTAAGTTAGCTCTCAATTTAAAAACACATATGTATGGCCCAAATATAGGGACTCTCATTGTTTAGAGTAGGACCATCCTATATGCAAAAGCGCCTTGGCGTGGCAGGATGGCTTAAACATACATTTGCAAATGTGTGCAACAAAGACTTTTGCATTTTTATCTACAGTAGAAATGGCAGATCTGTTGCTGGCTATAGCAGTGTGCTGGGGGAAAAAATGTTGTGTGTATGATCCTTGCAGGATAACCCCACCCTTTCAGCACCTGTTATGGCCTATAAATTGATTTGAGCAGCTTCCACTTTTGTATTTGTCTGAGAGGCATGTTGGTGTCAGTAGCTGAGGGGGAGTGCTGACATTGGATTGCTATTTGGAGGCTTCTGGGGTACCTCTTTGGTAAGTTAGCTCTCAATTTAAAAACACATATGTATGGCCCAAATATAGGGACTCTCATTGTTTAGAGTAGGACCATCCTATATGCAAAAGCGCCTTGGCGTGGCAGGATGGCTTAAACATACATTTGCAAATGTGTGCAACAAAGACTTTTGCATTTTTATCTACAGTAGAAATGGCAGATCTGTTGCTGGCTATAGCAGTGTACTGGGGGAAAAAATGTTGTGTGTATGATCCTTGCAGGATAACCCCACCCTTTCAGCACCTGTTATGGCCTATAAATTGATTTGAGCAGCTTCCACTTTTGTATTTGTCTGAGAGGCATGTTGGTGTCAGTAGCTGAGGGGGAGTGCTGACATTGGATTGCTATTTGGAGGCTTCTGGGGTACCTCTTTGGTAAGTTAACTCTCAATTTAAAAACACATATGTTTGGCCCAAATATAGGGACTCTCATTGTTTAGAGTAGGACCATCCTATATGCAAAAGCGCCTTGGCGTGGCAGGATGGCTTAAACATACATTTGCAAATGTGTGCAACAAAGACTTTTGCATTTTTATCTACAGTAGAAATGGCAGATCTGTTGCTGGCTATAGCAGTGTGCTGGGGGAAAAAATGTTGTGTGTATGTTCCTTGCAGGATAACCCCACCCTTTCAGCACCTGTTATGGCCTATAAATTGATTTGAGCAGCTTCCACTTTTGTAGATATTTTTTAACATAAGCTAAAAAATTCAACTCATGGTATTCCAATTGGAAAATTAGTGTGAATGCAGAAACAGTATTAGCTCACTGTGAAAAGCAGTCCGTTTGGCAAGTATAGAGGAATAAGAATTAAATTGAAAACCCTAAACAACAAAGATCCTCCAAAAGGAAAATGACCAAGAATCGTCTATAGTTACAGGACTTAGAAGAAGCTGCAATAGAAGATGGATTGAGCCAACCCGGTCTGAGAGTCTCATGTTAAGCGAACAAGAATATATGTTTTTGACCGGAACAGTCATCACTAGAGGGGATATGATGGAATTGAGTTTATCCTTGGACCCACACTGCACCATGATGTCTGAAAGCAGAGTTGCCTCTTTTAAATCAGACTCCATTCCGAACACAACCAACCAACCTAACAGGTATTGAGCCTTCTCCTGAACTGAACCCATCGGAAACCTGTAGTCACCTATAACGCCTGTAAACTAAACAAAATGATCAAAAGTAGTACTCAGTCAACACTCAGAGTTTGCAAGACATAAAGACATAAAATTCACAGGCCTTACTAATATTGGCCTCAAAGTTTCATGGTCATCCTGAGAACTATAGAGCCTGGAAGTTGCCATTCAAGCCTGCATTTGAAGAAGTGGCGTCAAGTCCAGAGTAGAGCTTAGTTTGCTAATTGGGTGGCTGGGCTCCAATTGCTGCAGTCAACCTAGAAGTTATCAACTGTTCTTGTACAGTAGAAAACCCGCTTGCAGTTCCACCTGACTTGCAGGAGTCCAGGTTATTAAAAAAGCCTTTTTGAAAAGAATACTGATCTTTCCTAAAATATTCAACAAGAAGAATCACCAGTTTTAAGAGCTGATTAATCTCCTACTTGAACAATTAGCTAAAGCAGACACATGTCTACCAGACCTAAATATTCATGGACTGTGCTCCAAGCAAAGCTGCCATATAACCTTCAAGAGAAGTGGAAAGCTCTGAGTTGAAGATATAAGAGGGAGGATCAAGTGTCCTTTTCACCTGTCTCCTACTTCTGTGAAGACATAGCTAGGGCCAAAAATTATCCAAGCTTCCAATCCACTGAATCGAACAATACTGTCTTATCTTCCATGAGGTATGAGAATTCAAATACTAAGTGTAAGGCCTTAAGAGGTTTGGTATCTGTGAAAAAAAACAGATATCTTATCTATTACAACTGATGAAGGTGCTCAACATGAGAGGTTTGAAAACCCACAACACTAGTGCTCTCTCCTCTTAAATAATGCTGAGGACGTCGAGAAAAACTCTAGCAAAAATGCAAATAACTTCTTCAGAAATATGAGATATGCTATAAGTGTTGTGAATCATCTGAACATATTTCTCAGGGCTGTAAAGCTATTTTTACATATTCAGATTGCAGTAATGGTAAACATGCGTCAACTCTACATCTTGCTGTCCTTCAAGACATTCATTAGCACCCTGAAAGTTCAACACCCATGAGAAGGTTTGGCAGGGGTTGCAAGTATTATGCATTGACATCACCTACAGTATTCTCTACATGTACTGAAGTACCAGAGAAGGCTGTGAGAATATAACAGATCGCTAGCTAGATAAAATATTGTCGATCTGTCCAGGAATGGTTCACCATACATATATAACTTGGAACATGTACAGGTCTAGTAGGGACTAGAAGAAGAAGACCTCACAGATACATAGTGACATCTTTTCAAGGAAATATGCTCTGACTTCTACTTACACTAATTAAATGCTATCAATTATCTAACAAAAAGCCAAGATTCCAACAGCTGAAGCTGCACATTATGATCCCCCTTTGAGGAACATTTCCGGTCATGTACCAGCTCTGGACAAGGATGGTAATATAATAGGCACCTGCTTGGGAGAGACATTCCAAGACTACACTACAGTCCCCAGGATGAACAAAGACTAGACTTAGGCTGATTGATGTCTACATAATTATGATACACAGACCTTCAAATATAAACTCTTTCAAAGAATGATTCATTTTTTCATTCATTTTCTGTTATTGGTATCCTAAGATGGTGATAATAGAAGAAGGATTGTGATTGTACTTGTGCAACCATGGTCCTGGATAAATACGCTTTTCCATGCTTTGCACTAGAAGCTATCACCAGCGAGAAATGGCGAATCTTACCAGTGGCAGGATCTACCACTATTGATAGCAGTGCTGAACCCTTGATGTATAGAACCTTAATCTGTGACTTTCCTCTTGCCTCCATTCTCCTCGTTACATCATGGCACTAACACAATCACATGAGTCGACAGCTGCTCATCTTCTTCTACTGAGAACAATTCTACAATTTGATTGGCTGCAGGTTATTCTATCCCTGTCCACTTAAAAACTGAGGACGCCCTAGATAACCATGGATGAAGATTTAATATAGTAAAGTGCTTAGGCCGTAATAAAATGCACCAATCTTAAATGTTACCCAAATATAGCGAATTGCTTACTTATATATTAAGTACCTTATATACTGGATCATCAACAATTGTCAAAAGTACTAAACCATATACAGTAGAAACGACTTCTGATTGGATGTTTTCAAGCATGTTTCCAATTTTCTCCATATTGTACTGTAAATATGTCTAAATAAATTATAGGACCCATACGATCTTCTTGAATATGAACTCTTCTTCCCCAGTTCACTTACCTTGTTGTTTCTCTGCCTCCATTCTTCCTCTCCTGCTTTTGGACGCCGTTTCCAGTAACTGATTGACCATGCAACGCACTTTCATAAGTGACTAGGAGCCACTGCATCGTTGGAAAAGCAAGAAATAGTTAAAAAAAAGTTAAATTGAAGGGGGGCAGAGCAGGCAGGTCACCTGCACCCCTCATACCCTCCTGATAGAGGCCCTGGGGCTGCAAATTCTGTAAGGTCCACATTACAGCAAGACATTCTATGTTGGGTATCAAACACACATTGGCTTTTAGGTTTCACCTTTACCTCCAGCTCTGTCATGTCCTTAATTCTCCATTGGATGTGTACCTTTATTTCTGGGGACAGAGTGAGCACTCTTGGGATTCTGGTTGAGCGGATGATGGTTAAAGACCATAATGCATGCCACAAGACACCTGTGCCTCCATGTCCTATAACAACCAGTGGTCCACTGAATTTACATCCTGTGCAGGAGAATGTTGTCATTTACATAACTCCACTCAGTTCTGCTATGTTTGAAAGAGGAGCAGGGCACCTCTCAGTGCATATGTCAGCACTATTCACCAATAGTATCAGCGGCAAACACAGGTTTTTCTAGAGGGGGATTTCCTGTTCTGTTAGATTACTATCAATTAACAAATGCTTTATTCTTTGAAAAAAGCATTTCTTAACGAATAAACGTTTTTCTTTGTTTTGTTTTTTTTATAAATGTAATCTATTGTGTAAATAAAATATTTTTCTCCATCTACAAACACAATGGGGGCAGAGAGAAACACACATGACAGAAGGAGTAAGGAAGAGGTACATACACAAAACAGGAGAAAGAAATACTAAGGGAAAACAGAGGTGATAGAGACATAAGAACAAGGGCAAGAAACATAGATGAGACACACATAGATATGGGGTAAGAAAGAGTCAACAGGGGGCTGGGGAAAAAGTGAAAGTGAGGACTCACCTGCGTAGATGTGGGGGGGGGTGGGATCCATGTTGTTTAAACTAACTGGCCATGTGCTGCCTTCTATATGGCAGTGTGTGGTGTGGAGGAAGGGAAGTCCCCTCTAGAACGTGGGGCCACCAGAGCAGCAGTAGTAGGCAAACAGGCTCCTCTGCCTTCTTCTGGAAGCCCATGATGTCACTGGGGCTGTCGGTGTACAGAAAAACCTCCGATGAGGTCATTTACTGGTCTCTGCATTCTGGAAGTGAAGGGGAGTTTCGAGCATAGGGGGGTTTCCAGGCAACTGTAACTCCCCCCCCATATGTGCGCAGCTGAGTGTGCTGAAGGCTGTCAACCTCCCCTTAGCATCGATCTCATAATCTACTTTACATGGCTATAGAATTGAGCTACACAGCAGCCTGTCTTATTTCATTTACTATTTCTTATTTACTGTTATCAGTGAAGCAGCTAAAGGAGAAGTTTGACCTCCGCCCTCCAAGTCTGGATCAAAACCTGGTGTCTCCTTCAACAGCTGGAAGACCGGACAAACCTGCTCTTGAATATTGACTAATTCCTCAATACAACAGTGTTCTACTATTGCATCCAAATAGACCATCGCCTGGGTAGTTTGAATTGGGGAGGGAGAAAAGCAACCACATTGCTGTAACAAATATACCTGTTGCATTCATCATCATCATCATCATCTTCATCATCTATTTATATATTGCATTGCTTAAATGAAGAACCACTGAACGGCTACACTGTTTTCCCTTGTATGTCGTTGAAGACTTGGTAATGTTGACAGGGATCTCGTTGACAGCGTATCGAGTGAGAAGACAGATGCACTAAGTGCTTTCTCTGTACTCTTTATATTCTCAGGCTCCTAGACATATCCTTTTCTTTTTTACACTAACATTTCATAACATCTCAACATTTATTAAACAAAAAATAAAATACTCATAGTATAGAATACAATTTCAAGCACAAAATAAAAAGTAATTATAGTAGAACAATAGTCAAGGGCAGCCAAGAGACGGAAAACACGTATGGAGCTTATAAAACGACTTGACTGCCAGCTCGGTTGTCTTTATTACCTGAGATAAAAGAAGCTGTGACCTGTTCCCAATAATATAAAAGCGTTTATGGCATTCTTGTAAAGTGAACATTATTAATGCAGCATGCAATCATGTACTTGTATAATAAATGTCATAAGTGATTATTGAGCATAGGCAGCAAGCAGTGAAGACCGAGGAAGGAATATTTAATGCCTATATTATATAGTAGTTATAATTATTTTACTGAAACATGCCAATTGTTGTTTGACTGTGGATTTATCAACCAGGCTATCCCGGAAAGTAGGAAAAAATAGAAAAGTGTCTAGTAAATTTATTGCAGTTGTATGTAATAATTAACCATACTTAACAGAAATCTTCCAGCCGCACTTAAAATAATTAAAGGAAATGATTATAGGGATATAAAAACACGTTGGGAGTTACTCAAGTGACTCTATATCAATAATCTCAGATATACATTTCTCCTACACTTACCATACATTCTCTATATACCGCTCATGGGGCCCAACTGAGAGTAGGTTGTTGTGACAGGATGGATCTCTTTTGTCACCCTGTCTGTTGTGTTGCAGGGGACCGGCTGGGCTTGCCTTAACATCGTCTCCATTCTTTACCCCAAGTGCGCCCCATCTGTCGCAGTAGGAGGAGCCTGCTGCCACCACTAGGCTTCTACACCGGCGCCTAGAAACGCTTCTTTCTGGGTAACTTTCGCTGCTGGTGTACCCCCTCACTGGACACCTGGGCTGGTACCCCTGACCTCTTCCTTTAGATCAGGGATGCTGTGGATGGTTCCCCCTGGCCAGAGCTGCAAGGTAGCAGGTAGACCGTTGATACTTTAATGCTGGGTCCTAACCTTAGAACAGCCAGATAACGGATTTGATTGGTCTAATCTGTAGGTCACAGGAATTGTTGCGTGTAAGTAGGCGTCAAAACAGGATCTTGAAGCATTGATGTTTTATTAGCTCAAGCAGTCCTAATAAGGACAGTTACACACGCCAGTTTGTGATACTAGCGATCTTTCAAGAAGTTACAGATGGTATGATACCGATACATGCAGAGGAGGGCTGGCAAATTTTAGCCCAGGGGGCAAGACTCAACTCAGCAGCCTATTTTCAATGAAAAGAATGCAGGTGGCCCAGTGAACCAGCCCAAGGTAGCCCACTATGGGATCGGCCCGGGGGGGGGCGGATGCCTCCCTGCCCCCCAGCCCAGCCTGCCCCTGGATACACGGTCAAACAGTCCGCTTTTTATACAGATTTACACAGATACCCTGGCAGGAGGCAATCCAGCCTTCTACCCCGCTAACCAATCCAGGTGGAGGGGTTTAACACCTTTTTACACTGCTGCTATCGGCACCACTACATCTGAGGTTTTTTTCATTGAATGTTTACCATCAGGATATAACATTTCTCTAATCTTGCTTTGAACACAATTTAACTTGCAAAACTCACATTAATCTGTAATCACTTGCATAGGGAGTCTACCAGCAAGTATAATTATCTAACCCTGTGTTTCAGGCTCAGCAGAAGTTTTGGTCACTCAACGATGAAAAGGTCTAATTAACATGAGTTTACCTGTCTCTAGACATTTGCAAAACCCAAACATGACATACTGCCTCAGAAGTCAATACATTTCCACACATACCAATATAAAAAGATAAGTACATTTGCAATTATATAAATTGGCGACTGCACCACTAATTGAAATACATTTCTACAATTGTACATCTTTTTTTTGTGTAGACATTCATATGTAGATTTTTGCTTATCTTTGACTTGCACCCCTTTTGACCTGGAGAGATGGAAGGCAGGGTTGGGCTAGAATAGGCTAAGCAACAGTGGTAGTCAGCATATCGATGCTGACTACCCCGACACTACTTACCCCGACGTGGAGAGACCGAAGGGCTCCTTCCCCGAACAGCGTGCAGGATGACTTCTGTGTATTGCAACTGGAAGTGATGGCGAACCCTGAAGAAGGCGGCGGAAGCTGATGACATCACCGATAACCGCAACGTGGTCATTATTACCCCCTTCACAGCACCAATGACCGCGTCGCAGTTATCGGTAATGTCATCAGCTGCCTCCGCCTTCTTCAACCACGTCGGGGTAAGTAGTGTCGCAATAATGAGTATCATTATTCCGTACCCAACCCCTAAATACTGTAAGACGCATGTTCATATAATTTTTGACACATTTAAACATGGACATTTAGGAGGTGCATCTCTTTTGGTATTGGAGGGCTGGTATAATCATATGTAATGATGACTATCAGCAGTACTATACAGCCACTTCTGATTGGCCCCTCCAGCTAATAGTACTTAAATCATTAGCTCTATTATATGAACTTGTGGATGTCTACTTACATTACTTAATGGACGTTTCCATTTTGACTACTGCAGGAAAGAAGAATTCCATTTGATTTTTACAGAGGTAAACACGAGGGGCCTGATTCATTAAGGAATGTAAATCCTGATACGTGCTGTATTTTACGTAAAATAGTTGTGCACATGCTCAGAAAAGGACTATGCACCAGTGAGCGCAAGAACATCCCATTCATCTTTGAGAGCAAAAGACACTTACAGCAGCCTACGATTTCATGGGTGGAACGGGGAAGGGACTGGGCACCAGGCAATGTAGAGTGAGGGCGTGCCAAGCACCAGCGTGCGCAGCAGTGTCAGAGTCAAGCTTTGGGCATCTCTAAGGTACGTGGTTTTTCTGTTGTATCACTTGCACCAGCGACAGGTCAGGTGTAAGTGCTGATTACTAGTAATGACTGTGATGTATGTACGCTAAAACGTGTGTGTGTAATCAGGAGCAACTGTAACAATGTATTTTAGGTACAGTAGACATTAATAACATCCTGATAAATGTATTTTATGGAAAGAAGAAAACATTACAAAAATTAGGTTTTTTAATGATTTATTCATTAATGACAATATTATTAATAGGTGATGATAATTGATTTTTTTTCCCTGTGTTTTCTTTTGGGACATTATATTAAACATATGTATTGTGTCTGTCTGAGCAGAGCGTGTCTAGACCCGTATTCAACAAGAGACTTTTCTTCAGATCTGCTTGTAGTTGAATATGGATGTGCGAATTAGGTCCAACATGTTTGTATTTCATTACACTTTGTAAATGTGATATTCTCCCTCGTGTATATGACCAGGGCTGGTGCTAGGGTCCACGGCGCCCTAGGCATTTTTAAAAAAGCGGCGCCCCCCCCCCCCCGCAAAAATCGCCGCCCTCCTCCCTCCTCTCCTTACCTTGTCTCACCACCGCCGCCTCTCTGCTCCGTCTCCTCCCCTCCACTCACTGACACTAGTAAGTGGAGGGGAGGAGACGGAGCAGAGAGGCGGCGGTGGTGACAAAATAGCCTCTTCCCCCCCTCCCCGTCCATCTGAATGCTGTGCGGCGGCCGTGACAGGTATGGTCAGCGGTCGCCGCACAGTTTTAAAGTATTTTAGAATTCTGTGGCGCCCTCCAGAGCCCGGCGCCCTCCAGAGCCCGGCGCCCTAGGCAAGTGCCTAACCTTGCCTAATGGGAGCGCCGGGCCTGTGTATGACACTTCATTACATTACTACTAACACTGTCAAGCTACATCCCTATTGTGGGGTGTAAATATATGCACCTAGCGAGCTGGGGGCCACGGTACAGGGTAGCTGGGAGGAGGGAATCGGGGCCCACAGCTTGCTAGTTCCCTGTGAAGTGGACCCCATTATCTCTAAGGGCCCCTGTGAACCCACCTGCTGCACCAACGGCAGTTCCCCCACTGGCGCCTGGACAACAGACGTATGATACAAATGCTAATATTTTTGAGCTGGTCGCTTCTTGGGATGATTGAACATGTATGCATAAGTTTGCTTCTTCTTGTGTGTGTCTTATTCTACATACAATCACTGTGCAATCTCTAAATAATTCCTCAGGCCTGAAATTTCTCTTGCTAGCAATCAGTAATGACCACTATTATTGAGGGTCCTCGCTGCACTTCACTGAGATATTTGGTGGTGGAAAACTCATAATAGGAAATTATTTTTGATAAACAGGTGGCCCACCCTGTGCATCTGGACTTAACATCACTATAACAGGGACCAGATCGCAGTTACACATAATTCTATCAAGCCCCATGGCGGAAGGCAGATGAGAGGGTTAATAGTTTTATTATTAATATTTTCATTATTATTTTTGCAGATTAATAGCTTAGAAAAAGACTCAGCTTTGCTGGGTTTTCATAGTCGCTGTCAATTTATAGCTGTTTCTTCTGCTCATTAATAAACTTTCCCAAGGTTTAAATTGCTGCTCATTGCTCCTCTTCTCCTTTATCACAGGGCTGTCAGTTGTTTAGTGAAATACCACTGTGATAACTGGCACGAGGGGTGAAGAATAATAGAAAAATGTGATAAGTGCTGGAAAACTGATGGTAATGTCTAATGCTGGGACATCATCATCATCATCATCATCATCACCATTGATTCCGCAGCGCTGTACAGAGAACTCACTCACATCTGCCCGATTGGAGCTTACAGTCTAAATTCCCTAACACACACACACAGACAGAGACTAGGGTCAATTTAGTTAGCAGCCAATTAACCTACCAGTATATTTTTGGAGTGTAGGAGGAAACCGGAGCACCTGGAGGAAACCCACACAAACACGGGAAGAACATACAAACTCCACACAGATAAGGCCATGGTCGAGAATTGAACTCATGACCCCAGTGCTGTGAGGCAGAAGTGCTAACCACTGAGCCACCGTGCTACAGCTCAATATGGCTAAATGACACCAAAAGGTGGTGAGTTCCTTGCTTCATACAGGGGTACATCACTCTGATTCAACCCCTCGGCTGGTGTGGTATATAGTAAAAAAAAAAAAAAAAAAAGCAGCAATTCCCCTTGTAGGGTGGGGGGAGAGATGATAAAATAGCTCCCACCTTAGTGCCATGAACTGGGGATAAATGTTTAGCGTAGCCCCCTCCACCTCGGTGCACATCTATCTGGGTCAACCAAGGTTTATGTGGGGGCCACTGAACTATACAGTAAACCCCATTTGTCACTGGGGGGCCCTCTTTGGATAAAAATGTCACCCGCTACTCAACCTCATGGTTGATAACCTTCATGCATTTCAGCTGGGGAATCCATATCGTTCAAACCATTGGTCATGATGCTACAGAAAACCCCATTAATACCCCATTCTCAGTTGAGTTAGGTTGTTGTTTTTTTACTTTAAGAATATAATATATGTAAATTGCTTATTGTGAAACTTTATGGAATATAACCTATGAAAATCAAAGTGGAAATTAATCTATTTTGATATCCTTATGAATAATGTTTAAAGTGGACAATAACCTGTAATCAAAGAACAACGTGTACTTACCAAACATGTTCGTACTTAAGATGTTAAAACATTTCTCCTATCGGTATTTAAAACTTACAGTATATTGCATATTGTGTTTGTTATTAATTTGTAGTAGTGAGTATAAGTACATTCATGGGGATGTTTTATTAAAGAGCGGTTTGTCAGATAGGAAGAGCCTGACGTGCACCCAGCTGAGATAAATACTTGAAGCACCATTAAAATAAATACTTAATATTAAAATGTAGCACAGGAAAAAAAGAAAATCTGTGGATACAGAAAATTATTATTACCATGTTATTTATACAGCTCCAACGTTCACAGTGCTACACAACTGGTAAAGTCTATTCATCATTAGGAATCATTTCCTGCCTCAGCAGAGCTTACAGTCTAATATAATATTATATTACTTTAGGCACACAAACACACCAGAAATATGTGGTGCAACTACTGCTACTGCAGCGGGTTTGGTGGCTTTGGGGCAAGAGGTGAAAAGGTCTTGGTATGCCGGTAAAATTGCTGCTGCTCTACAGTGCTGAACATGTGGGGCCAACGCATGTGCAATAAAGACCTGATTTGACTTTCAGTTCTAGAACTGGAATGGCCCTTACGCGGCTCACGAGAGACCCTGGGTGATGTCCAGCCCCCTCCCCCCTATATTTGCCAAGGTAAGTAGCGATGTAGTGTTACTCCCCTGCCAGAGACAACGTAAAGAGAACCTGCAACCAGGATTTACTTAAGGTTATTATTTTATGCAATATATTTTTGTAGCAACAATAAAGTGAGGTCCTCATCATCTGAAGCAGTTCTATGGGGAATTTTTAAAGTGGGCAATCTAGACTTAAAATATTTTCATTGTACAGTTCCATACATCCCTATATTAAGGCATGGCCGCTATGTTCTTCGCAGAGGGCCTGATTCAAGTCTGAATGCAACTTGCATGTAAGCTGCGTGCTTAAAAAGTGCACATTACTTGTGTGTAGTTCTGACCATATTCAAAACCAAGTGTTTTTCAAGATACGCTTCAGTTTGTATCTAGATGGAAGTTAGCTCTGCCTGCAAAGTACTGGCTGTACGTAGACACACAGAACAGACTGCAGTATCAGTACAAATATATGTACAATAAAAGGTCATCAGAACACATAAAACTATTTTTTGCTCATAAAATAAAATGACAGCTGTTATCAGTAAACATAATATGGTGTTGCTGAAGACAAGCGTACTTACAAGAAAGCCAGGACTTGAATCGGCCCCGTCTGTGTCGGAACGCCTACCTTAGTCCGCCCCTTTCCCCCCTTTCCGCCTCTCAATTCATAGAAAGTTGGAAGTGTCATTTGCGTTCAGACATAAGTTGCATACAGTTGCCTTACAAATGTGCAGCACAGTGACTCAATGGTTAGCGCTTCTGCCTCACAGCACTAGATTCATGAGTTCAATTCCTGACCATAGCCTTATCTGTGTGGAGTTTGTATATTTTCCCCACGTTTGTATGGGTTTCCTCCGGGTGCTCCGGTTTCCTCCCACACTCTAAAAACATACTAGCAAGTTAATTGGTTGCTATTATATTGAACGTAGTCTCTCTCAGTCTGTGTATGTTAGGGAAATTAGACTGTAAGCTCCAATGCGGTAGGGACTGATGTGAGTTCTCTGTGCAGAGCTGCAAAATCTGTGACATTATATAAATAAATAGACGATGATGATTGCATTCATTGGCAAACGGTCTATTTGTGGGCAAGTGCAGAGCTATATCACGCAGGACATGCTACGCAAACAGACTTAAGTCATAACGTGAATAAGGCATACAGTGCCTGGCATTGCTAGACAATGCAATCTCTAGTCCAGGGAGGATGGAGAATCACAGAATCCCGATCAACTTTTTTAAGATCCAAAGCATTGATCAAAATACTGAAGAAACCTTGGGGGACTTGATCTTAAAAGGACTGCTGGTGTTTTTCTGCTCTCTGCTATTATCTATTGTCTCAGAAGGGCTCTCATGCATTTACATGCTGTATTGAGTGCATTCATTGCCGTGTAAATATCCTAATACACACAGAATATTTATGCAATATACAAATGGTGATTACTGCCATAGAGTATTAGGAATAGCTAGGGCTATACAATAGGAAAGCTCTGTATAAACAGTTACACCAGCAAGAAAGGAGATGGATGTTGATACATTGTTTGTGGCATACTTTATTTTATCCAGGACTGCTATTCTAAGCCCAAAAAATAAGTTAAGATAATGGACAGTACACAAACATGTTCTGACAAGCATTCCCTTCAGTTTCAACTTTGCTTTCTGTGGTCACGGGAGTTAGTATAAATAGAATTCTATGGGAGTGCTCATTAAATGCACAGTACACTATGCTGCAGGGATGCTTTGAGAACATGCTTCAAACACTCTACTGAAATTGAGGACAAAGTAGAAGGTTTTGTCTACACTTTTATCAGGCAATGTTTTTCATCATCTGTATGTCCAACCCCTTAGGTCATACCTCCCAAAGGTCCCATCTTAGGCTGGGGACAGTCCCAATTTAAATGGGGCTTTGTACAACCAGCTCAACCATCAGCATCTTTGTCCTGCAAAGTTTGGAGTTATGTGGCCATGTTCCCTTTTACCGTCTGTCCGGATTCAAGGATCTGCCAAGCCGGGAGATATGCCTAAGGTGAATGTCTCTCAAACTACAAGCTCAACCTGAAGTGCGAAATGAACATTTTCACCAAAATTGATAAATGGTTGCGGATTTTAATTGCAAATGGCGAACTTTTGTACAGTGAACAGTGAACATAGCATCAATTTTTTTAAAAAAAAGTTAAAATACTTTTTGGTTAATTAAAAATATTAATAAAATAGTGTTTAAGAAATATCCATTTTAACACTAATGACGAACTGCAAACTTTTATCTCTGATCTTGATTGGTGAATCAAATTGCAAAATTTCGAACCACAAATTTAAGTCAGGGTCTATTGACGATTGTACCGTAAACATGTTCGTGGCCATTGAACAAGAGAAACCAATTAAAAATTTCTGTGGATCTCTACTATCCTTCATGATGTCTGCAGGTTGATTATTTTTTTTGTCCTTGAATATGAAAACTCTCCTGTACTCTCCTTATTGGATACAATTATATCTGACAGCTTTGTTTGATATTTCTTGGAAACAGAAATAACTAACTCAACCTGAAAATCATCTAGAGCTCTGTGTTTCTGTTGTGCTAGGGCCTAGCAACACCCCTGATAGCTGGTCATCATACTTTGGTCCTAGCCTCTTGGACTAAAAGGTACCACCAGCTCGTACCTTCTCTTCTTTGGCTTAAATCTGCTCATGTTGGGTTCAGATTCTTTTCTAATGCTCAGAGTTTAAACACCAAAGCCCACAATTTACCATGATTAAATATGCAACGAAATGAAAAAAGAAAACAAATAAATACAAAAAGGTTTCAATGATTGTTTTGATGCCATAGCAGGAAACGGTACTAAATTTCCATTGATGGTCTTAGGTTTTAAAGAAGTGTCTCTTTATTTTAATACTAGCATATAAATGAATTCTTACTATAGATTATCATTCTCTGTGCAGAGTATGTTATAAAACACATTTAGTTCCCATTCTCTTCTGGTAACAGCCAGTTCTCTAGAACTCAACACCTTGGAGAACTATAAATGTAGCAATCAGAGAGAATGTATTCATTAAGCGACTAGGGGCCTGATTCATTAAGGATCTTAACTTAAGAAACTTCTTATTTCAGTCTCCTGAACTAAACCATGTTACAATGCAACGGGTGCAAATTAGTATTCTGTTTTGCACATAAATTAAATACTGACTGTTTTTTCATGTAGCACACAAATACTTGATAGCTTATTTGTACACTGAAATTTAAAGTTGATATTTGTGTGCTACATGAAAAACAGACAGTATTTAACTTATGTGCAAAACAGAATACTAATTTGCACCCCTTGCATTGTAACATGGTTTTGTCCAGGAGACTGAAATAAGAAGTTTCTTAAGTTAAGATCCTTAATGAATCAGGCCCTAGGTGTTCTTTTTTTAAGGACAGCTACGTCCTACTAAAAAATATTATAAACCTCTACATCCTTATCCAGGGGATGGTGTATATGTGTGTTTTTTTGTTAATTTTCTTCCCCTGGAATATGCTCTCAAATGAATTTGAGCAAATGATGGTCATGCTTATTATGTTGTAAGCATGTCGGAATGTAAGTTTGTTTAAGTGTATAGTTTTACTTTTTCACTCTATATATGCGTCTTAATATCGCAATGAAAACACAAGATAGAGGAAACTTGAAGGTGATGAATTTCTGCCAGGTTTTAGAAAAAACAATTTGAAAAATTGTCTCCCGAGGTGCCAGAGCATATTGGCAAACATCTTTTTGTACTGGCAGCCACAATAGTTTCTGATTACACGATCACGTAAACACAGTGTCACTTATCACAGAACGGAGAATATTTCCACTGCTCTAGTAAATTTTGGATAGTTCTATAGCAGTGTTTACAACATGGAATTGGAGCCAATGGTATATTTTGGTTGTTCTAGATGAATGATGTGTGAGCGATATTACAAAGTCTCATATGTAAGTTTGGCCCTTGTTATATTTGGATTGATTTAAATCCTCTGTATTAATATATACACATGGAGCGCCTTATTTCTGAACAAACGTTGCACTACAGTACAGTAAATGGCAACGCACCACACTAGCTTAGCCGATTCCCGTACAATGAGTCCATTCCATACTAATCACATCATCATCATCACCATTTATCTATAGATCACCACTGATTCCGTAGCGCTGTACAGAGAACTCACATCAGTCCCTGCCCCATTAGAGCTTACAATCTAAATTCCCTACCACACAGAGAGAGAGAGAGAGAGAGAGAGAGAGAGACTAGGGTCAATTTTTATAGCAGCCAATTAACCTACTAGTATGTTTTTGGAGTGTGGGAGGAAACTGGAGCACCCGGAGGAAACCCACAGAAACACAGAGAGAACATATAAACTCCACACAGACAAGGCAATGGTTGGGAATTGAACTCATAACCCAAGTGTTTTGAGGCAAAAGTGCTAACCACTTAGCCACCGTGCAGCCCCAAAGTAATGTTCCCACTTTCCAGGAAAAAAATGGCCCACATTGGGAAATTTCTGTGAAGTACCAGTAATTTGCGCCACATGCAATCCTTATTCACTGGAAGAAACAAAAACAGACAAAAAATGGGCCATGGCTGGCATCCAGCAGCACTCCATGCACGAAGCGCAGGTATTTCCCAAAGGGCCTATCTCTGTCTCATCTTCTTGCTGTGACCAACTATCACCTGACTGACTGGCAATCGGATTTTGGATTGCCAATTGTGATATGTTATGTGCAACAGCTGGCTGGTCTGGAGGGCATCTGCCCCCCGGGCCTGTCTCATAGTGGGCTACCTTGGGCTGGGTCACTGGGCCACTTGCATTTTTGTTCCCTTTAAAATGTTCCTAATATTCTGCTGAGTCAAATCTTGCCCCAGAGGCTAAAATTTGCCAGCCCTCCCATGATTATGTGGATGATGTGGCCTGAAATTGAGTAGAAATGGAATAGAGCGGATTGCAGAAGTCGGTAGAGTAGGAAATATTCAAGGTTGAAAACATTTGCAGTGCATTTAAAAAGTGTTTGGCCTTCAACACATTTTTCCGATTTAGTTGCCACAGATTCTAAATTTGAAATAGATTGATGTAGGAATTTTTGGCTCTGAACCACAAAGTATTGAGTATCACGTCAAAGCAAACTGAATATTCCATAACCTTTCCACAAATGACTCAAAATTAAAACCAGAAATTATTATATGTAGCAAGTATTTACATCCCTTGTAATTGCAACCCCAAATTTATACAGGTGCAACACATTATATCCAAAGTCACCCAATTTGTTCATTGACTTCACCTGTGTAAGAAATATATGGATAACCTATTCATTTCTTTGTTGATATAAATACCGCTCTCTCCGTGAGATCCTACAGCAGTACAGGAACAACAACAAAAATATTAAGAATGAAAGAGTATTCCGAAAAAGTCAGATATCATTATAGAGAGGCACAAATTTGAGGAAGATATTTGGATATGCATTGAACATCCATTGGAGGTCAGTACAGAAGTAATATGAAACTTCAGCCATGTTATCTAGATCAGACCGCCCTCCTCGTTGCCGAACAAGAATGGTCATTTATCAGAGAGACTTCCGTGATGCTTCTCAATACCCTTGTCAGCAAATTGTTTGCAATATACTATCTAGAACAGGGGTCAGGGAACTTTTTTACCTTTTACCCCCAAATATATTTAGATACGCCGACGTTACCCCCTTGATTTGAAAGGAAGGAAATCATATACTATTAATTATTGGAATTCAAAATTTTATTGAATCTATTCAAAATTTCTTTGAAAGATTCAACTTCAAAACAACAGGTTTTGGAGAAATGATATTGCTTAATTTTTGATACGAGAGCATCAATATTGGGGCATTTTGATGTCAGAGCAATTTGAATACAGTCTTCAGTGTCCAATCGATTTCTCTGCTCTGTTTTTATGTTCGCTAGAGTGGAAAATCCTTGTTCACAAAGGTAGGTTGTTGCAAAAGGCAGCAACTTTTTGACTGGCTCCTCATGTGCAATTTTGAATGCCTTTGCAGCTGTTGACATCCAAAAATATGACATCTGCTTTGTTTTCAAATGCAATACGTGCTTCATTATTGCATCGAAGCTCAAGAAGTGCCGCTGCCAACCCTTGAGGCTCTTCTGGTACAACAGCAATTTCACATTTAAAGGGGTCTACAATCCAACTGACAGCTTGTGAATCGGCAGCATTACCCCCAGGAATTTCATTTTTACCCCATTTGGGGTAATTTACCCCTGTTCCCTGTGCTATGTGAAAAAAACAACCAGTATTTAACTTATGTGCAAAATAATAAACTAATTGCACCCCTTTGTATTGTAGCATGGTTTTGTCCAGAAAACTTAAGTAAGTTAACTTACTCAATTTGTTGCCTAAGTTCCTTAATGAATCAGGCCCATGAGCCATATATGATGGAATACATTCAAATGAATTCCATAAAACCTTCATGTAATATATCCCCAATGGGTACGTATCCTGTAATCCCCGGTTGGTGATAAGCATACTTTTACGCCTTAAAGTTTACGTATTATCCATGGCACAAATCACTGCACACAACCAGGAAACTCCATCCACAATGTATGGCACAGTATAATGTTGTGAGAACATTTTTTAGCGTCAGACACTGGCAACCTTTTCAGGATTGATGGGAAGATGAATGGTGCCCATTAGAGACAAAACCAGCTAACCTCTCCCAAACAGTTCAAATTGGGAACTATGGGCCTGATTCATTAAGGAAAGGAAAGCATAACAAATGAGTAACTTTGCACCTGGGCAAAACCATGTTGCATTGGAGGGGGAGCTAAATTTGAAATGTGAGGACAAGTTTATAGTTGGGGTCAGGCATGTCCTAGATCAACTTTAAATTTCTGTATAAAAATAAAGCTATTAAGTATTTGTGTGCTACATAAAAAACCAGCCAGTATTTAACTTATGTGCAAAATAATAAACTAATTCGATCCCCTTTCATTGCAACATGGTTTTTGTCCAGGAGAAAACCTACTCATTGTTTTGCCTTACTTTCCTAAATGAATCAGGATATATGTCTTTAAAGAAAGAAAAATAATTAAAGGAAATAAATGTCCTTGCGTGGCTCAGTCACAGTCCGACCTTAAACCCATCAAAAATATGTCTCAAGTTAAGAGAGACTCATATAAAAAGACTACTGTACCTATTATTTATCATTTTTTGGTTTGGAGGGGAGAGGTTTAAGGAAGATAAATGGGAAACTCACAAATATTTTTTAGGGGGGAAAAAATAAAATTCTAGGCTGTAAGATTTTTTGGTCTGAAAAAGGGGGAAGAAATCAAATACTTTTTTAATGCACTGTAGAGATATGTAATCTATCACTTAAGTGATACCAAAAATATTTAATCCTGATGCTGGCCCGGATTTGTTGAAAGGAACCTAGGCCTCAGCCTCAGGAGGCACCACTGCTCAGTGTTTAATCACTGGAGAATTATAATGGGACATGCGGGAGGAGGTGCGTATTGGTCTTGGAAAAATTGTCGCGGCTGGGAATCAAAAGCAAAATGATCTAGGGGGCAAATTAAATCCTGGCTTGGAACCATCATAAATTACCCCACAAATATAATATATTTACAGACAAAAGAGCAAAAACAAAAAAGCAAAAACAGGATATATCACACTGCTTTCCTACGTAAATACTTGAATTATACAGAACTTTCTTGTTTCTTTTTTTTTTTTTGCCAAAATGAAAAGACCTGATCACCTCCTTGGTATTTGTATTCAGTGACATTCGCAGCACAGCAGACAGTGGTGTCTGCAAGTCACACAATGAAGCACTGCATGTGTCAAGGAGATGGATTACATCTGCAGTGTCTGAATCCCAAACCCGGCTAAAATTCAGCAACGCCGTCACCTCACCTTAATAATGATGAATCTACATTCTAAAAAAAAAGGAAAGCAAAGTAAATATCTGCTAATATGTTCTAAATGTCATTTAATGAGCTCGATTATACGCTTAAGTAAAAAATATTTGAAGGGATGGTGTGGATAAGTCTTTCTGAGGCTGTCATAGAAAATCTACAGTGCACACTGTAGAATATTGTTAATAGCTTCTTCATAACCGATTTCAGCTTAATTTTCCATATCATAAGAAAAGTAGCGAAAATCAGCCTTAATAGCGGCCACGTAAATGTTAAACACAGATGCCTTGGCATCATTACATTAAGTTTGTCATTACTTTCAAAGACTTGCACTTCACTGCCGCAATTAGGCTCATTAAGACGTGGTGGCATTTTATAACTGATAGGACTAGTTTCCATTTATAAATGATAAATGGAGACATTAGGGACCGTTTATGAAGGAACAACTATTTGGATCGACTGTGCAAATGCTGTTTTGTGATGCCATGCACCTAGTACTGCCTGATGGATCCCGCTAGGGAGGAGCTAAACCCAGGGAGGACCAATAGGGAGGCCCTAAAAGTTGTCTTTGCACAAAATATTGTTTATTGTACTGGATTGTTCTTAGATAATAAATCCACCCAAAACTGAAAAAGTACTTTTGGATGGAATTATGTGGGATAATTTAAATAAGAAAATATGATTCACCTACGCTCACCCTATCAACTAACCCAACACGTCCTACACTGCCTCTATCGATCACCACACTTGCTCGGGTGGGATTTTTTTCAAACTGCCAGTGGGGTTGTCAAAGCCCCTCCCCTACGTGATATTAAATATTAACTTCAGGTGTATTGCTAGCATTAACGCCTAATTAAAGTTTAAATTGTTGTGTCAAGCACTGGGTCTATGTTATGGCTATAAATTAGGACTATCAAAAGTATTACATTACCTCTTCAAAAGAGCATTGTGAATATAAATACACAGGAAAACAAACACCTTCTTAGCACCCCTCCCCCAATGCTGTAAATTGCCAAACACTGTAATTAGTCCATTTTTTCATCTGACGTAGTCCAAGGAGTAGCTATAAAAAAAACTGTTGGGGGTAAGCCAAATGCTACTTTTTATAAATGTATCTAACTATTCCTAGTAATAGAACTGTCTTTTTAATGACCTCAAATTAACCGTAGGCACAATCTCGTTGTGTCAAAAGTTTTTAAGCATAATTTTTACAGATGCAGTCTTTTGGAATAACATATAAATAAGAACTATCTTGATGAGTGATAACAGAGGGTTGGGTTGTCTACCCAAATAAATAATATATGTTAAATTCCCTAACTATTATTGACAAATAAGCCCCAATGTATTATAATTGCTAGAAAGCAAAGCCCTTTACAGAGGCGACAGGGGGAGGACTGAATATCTCCAGAACTGCAGGGTCCCCGGACATTGAATCCTTGTAGTTCTTGGTGGAGGAGAGTTTAATACATAATATTTCCCTTGGGTGAACATTTCCTTTAGTTTGTGTTATCAGTGACCTGAAATGTCTGATTCCACAAAGCATGTTTACTGATAAGTACTAAGAAGTCATTTTCTCTCCATGCAATAAGGTACTCAAGTATGATTAAGGGAAAATAAATTCTGCTTATAAAGTCATTTAGTTTTTTATAGCGAGTAGCAGATTCTGAAAATCTACAAGAGGGATTATTATAAAAATTATGTATACAGTGCTACTTAGAAGTATGCCATTAAAGTGGTAAAGTGTAGTGCTTATATACCCATTATCTAAAATGAGCATCTGGTAAAATGTTATTAAATGTATGTTCCCTATAATACAGGAAAATGCAAAGACATTTATTTATATGCTATTTATACATTTGATTGCATGATTGTTGCTTTTCTCAGTTTCTTGTTTGGGTCATTAGCTTACTTTTTTCTGAAATGTAATCTTATTATCCTTTGAAATGTTTACACGCTGTGTCCTGCATGTGTCACTCTAACAACAAGCATCTGACTGTCCCTTGGTCTAGCTCATTGCTCTGTTAGAATGATTAGCTGGACCAGGCCAGGAGTTCATGTGTTATTCTGCCTGTATCCTAGGCTCTATTGCAGCCCACAAGGGTGTGTAAAGCCTGAAGTGGGACGTTAAACCCCCTCAAGTCGCAGCTTTCAGCATCACCGCCTTGAAAATCAATTTTATACAATACAAAGCCCAATGCTGGTGAATGGAATACAATATGCAACCCATTATTGTGGCATGCATTAAATACTGAGGATGTTCAGATCACTAGTACACAATAGAAGGACATTCTGGTAACAAGTGTATGTAATCTATTCTAGTGGGAAGTATACAATGCATTATTATTTTATTATTATTAATCTTTATTAATAAGGCACCACAAGGTTTCCACAGCACAGTACAGATATAAAAAAAAAGTAGACAAAAACAGTACAGGGTAAGACAGAGCAAAACAAGTAGAACCAAGACTTCAAAAGCTCCAAACACAGCAAGTACAGTGACATTGGAGAAGAAGAAATTGTAATGAGACAGAAGGGAAGAGGGTCCTGCTCGTAGGAGCTTACATACTAAAGGGAGGGGAAACAGGCAGCAGGCACGAGAGGAGTCAGTGTAGCGAGTCAGGTGCAAGAGGAGACAGGGAAGAGGGAGGTGAGGAGAACAAGGCTGGTGAAAGTTTGGTTGATAGCTGGTAGGCTTTGAGGAAGACATGGGTTTTGAGAGCCCATTTGAAAGTGCTCAGATTAGGGGACAGACGGATGGAGTGAGGAAGGTTGTTTCAGTGGAGGGGGGCAGCATGGGAGAAATCTTGAATTCTGGCGTGAAATGAGGTAATCAGAGTGGAGGAGAGGCGATGGTCAATGGCCGAACGCAGAGAACGGGAGGGATTGTGCATGGATAGGAGGTTAGAGCTATAAGGGGCAGTGGAATGGGAGAGAGCCTTGTAGGTGATGGAGTTTGAAGAGGATTCTGTAGGGCAAAGGGAGCCAGTGCAGGGCAAGGCAGAGAGGGGAGGCAGAGGAAGAGCGACGTGAAAGAAAGATGAGTCTAGCAGTCGCATTGGGAATAGAGCGAAGGGGGGCAAGATGGGAGTGAGGGAGGCCGGTGAGGAGAAGACTACAATAATCGAGACTGGAAATTATAAGAGCGTGGATTATAGTTTTGGCGGCATCCTGAGAAAGGAAGTGCCGGATGCGGCAATATTTCGTAGTTGGAAGTGACAGAATTGGGCAAGAGATCGAATGTGGTGGGAAAAAGAGAGGGAAGAGTCAAGGGTGACACCCAGGCAGCGGAGTTGGGGGACAGGAGAGATGATGGTGTTATTAATGGTGATGGATGGATCAAGGTTATTAGAAGACTTAGAAGGAGGGAAAACAATGAGTTCAGTTTTAGGAATGTTGATTTTGAGAAAACGTGAAGACATGGTGGAGGAGATGGCGGAAAGACAGATACACGAGATAGAAGAGGGGCGGGGGGGGGGGGGGTCAGGAGAAGAGATGTATGCATGACTTTATACCAAGCCCCGGGACTTTTCCATAGTGGGCTATCTTGGGTTGGGTCACTGGACTTCTTGCATACTTTTTCTTTTAAAATGTTCCTAATAGGCAGCTGAGCCGAGTCTCACCACTAGGCTAAGATTTGCCAGTCCCTGTGCCCAGCAGTACTAATAAATAAATTAATATGTCAAATTAAAGTTGTTTTTTACCCAGTAGTATGTCCAGTACTTAGCACAGCAGTAGCTATGCCCACTGTTTTTATGCTGGCATGGGGTAATCTGCCTCCCCTCTTATACAAGATCAAAGCTTTGGGCCTATTTGGCCTTTCTGCAAAGTTACTCGCCTTGTGGCGGCCACATATGCAACTTCAGTCCAGGGAAAGCGACATATAAGAGCGGTGCCTTATAATAGCTGAAATCTATCAGATATTATTCTATACATTTGTAAGTACAGTAGGCATTTGACCAATATAATCTGGTTGGAGCGGTCATCTGTAGACCACGATAACCAGCATCATAATATCTAGTGGCAACAAATGGTATGGTCTGTCCAGTGTGGCAACCTTGTGTGTGGTCAAATAGAATCCTGTTACTTGGCTGTAATGATCCTTGGAAATCCAGGATACAGTAATGTAAGATCCAGGATACAGGTGGACTCTGATGGCTGGAAGTTGTGTACAAAATAGTTGCAGCAATTTGTGGTTTAAATAAAGTGCAGATTTCCAGGTCAGTGTGGTCAGTAAACAAGCTGTGGTCAGCCAGGCTCTAAACACAGCAATCTGACACTGGCTGAATATCAGCAGCTGCTTGATATACCCTGGTTACCGCAGAAATCAGTGTTAGCTGTGGATGGATGTGGCAGTGATCTTCAAACAGATCATGCCCAATGTGTTCATATTTTTTACTAAAAAAAAATTCTGCTCTAACCACGCTCTAGGTATTTCAATAAACTCTTGACGATCCTGATATTAGTTGTGTAGCTAACTAAAGAATCATCCTGTGTGTGGCCAGGTTAAGAAAAGAACTACCCCAACTTTATTCTATAAGCAATTGCTATTATTGGAGCCTAATGCCAGAAAGAAAAATATCTTTAGATACCTGTAACTCATAATAATATTTTTATTATTTACTTATATGCCGCCACAAAGTTCAGGTAATACAGCATAGTAAAACAACATAGAAGACCAACAGGCAGTATCATCATCATCAACATTTAATTAAATAGAAATATAGAAAACGAAGGCAACATAAAAAAGCTAAGGCAGAAATACAGGACAAAGATGCAGTAAAGCAAAAAGATGCATAATACTGTTCTCAAGACATAATAGATATGGTTCCCTTGACATACCATGAGACAGAGACATACTTTCCTACTTTTTGGATCTCCCCTTGGATTGAAATGCGTCATCGAGTCCCAGAAGAAAATTAAATATCCCGGGAGGGAGGCCTACTCTTCCTGAAATTTGGGAGTCTCCTGAACATTCCTGGGAGAGTAGGCAAGAAAGTAACAATATCATCATCAGTTATTTATATATGGCCCACTAGTTCCACAGTGCTGTACAGAGAACTTATTCACATCAGTCTCTGCCCCATTGGAGCTTATGGTCTAAATTTCCTAACATAGACAAACAGACTAAGGTCAATTTTGATAGCAGCCAATTAACCTACTAATATGTTTTTGGAGTGTGGGGGGAAACCGGAGAACCTGGAGGAAACCCATGCAAACTCCACACAGCTAACCACTAGGCCAATGTGCTGCAACAATAGCATTCATTGACCTCTGGGAAGTAATGGACTAGAGGACACGGTAGCCCTACAGAAGTAGATGTCAGAACAAGATGGTATAAACTAGAATATGTTCTACTTCTTTCCGTCTCTGCTCAACCATCCGTCTCTCTAATCTCCCGTGTGTATGGTCACTCAATCTCACCTCCATTTCCCTATCAAAAAACAAAACAAAAGGGCATATGGAAATAAAAACGGACATGGGCACATAGCCTTACAAAAAATAATCCGTGACTAGGGAAGTGGAACAAATAGTTTCACAAATATGGCACTAACTAGTGAGAAAATAATGAGTGACTTGCTGCGTGAACTGCTGCACCAATACTGTATTTTTTTTTTAGGTTTTGCTCCACTTTTGTTTTTTAGTGGAGTGTGGTTGGAAAGACTTTGCAGCCATTGTTTTGCAAACATTAATCAGTCAGCTAACACTAAGAATCAACTGATGTTATGCTAATATTTAAGGCTTACATCTTAATCCCCGGCTAATCGACTTGGTCAAGCGTAAACCAGAGCAGATGGAATTCTAACACTAAAATAACAGCTCTGGCATTAAGCATTTTCGTAATGAAAACTTGCCCCACCTATGTATTAAAGCAAATAATAATTTAGATATTCAGAACAAAAGCAAAGTGCTGCTTAGACAGCCATGTTAAGGGACAAATGTGACATTTTTGTAGAGATTATAAAATGAAAACCCTCGTTATGCTGTCAAGCAAAGGGTCTAGAGAATGTATCTGCATAAATAATCAGACTGTTTTTCCTTTTTTACTGTCATTTCTCTAATTATAGAATTAAGCAAATAGATGTGCTCATGCATAAAATACATTTAAAAAAATTCAGAACTGTTAGCAAAGACTAGGAATTCAAATAAAAACTAATGGTGCAAAAGAAAATACCTGTACCAAATCTCAGGGTTTTATTTCATCTATTGAATTTAAATTTGTGAAGCATTTTTTTTACCCGTTTTTCATATAAAGAACCTGTGTCTGCGTATAGTGCAGGTAGTCATTTTTGTGGGCGGAATCAATGTCTATTAGAACGCAGCCTATCAATTCACTAAGAAGTAACTTTTTGTTACTAATATTTATTATTGTGATGTATTGATGAGGTATTGGTTCCCAGTGAATTATTAGTCTGCCTTTTTTCATACAAATTACAACAGCATTTAAAGTGAGCAGATTGCAGCCTTAGTCCCAGAACTATGTATCCTTTCCATAGATCTGGCTCTGAACCTCTGTTGTGTGGTTTATGATTTGAACACTAGCTCTCAGTCCCAGTGTTTGTGAAATATAGGAACTGAACTTGGCAAAAAATAGACAGAGTTTGTACTGCTCTGAGTTGAGTTTGGGTGGATTAGGGACACGACTTTGTCCCCCTTTTTCATGCAGGAATGTTGACATGTATGATGTTGTGCTTTAAAAAAATCAGTAAATTACCTTATACAGTATTTTTAATGAACAGTTTATTTTTTTTTAAAGAATCACGAAAGTTTTACTTAATTTTTAATGACTGGCCGAAATGTACTGATCGTTAACAACCGTGGAGTAAATTTATCAAGCTGCGGGGCTAAAAAAGTGCAGAGGTTGTCTATAGCAACCAATCAGATTCTAGTTATCATTTATTAAGTACATTCTACAAAATGACAACTAGAATCTGATTGGTTGCTATAGGCAACATCTCCACTTCTTAAAACCCTCAGCTTGATAAATTTATCCGAATGTCTGTGAGACAGGAATATAAGTCGTGAGGAACAGGCCAACAATGTAATAAAAATGTATAAGACTAAGTAGCAGATTATTGAATATTGTACCTTTCCTCAGATGACTACCACTTCAGACTGCTATTATTTACACATTTATGAAGCGAGTTCTATGTTGAACATTTACCTCCGAAATACTTAATATCAGATGGAGGCGCTGAGATAAAAATATGTTTTAACAGCCAGTGCACATCTCAGAGATGGCACCAGAGTAAATAAATTAGTACTGTCAAGTTAGTTTATATGAGCAGGATATACTTACTAGTTGTCCTCTCAATATGTTGTCTTAAAGGAGGCACAAGTGAGAAAGGTTTATTAAATCACATTAAACCAAGACGGGTTGTGAGAGGGCCAACAAACAGTTTATACATTTCTGTGGAGAAAGTGTACGTGGAAAACATTTAAATCATTATCACATAGATTGTAAGCTTGCGAGCAGGGCCCTCTTACCTCTCTGTCTGTATGTATTTCCCAGTATTGTTTTATTACTGTTTGTTCCCAATTGTAAAGCGTTACGGAATTTGCTGGCGCTATATAAATAAATATTGATGTTGATGATAATCGTATACTATGATAAAACCAACATCATAAAGACCAATATCAGCCTTTTATAGATTAATATATATGTAATAAAAACTGTCTTTACTATCCTGAAAACCATGTTTCAGGCACCGAAACTACTTTTGGTTCAGGCTACTGCATGTCCAGGGGATTGGCAGACCATTACTGTGATTGGACGATGACCACATGCAAGGTCAGCTGCGGTTATTGGTTGACATCTTAAATTGTCAGCTTCATGTGACAGGTTCCAATCAGATATTCATCTGGTCATCTTTGTGAACTGATATATGCTACAATTTATGACCAATTAGATCTAAAATGACCTAATTCACTGTCTAATTGAAGTATTACTTTTGGTCACAGTTTTACAAACAGATAAATATTGTTTCCGATAATGATGAGGTAGTACTAACGTAAAGCTCATTTAAGAGTAATTGATGTGAGCATGGTTTTCATCCTGCTAGCAAATAGGCAGTTATATTTAATAGAAATGTAATTGTAGAATTAATAGATATAGAATGTTCATGAGAGTGAGAGACTTGGTATTTTTCTTCAAATGAATGAGAAACTGTGTGAATAATATAATTGTATCGATTTATACACCTCACAGTAGGTCAAATCTGAACAAAAAAATAGAGCATTAAGCTCTCCCCTTGATGCAGAACAGAATCATTTTTAAAAATGTAAAATGAATTTGCCACCAAATGCCATCAAATGAATAACACTGATTGTTCTTTTAAGAAAAAAGAGAACTGACAAATGTTGTGTTTTGTGATAACCAAGGAACTCTGGGTAAGCTGTTTTGTATGCACAGAAATTCACAGTTGGATAAGCAAAGGCATCAGGAAAATCTGCCAACTATTACTAGGCAAATTGTTCAGTGGGCATGAGAGCATGACTTGCAATCTAATATTAAAAGAAAGAGCAAGATGAAAACACCTTTCCTCGTTCCACTACAGTAATAATAATAAAACTGAAAGTAATAATGGATGATGACATTTTTGTGTTGTAAAGTAAGCCAGAAAGAAAAAAAAAAAAGAAAAAAAATTAAAATGGATCTGTCACCCAGGGGCAAAGGTAAGTTTACTAAAGGGAGGTTTCCAAAAGCTTGTTTTTGGAACAAAGCAAAAAAAATCTTGGACCAATAAGCCTCCACCCACAGCCATCACTCCCAAATGACCCGATTTAGACAGGACAGTCTGAATTTGAGGGCTCTATTCCGCTGTCGGAACAGTGTGGTCCCGATCAGGCTGAAAGGTTAGGATGTATGTCCTGTTCACTGCTGCTCTGCATAGTACACAGTACAGAGTGGCAGATAGGCAGGACATTGAAAGGGGAGAAGAAAGAGACAAGTAGGGGTGGCAGTGCATTGGAAGTGTTAATGAACGGAAGGGTTAATGACCTGCACTGCGGGACACTAAGGGCTAGATTTACTAAGCTGCGGGTTTGAAAAAGTGGGGATGTTGCCTATAGCAACCAATCAGATTCTAGCTTTCATTTATTTAGTACCTTCTACAAAATGACAGCTAGAATCTGATTGGTTGCTATAAGCAACATCCCCACTTTTTCAAACCCGCAGCTTAGTAAATCTAGCCCTAAGCGTTAATTCATACAGTGCTCAGTGCCACGCATCTATTGTGAAAGCAACGTAAAAAATGTAAATGATGTTTAAATTTAAATGTGACATATAATACGATGGGTGTTTTGAGCCACAGGACAAGTGGCGTCTGTCACCCATGTATAAAAATACCTAGAAGGCTTTAAAATATCAAATGAGAATTTGTCATGATAACAATAAAAACATAAAGGAATGTTTGTGATTACTTTTTCATTCCTATACACAAAGCTATAAAGGACAGGAGCCATTTTTGCTTTTAAACTTCTAGAATATGTGCTAAATCTGTTTCTGCTGTAAGTTGCATACATTACCGCTGGCATTAAGAAGGGGCTGTCTGCAATGTAGTTGGTAAAAAAATAATAATATTTGAGTTGTATATGGATATCTAGTAATATATAGCTAAGAACAGGATGGGCTTGCATGAAATTATAGGAAGCACAACTACAAACTAGAGTGACCTTAACAAGTTTGGTCTGGGTAGGGTTTCGGTGGTAGGTAGTTATACAGTGTGTAGGTAGTTATACAGTGCGTAGGTAGTTATACAGTGTGTAGGTAGTTATACACTGCGTAGGTAGTTATACAGTGTGTAGGTAGTCATACAGTGCATAGGTAGTTATACAGTGTGTAGGTAGTTATACACTGCATAGGTAGTTATACAGTGTGTAGGTAGTCATACAGTGCATAGGTAGTTATACAGTGTGTATGTAGTTATACAGTGTGTAGGTAGTTATACACTGCATAGGTAGTTATACAGTGCGTAGGTAGTTATACAGTGCGTAGGTAGTTATACAGTGCGTAGGTAGTTATACAGTGTGTAGATAGTTATACAGTGCGTAGGTAGTCATACAGTGCATAGGTAGTTATACAGTGTGTATGTAGTTATACAGTGTGTAGGTAGTTATACACTGCATAGGTAGTTATACAGTGTGTAGGTAGTTATACAGTGCGTAGGTAGTTATACACTGCGTAGGTAGTTATACAGTGTGTAGGTAGTTATACAGTGCGTAGGTAGTTATACACTGCGTAGGTAGTTATACAGTGTGTAGGTAGTTATACAGTTTGTAGGTAGTTATACAGTACTTTCTTACAGCTGCACTATTCCAAGAAACAACTTTATTGCATTTCAAGTATGTGAATGTATACGCTATTATATTTTAAAGTGTGTTTAGATGGTGTGAAGTGCCCACTTATCTTTTGAAGATTCAGAGCTATTTCTCACCATCTGCTCTTCACTCTCTTTCTTGTTTCCCTCCCCCCTCCGTTTTCTAATGTAACCTTTCTCCTTTTCCTCCCTTCACCAGATTAGCTTCAGATTTCTGAACCTCAAAATGGCCAGAGGCATCGTAGTAGGCTTCTAGTAGGGCAGAGGGGCACAATGCCATTTTGGTGGCAATGACTAATAGCCATTCTTCATAAGTGTATGGTTGTACTTTCTTTTTGATAATAATGTTCTCTATGATGTACAAGTTTCATATAGCGTCATATAGACTGTTCATTTTTTGCCTCTGATGAAATCGTGCTAATAACGAAACGCGTCAGGTCCTGGTGTTATTACAGCTAACTTGTTCTGAATACCTCTACTATCTACCTATCCATTACAACGTTCAGTTTCATTGCAGACCATCCACTTTTTAAAGTCCTCTTGCCTGTTGTACTACAGATTGAAAGGGTGCTGGATCAACGGGATATGACACGTGAGTGCATGCGCTGTCAAGCACTGACGGTTCCCCCAGCCATGTGTCTATGAATGAAGTCTTCTATTTCATCTAGGTGTTCAATACTGTCGCAGACTATTTGTAGTTCATTAAAGTCTGTTCACAAATTACCATACGGATTGGAAGGGCACAGGATCAAAGAGATACCATACCGTGAGTGCATGTGCTCTATAGCGCTAGCAGTTTGCCCAGCCATGCATCTGTGAAAACAGACTACAACTCTATTTAGAGTTAATCATTTGTTACTCTGTGGAGCCACACCCTTGAGTTGGACCAAAAACGTTATTCTATTGATTAATTCATTGTCATCTATGCGTGAATATGTTTCTGCTTACATACGAGGATTTTGTTGGAGAATCAGTTGACTATTTATATTGTTTAATTATCCAAATCTCAGGAGTTGTGGTTGAAACACTTCTAGTTTAACTACAGATTTCTCTTACATTGGAATTTGGATTGAAGGAACTATTTGCTCCATATATATCTGCTTTCTTAACTTTGAACACTGTAGGAATCATTATTACATACAGTTATTCCTATTTTGATATATATGTATAAATATATATATATATATATATATATATATATATATATATATATATATATATATATATATATATACATTGTTATTGTTATTGTTTAGAGTAACTACTTCTTTCTGATACATACATGTTTATTGTAGAGGTATATTTACATTGTTCAATAGCGCTTTACACTCTATATTCTTAGAGTTTTTATTATATTTTAATAAATTTGTTATATATTTATTTTTGTTCCTGAACTTTTATTTTATTTACATTTCCTCTGGCTGTTTTTGCATTCAGTGCTGTTTATGGTGTTTGACAGTTTTGTATTTTGAAGATTTCACAGGTTCCTCTACAGCTTCGAGTGCATTTCACCCTATTTTGGTTTCTCATATTCTCACATCAGCGCCAAGTATTTTTTGGTATTGCCACTTTTCATGCGTGTATTTTCATTTTGATAATAACGTTCTCTATGATGTACAAGTTTCAACTGTTCTCCTTTTCCATACAATTTTTAGTTCATGGGATTATATTTAGAATCAAAGAAAATTTGAGTTATATATTCTGATAATTGGAAAAAAAAACTTAGTAAAGAGCTAAACACATGGTGGCATATTACTGAACTCAAACAATCTACAAGTGGATAGTGTCCTCAGAGGCTAAAGTATCATAAAAGCCTCTACGTTTGGTCTTGATAATTCACAATTCATGAAAGAATGGGATAGAATTTTACATGAATGCTCTCAAATTTTGATCAGACTCATAATTCATAAAAATAAAATGTTACTTTAGAAAATTTAATTATATTTGCAAGAAAAATGTTCTTTCATTGGTCTCAGTTAAAAACAAGGCTCAATATAAAAGTTCCAAAATAAACTTAAATAATTCATTATATAAACTGGAATCTGAGGTCATTCAAAATAAATCAATAGATCTCAAAATGATACACATATATCTAAATGACCAAACACTAGGGGCCTGAGTCACACACAAATTCTTGCTAGCTTTACATTGTAATTTAAACTTGATCTAGGACATGCCCATCCCCAACTATAAATCTGTCCCCATATTTTAAATTTACCTCCCCCTCCAGTGCAACATGGCTTTGCCCAGGTGCAAAGTTACTCCTTTTTTATGCTTTACTCTCCTTAATGACTCAGGCCCTAGGTGTATTCATGATACTCACCCAACCACAAAATTAAATTTAGCCTACTTTAAAAAGCAGATATCAAGAAGACTACCTACACAACCGTAACAGGGAATAGATACGGTCCTTTAAGTAGACTCAAAAACTGGGAGGATTTTTAATCCCAGAATCAGGCCTCTCCCAGGGGAAATATGCTACAAGAGAACTTCAGGTGGGATTCAGAAATCTAACAAGGCGACATTTCTAACACAAACTATTGCTGATATCCTACAAGAAGTTTCTTATTTGTCCACATAAAAATTACCTATTTTACAGAGGACTATTGTTCTTACTGGCACAGAAATAAAATATGTTCCAAATGTTTATGTACATTAGAAGACATGTTAAAAATAAAATTTTTATGTGATGATTTAATATACTGGACAAAATATATTATTATTCAACCTTATCCTATATTCATTTAACTTCCTAAGATTAATAAATCCATAACTAAGGCATCCCACAATAGCTGGACTTAACTATTTAACCTGTCATGCCTCTGAATATGTTGTATGAGTATTCCTTAATAAATATGTAACATATCTTCTTTCATACTTGAAAGATCCTACATTTGCTTTACAGAAACTAAAACATTTTATGTTAGAGAATTTTATGTGTGTATAAAGATGTCTCTCTATACATCCATCCAACATGACAGATGAGAGAGGACAATTTTAGATTTGATATAACTCTTATGGAGGAACAATAATATTTTATTTGTGAGTTAATATTATTTATCTTGAAACATAATTACTTTTAATTTTACATAATTTTTACTTGCAAATTTGTGGGACTACTATGGCACTATTTGCAAAACCAGCTGATGGGCTGTTGGGAGTAGAAATATATTTACTTTGAATTCATTTCTAAATTTTTACATTTATCATATTTATAAATTTTATTACCTAAAATTACTACAATCTAAACTTTTCATGATTTTCATAAAAAAAATATAATACTTTATAGACCAAATTTTAGAGGATTTTCCAGGCCAATAGTGGATATAAATAGCTGTCTCCACTTTAATAGTTACAATCTCAATAAGTGAAAAACAATTTTCTTGCATTAAGTGAAATTGTAGTAATAATGAAGTCTGCAGCAAGCAAGTTGTAAACTATACCCAAAAGTTTATGGATAGAGGGTATGCTGACAAATATTTAACAATTGTAGCAAAAAAGTAACCAGCACACCAGGCAATTAATAACCCTGTGTATTATATATAGCTGTATTATTAAAATACAGCAATTAGTACTTTTGGGTGGTGCTCCCCTGCCACGTATAACTAGTAGAAATTTGGCAAAGAGCAAAATAAAGGAAAAACATGGAAACTAGGGGCACTCATTGATTGAAATAATACTGAATAAAACATAATACTTTATTAGATAAGTTAAAAAAATGTTCCCTAATTGGCCAAAGTGTCACAAGTAGCGAAATATTTAAATACAATTGTGACAGTGATACATGTGCAAAAAAAGTTGATTAAAAATGGCATTACCTGCTGCCCTGCCTCGCTGTGTTAGTTGTATTGTTATGGTGGGCTGATAACCACAATAAATGTTTATTAGATCCTAGTAGTCAGGTTATTTATCTTTCAATAAAGATTATATCGTTTCCTATGATGTCTTATTTTGTTGAATGCAGCAGTGGCTGCTTATGACTTAATTCTATAGAGATAATAAATATTACATCTCAGAATGCTACTAGTTAGTGTATGAAAGAGAAAGAGCTGCTGTTGTATATACAATGGTCCAAAATTGGAGCGATCAAAGCAAATGCTACCTAAAATGTCTAATACCCTGAATAGAGGGCTTATCACTTTCTTGGTGAAACACTATAATGATGACACAATATAGTCTATACCACTCTTACAGTAGCCAACGCTGTGATGATAAAATTTAAATTGCATGCTACTCCATGCGCATCACGTCCTGGATAATAAATATACCAGGGGTACTGCCAACACAATTACATTTTTACATTTTTGCCACTCTGTCAGTAGCCAACGTCGTAATAATGTAATCAAAATAGTATGCTACTCTGTGTGGATCACGTCCTGGATAATAAATATACCAGGGGTACTTCTGACATAATTAAGTCTTTACCACTCTATCAGTACCCAACACTAAGATAATATAATCAGAATAGTATGCTACTCTATGCAGTTGACGTCTTGAATAATAAATATACCAGGGCTAGTGTCGACACAATTACATTTTTGCCACTTTATCAGTAGCCAATGCTGTAGTAATATAAGCAGAATAGTATGCTACTCTGCGTGGTTCACATCTTGGTTAATAAAATTGCCAGGGGTAGTGCGCTGATCTAAGCCATCAATAGTTAGAAATTAAGGATCTATTATAATAAAACACAGCGAGGCAAGCCGATGATAACCAATAACAGTTCTTTTAAAGAGGAGAGACATCCCCTATACTTACATCACTAATGTTAAGCCAATCAAACGATTTGCGTATCGGAGAATCCCACCTCATGATTGATGATCATTTAACCAATCCTAAGGCAATAAAGAACTATTTAGGTCAATAAAACAACCTGTATATCGGAGAATGTCGCTGTATAATTGGCAGTCATTTGAACCAGTCCTATGTTATTTTTCAGCTGTCATGTTATTCTCTTTGTGAGCCAAGTGACATGGTAATTACCCACATATTGGACACTATAAAAGTAAAAAAGTAGGAATATTCACTCCATCTTTGTTTGATACCCATCCTGGGGACTGTTCATTCTGAGGAAGTGTCCTGGCACTTCACCTTCATTGTCACCTCTGGATACCAACCCTGTTGTTTTGACTTGCCATCTCCTTGTGTTACTGTGAGGCAGGAGGACCACCTGGAGTCCATATGATCCATTTAGGGACTTTTCTAGTATATATAGGAAAGCCTACCTTTTACTTTTTTATGTATTAAATATTTTTATATAATAGTAAACTATATTTGGACTTTTGTCTAAAGTTTCTCATATTCAAACATACTCTGGAAATCCCCCAAAAGTTTGCCAGCTGCTCATCTTTTCTCTGTTCCTAAGCATCAAGCTTTGCTGATTGTAACTGGGAGATGGGACTGTTTTCTGCTAAAACAATTAAAATTATTTTCCAGGAGGTAATCTTTAAGTTTGTCTGTAATCATCTATACACAAGCTCTAGTAGATAGAGTTCTGCTTATTCCTCTCAGACTTCACTAAGCCTTGTATGGCATTTGCAATAATGCATTCTTTTCCTTCTAGTACTTAAGTGACTGCTGTATCCAATAATTGCTGACCTCTGTATAGCTTTTAAATGATTGTGTGCAGTCAGGATGTTTTAGTACCAGAGACATAGCCAGTTTAGACATCAACTCATACAAAGCCTTCTTGTGAACATCATTCCAATTTATGCCACATTTTCAATTCCATCGCACCTTAACAAGTTATACGATCATGCCCTTGGGATAGTGAAGTTCCTTAAAAATCCACTAAAGTAACTGGCAAAACCCAGAAACTTTCTCAAATATTTAACTGTTTTTGGGGATAGCCCAGGTGTATGCAGCAGAGATTTGATCAGAGACTGGTTTTAATCATACTAACACACAATTAGATAATGAACTTGGGTCTTTGATCGGTGCCATTTTTTTAGGTTAGATTGTTGGCATAAGTATCACTTCCTGAAGACGTTCTTCAAATGTTCCTCAAACTAGTTAGAAAAAGTGTATAATATAATCTACTGTAGGTATAAAAGCATAATTTCAAAATTGTTGCTTCCTAGGCCGTGCTCCATTAGACATTGAAAAATACCTGATTTATTGTACAGTATTGTAAGAGTAGTAAAAACTTGTTTTTTCCTGTCTTTGTAAGCAATAGGCACTTGCCAATAACCAAATACAATCATCACCACTTGATGCATCAATCAAGGTAGCAGCTACTGCTGGTACTCTACTCCATTTCCAGTAGACTAACCATATTGATTCTTGATAGACTGGCCATTACTTTATGTTTATTCAATTTCACAGTTTCACCCCAAAATATGAAATGGAACTCGTCCTTGTTTACTCGTACTAAGTTTTATGCAGTCATGGGTAAACCTTCATTCTCCAAAGTCAGTTCAATGTCTCATATTCTTGTCACTGAGATCTAATTCTGGCCTTGCATCACATGATGGCCTCTGAATTTGGAGACAATGTTTCAGGACTTTGGTCTATATTTCTCACTTTAGTAATGATGATGTTGTTTCTCTTCAATTGTACATTTTTATATTCTTAAAAGTTTTTTTTTAACTTGATCTGGAGTCATATCAAGCAGAATTTCTGCTTTAAATATGTTACGAGTCGCGGTGGTGCCAACCCGCCACGAATCATCAGTCGCATCCCGACCGGGCTGTCACTTTCGGTGACAGTTAGTTGTAGCGCCACGTCCCAGTGTTAGACAGTGCCAGGCGTGTGCGCAGGTTAAGGTAATTGTTTTCATTAGCCCTTAGGGACTTGTCTCATTAATTAGGTGATTGCTGGTGGTGGATATCAGGGCTCGCCCCTAGGCTGCCATTGGTCCATTCCTGTATATAATGCAAGGAGGGCTTAGCCTCCCTGCCAGTTATAGCGTTTCTGTTCCAGATAACTGACCTGCTCCTGCCCGTTCTGCTGAAACTTAGTTTGGATTTTTGTGCATGACCCTTGACTTGTTTATTGGACTTTTAAATTGTATGCTGATTGCCCTGACCTCTGCCTGGTTATTTGGATACGCTACTTGCCGCCAGTCCTGACCTCTTGCTTGAACCTAACCACACTTATTTGCTTCAATCCTTAGACCTCGGCCTGTTTCTGATAATCTCTAACTTCTCCCTCCTCCTCCTGTTCCATGCTGCGGTAATTCCTAAACTTACACTACACTACAGTTTAAGACCTGGGGGCATCTGAGTACCTGTGAGCACAACTTGCTCTACAGGAAAGGCGGCTACTATATGTGAAGACCTCTACTAGTAGTTTGGCAAGTTTATGATATAGCTTTTAGCCATAACAAAATAAACTTGTTAATTCTTCGTCACAGTTTCTTATCACGTTCAACACAATAATTACTGGTGGCAACTCAACAGTGGATTCACCACAAATAGTTATGCTGTGTTACACATTTGTACACTAATGGTATACCAAATGTTTTATTTCTGTTATATTGCTTAGTCCACCACCTGGTGTGATATTCAGGTCAGTCAGATACCATCATAATAAAAAAAAAAAACGTTTTCTACATGGCTTTTACCTGAGACCTATGGGGTATATTTAATAAACTGCAGGTTTAAAAAAGTGGAGATGTTGCCTATAGCAACCTATCAGAGTCTAGCTGTCACTTTGTAGGATGTACTAATTAAATGACAACTAGAATCTGATTGGTTGCTATAGGTAACATCTGCACTTTTTTAAACCCGCCGTTTAGTATATATACCCCTCAGTGTCTACTAGTCCCAAAAGTGGGCTTTAGTTTATTAGAATAATTATAATTGGATTTAATCCCACCAACTCTCAGTTGTACCAATGCTCCAATTTTCCTGGACCAGGTATTTATAACTGAGACCTGCTAATTTAATGGTTTAGTTGTTCTTTATTCTCATCTCCAGATGCCCATATCTGCCAGAATATCGATAAATGGGTCTATCTCAGGAGTTCCAGATGTAAGAGTCTTCCCCTGGATGGTTGGTTACTTTTCTAGCCTGTCCAGTTATAATTATTCTGATTTCGACTTATTTATTTAAATTCTTCACACATATTCATATTGTACGTTAACACTTTGAGTCCTGAAGCCCCTGTGTTTCACAATTATTTTCAGTATTGATATGCGAATGTTCCCTTTACTGTTACTGCCTCTAATTGTACTTTCTTTTTCTCACTCTTATTAAAATTTTTCTGCTATAATATGTAGGGTTTTATTCTGAAAAATGTTAGTGTCTGGATTCGGCTGTCTAATTATCTTTAACTGTGTTCTTACTGGTTTTTTTCTAGCCCCCTCTATGAATTGGTTGACCAATTTTTGATTTATTTCTCACAGTTCAGCGAGGTTTAATTTACCTAATTGCTTTAGTGTCTATTAGTGTAATGATGTAAAGTTTCATTAGATTCCTGTCTAAGGCATTAGGCTGCTGCTGCGTCCATTGTATCGTATGAAGTAAAAGATTTTCCGATGCGATCTCTGTGGTTCCAAGGCACAAGAGCTTTATTGGCAATATAGATTACAGGATAAAGTATTGCATGCATACGCCTGCACAGTCGTTACCAACAACAAGCTTCTATAAGAACGCTCTGGTTTTCTCAAAGCCAGAGGTGAACATTTTATACACTTTACAGTAATAAAAAGCAGTGACATCACACAGATAAACAGGCACAGTATAAAGGTCCATATTCATAGGTTGATGGGCCATGACCTCCCAAGAACTTGATGCTCCATTGGCTGATTCCTCTGGCCATTGTCCCTTGAGATGGGGCTCATCTTTCCATGTGTGACCAGGTGTACATCCTCAGGCTCCCACCCCTGGAACCAGGGGCGCATGCAAGATTTTTAAGGGGGGATTCCCCCACCCCCCAAAAAAAGAAAAAAATAGCATGTGCTGTACTATCCAGTAGCCGCGGCGCTGTCAAAGTATTGTATACAGCACCGCTGCGGCTGCTGGATAGTACAGGGGCACTTCTTTAGCGGAGGGGTTTCTGGAGACCCAGAAACCCCCCCTGCAGCGCCCCTGGGAACTGTATAAACTGGTTTCTTCATGACGTATGGAATTACAATTTGGTGTATGAAATCTAAATCTAGTTATGCCTAGTGTTCGCAATGTGCGAACACTTCATATACAATACCGGAAACGTTCTTATGTGATTGCGAACAGAATGAGACCAAACTGGAGGTGATTAACATGTTGGAGATATTAAAAACCTTCTTTACCACATTGTATTTCTATGTAAACTGAAAGAAATAGACTCATCTTATTTTGATGCTGTTGTTTGCTAATATAATTGTTCAACTGTGCATTAATTACACCTCAAACGATATTAGTGTACAGTAATGGCTGATTACCACCTTCATCCAATTATTAAACTTCAACAACTCTGATTTCGGTAATGGAATAGTTCTAGTCTCAAATATTTTACGTACATGATGAAAATTTGTTCTGATGTGTCTCTTTTATCATCAGGCAGTGGTTCAGTCTCTTTCAAGGCAACTCCTTCTAATTGCCCCACCACCATCTCTATATTTTAATATTTGTGTGGTTTATACATCTTAAATAATTGAGTCAATTTGGTTAGAAGGGCTCCTAAATTGTTTCCTTCTTTGAAGTCACCATCACCAGTATATCTTGGCAGCCATAGGGCCCCTGCATAGTATAAGAGAGTAATTGTAATAATTGTCATGGTGAGTCCTATGTCATCTCCAGTCTCTGAAGTGCCTCACATTCAGGCTGCATGGAACTTTATTTCTTTGCATTGTTATAATATATAAATTATACACACATACATACATATATATATATATATATATATATATATATATATATATATATATATATCTCTATATATATATATATATATATATATATATATCATCATCATGATCACCATTTATTTATATAGTGCCACTGATTCCGCAGCGCTGTACAGAGAACTCATTCACATCAGTCCCTGCCCCATTGGAGCTTACAGTCTAAATTCCCTAACACACACACACAGACAGAGAGAGAGAGAGAGAGAGAGAGAGAGAGACAAGGGTCAATTTTGACAGCAGGCAATTAACCTACCAGTATGTTTTTGGAGTGTGGGAGGAAACCGGAGCACCCGGAGGAAACCCACTCAAACACGGAGAGAACATACAAACTCCACACAGATAAGGCCATGGATGGGAATTGAACTCATGACCGCCACCGTATGTGTATGTGTGTATATATATATATATATATATATATATATATATATATATATATATATATATATTTATAAATATATACAATTGTGCAGGTAGATGTGCAGGTAGATGGGCATCATTGTCTAGGAGTGAAAACAAAGCAGTTTAGAGAATATTACAGAGCGGGGTTTTACTAAGACTACACCGGGATTTTCTTCTTAGACCCAGGGGGAGTAAATGTTTTGGAAGACTGTAATAACTCATGTAGCTGTTTATGTTATAGTTTTTTGAAAAACTGCGACATATATGGTATTGATATTCTATTGACATGTTAATCTTAGCACACAAACAGTATGTGAACAGGAGTTAAGTGCTTAAATACACAGTCGTAAATCACTGGAATCATAGCCTGGTTGTGGCTGAGCTCCTCATAAAAGACACTAAGCACAGGATGACCCTCTGCTTCAAGTATAAAGAATGTTCTTCACTATAAAGTCAATGCAGTGCTCTCTGGATCAGCATAAATCTTTGACAGCTGCAAAAGCCTATTATGCATGTACTGAATTCATTAAAGGTTATTTATGAAACTGCAAATGCACAGAGACTTTCAATGTGTGTATATTCACCTAATTGTCCGCCGAACACATTCCTAGGGGTGGCACACCCGCATTCTGTTGCTTGAAACTGCACCCAGAAAATCTATATGTTCCCACTTTTGCCAGATTGTTGAACCACCAGTAAATGAGTATGGTGGTAGGGGTGAAAATGTAAATTCAAAGTCCTTATTCCTACAACTGTCCCTTCATCATCATCATCAGTTGTACAGAGAAATCACATCAGTCCCTGCCCCATTGGAGCTTACAGTCTAAATTCCCTAACATACACACACACACACACACAGTCCCTTACTCTTAATGTTTTAGTTTTCCTCCTTAATATCTTCTGTTTAGCACAATTTATATCTTAAATTATTCATGAGAGTGAGGGTGCATCACTTATTTCTTTATTACATGTGTCACTTTTTGTGTGTTTTTATTATGATAGTTTGCGCTTAAAAATACACTTTGCCATAATACTGCAAATGGAAGATGCAAAAGTTATCTCAGTGAAAATGCAGGAGGACTCCAGATTAATGGGATATTCCATAGTTGTCTACTCTCCTGGAATGTTCAGGAGACTTCCCAATTCCTGGGAGTCATCCCGGACTCCTGGGACACCAGGGCAACCTCCCGGGGCCTGGACACACTTAATTAATTAATTAATTAATTAATCAATTAATTAAATGGTGTGGAGCAAGGCTTATGACTTGAATCATGTGTCATTGTGTCATTGTCATCCCGCCCCCTGCCATAATAGACTGGTGTGTGTTTAGAGGGCAGGGAAAACTACACGATATGCCGAACCCCGCCCCCACATGCCCACCTGCCCCCCACATCTCTTGGAGGTAAACTTGCTAAAGTTGGCAAGTATGGCATGTTTTGAGTAGCAATTCAAGTCACGGAACATTAGCGGAGGTGGACAGAAAGCCCCGGCTCTCTCAAAGGTACCAGGGGCTCCAAACGAGGTTGAATTTATGTTGTTTGTCATGTAGATAGTAAGCATTGGATTCCATGCCTGCCACACATAGTTTTTAAGGGCCAATATAGTAGGGGGATTCAGGTTTTTCCAATGGTTGGCTATTAAAGATTTAGCAGCCGCTAGGATGTGAGAAATTTATTGGAGAAGAAGCTCTCTTCAGGTAGAGGGCGGGAGAGGAGAAAAGTCCAAGCATCCTTGGATAACAGCCATTGTAAAACGGAGTTGAGGACCGACAGAACCATATCCCAGAAGAAGGCTATGTGTGGGCAGGTCCTCTAGATATAAAGGAACGGACCTCTCTGGCCACAGTTCCGCCAGCAGCTTGGAGCTAAGTCAGGGAACATTTTGGAAAGTCTATCGGAGGTGTAGTGCCACCTGTAATACACTTTGCAAGCTGTTTCCTTATTTTGAGTTGAGATGGAGCTAGTGGAAATCCCCTCTCTGACCTCCTCCCAATAGGACTCATCTAGAGGGGGGCCCAAGACTCTCTCCCATTCTCTCTCGTGACAGCTCTGGAAGTCAAAGGTAGTGTCAAATATTAACTTTTAAAACCAGATCCTAAGAGTAGATAGTAAGAAATGCAACTACTATACAGAATAAGGAATCATACTATACAGTTAGTCTGTCTGAAAAAATGGGACATTTTGAGGGTCTAAAAATTTAGTTGAACAAATCTTTAAAACTTGTGACTCACAGGGATACTTTCCTCCATATTTGGTGGCCCTGTTCTGTAATTGTACCTTACTGAGAGACAGTTTATAACATTCTAGACACTATCTTGAACGCTCCACTTTCAAAGGATCCTTGGAACTTCCTTTTATGTTACCCACCTCAAAATCTCAGCAGTCTACGAAATTAACATCTCATATTTTGTGCACAGCCAAGAGCGTATTGCACAAAAATTGGAAAAATTCATCTCCCCCTTCAACTCTAGTGGGTATATTTACTAAACTACGGGTTTGAAAAAATGGAGATGTTGCCTATAGCAACCAATCAGATTCTAGTTATCATTTATTTAGTACATTCTACAAAATGACAGCTAGAATCTGATTGGTTGATATAGGCAACAACTCCACTTTTTTAAACTCGCAGTTTAGTAAATATACCTTCAAATCTCAAAAATACATTCGACACATTGCACCATGGAAAATGTATCTATTTATATCGGGTCACAGATTCCGCAGTGCCGGACAGTTGGCATACACATACATGAATACAACTTAGATAAAAAAAAAGCTCTTAGAGGGGTTGTCGAATTTCAACCCCCATTAGCTTTTGATTCATATGAATGGAACGAAAATGATTGCAGGAGGAAGCACATGGTGACATGTGTCAGGGGAAGGTCACACAGAGAAATTGGGCTGGGAGCAGATCGTTGGGGGCAGCCTCAGAAAGAGGAACTAACGTAGGAGGTTTTGTAGTTCCATACTTTGATTTCCCATAAAAAAAAAAAATTTGAAATTGTACATCACATTCTGTATGAATAATACAATGACAATAACAATACAAGGAAATGCTTGAAGGTTTGGAGGCTAATCTTGTTGTACGAAGGAGGAAATTCCACATATGAAGTGCAAAACGAATGTGCTATAACCGATAATGGGAGCAAGAGTGTGGATGAAAGTCTCGGATGCTGGGCAGAGAGGGGCGGATATGGGGGACATTTTGAGACAAGTGAAGAGATGTATGTTGCTGCAGTTTTGTTAATGGCTTTGTATGTTAATTCTGTATAAGTATTTTATATTGTATTTGGTATAGCACAGCAACCAACTTAGGGACTGAGCAGATCTGCAGTAGAAAAACACTTTATCAGACAAAGTAGTCTAGCTGCAGCATTCTAAATAGATTGCAGAGGGTGTAAATCTGGTTAGCGGAAGACCAGTAAGAAGGGAATTGTAATAGTCAATGCAAAAGATTATGAATGCAGCCATTAACTATATATATGCATGGCATTTTTCATATGGTGCCGGGGGAAACCTGAGTAACCCCAATTATTTAAAAAAGTTAGCTCCTATGTGAGGTCACACTCCAAATCAATAGTCCCCTTAACATTGGCCCTCTGAACAGAGCCTCACCCCTCTTCAGATCCATTACTGTGAATAATGCCCTTTGGAGACAAACTGGCGATAGATAGATAGATAGATAGATAGATAGATAGATAGATAGATAGATAGATAGATAGATAGATAGATACATAGATAGATAGATATAAGATAGATATAAGATAGATATAAGATAGACAGACAGACAGACAGACAGATAGATAGATAGATAGATAGATAGATAGATAGATAGATAGATAGATAGATAGATAATTAGAAAATAGATATGAATTTTATATATGTCCCAAATTCATCTCAAGCTAGTTCCGCGAACATGGCAATGAGTCATCTCAATTCAATAGAGCTACTTTGGGAAGTGTTTGAATAGTAGATTACGAAAAACTTGCAGCAACTGGGTGATGCTATTGTGTAAACGTGGCCCAGACACTCTGGAACAAATTGTTGAATCCATGCCACAAAGAATTTAAGCTGTTCTGGGATTAAGAGGGGGGGGGGTCTTACCCAATACTAGAAAAGAGTAGCTAAGAAAGTAGCACTAAGTGTATATACCTACCTACCTACGATAGTTATGCTCGTTCATGAGATTGTATTTTGACAAAGTGTTTGAGTGTAAAATAAGAGGTATAAACATCACATGGATGTTAATTATTAGAAATTAATGTATGCTTGTGATTTTTCGTTCAGATCTCACAGTTTAATTTATTTGGACTAATAGACTTTCAAACTCTAAAGGACGCACAGTACTAATGGGCATTTTGTACACCATGTTTACTCGAATCATAGTATAATACATCAGGAATTCTTTCGCCTGTTTACATTTTTCGGCACTAACCTAACAGAAACACCCTTATTATTATTTTTCAAGAAATGGATTTGAAAATGAATAGTGAAATGTTGGCTCTGTTATTACTGAGCAACAAAAAAATGTTTTTGAAATGCAATCTCTGCTTTAAAAATATCTGTTGGTTTATCCGAGGTGAAAGTGCCTCAGTAACTTGTATATGTTGGCTACTGCCAATGACAACGGGGTGCTTGGATGCTGCTTTACTGAGACAGATAAAAGATATTTCTGCGACCATGAGGAATGAAAGAGAGTGTGAGAGAGAGAGAGAGATGGAGGGAGAGACAGAGAGAGAGAGAGAGAGGGAGGGAGGGAGAGACACAGAGTGAGTGAGTGGAGGAGGGAGGAAGAGAGATACAGACAGAGAGAAGATATCTAGAGGTAAAGCAGTGTATTAATACCAATGCCAGTAGTAACAGAGCATTTCTGGAACCATTGTAAAATCTACAACAGGGGGCCCCATATTCTTCTACAAAAAAACTTGTAATAGTTTCCTATATTAAGTATATTATGCTGTGTCCGGGCTATGCTATTATACTCAATTTTTACAATATTACAAAAGACTTAAGCTATTGGATCAGCGTTCTGTTAAGTTTCAGGCTACGATGTTGTAGATATAGGTATACGTTTGCAGATGGAGTACAAATCTTTTAGCCAAAATCCATGATATGGCTCCATTTGCTCACTGAGCTAATTGCATTGTTTGTGCTTAACTCAGAAATCAGTTAGGCCTATTGTCTACTGTTTGCAAATGTGATCCCAGCTACCACAACACTGACAAAGTTAAGGCCAAAAACATACAACACCAATACTCCAAACAGCCTACACAAGCGGAGCTTAATGATGTTGCTCCAATTAGACAATAAGGAGGTAAGAGTGTATGTCAAGCTGCTCATACACATTATAGTGCGATCATTAAACCTAATCATTTTTGTAAAAAATTGTTTAAAAACTCAACATGCTTGCAGGTGACAGAAGGTCATCATATGCAGATAGCCAAATCTATCTATAATCTGATAGGGTCACATGGAAAATTTTCATCCAAACGGCTTGAATTTGTCACGAGCCACGACGGTACGCCCCATCCTGGTGTGATCTAGCATCCGGGCCTGTGCTCTAGTTTCTATGCTCTGTTATTATTCTTTGGGATTATCCTTGTGGCATAGAGGTAGGAGGCTGTAGGGACATCCTCCAACTCCAGGGGGAGCTCTCATATGATTTAAACTGGTTCATTTATATTTTTATACATGCTTTCTGGTTTATGTTATTACCTATGCCAGTTCTAGCTAGTACCTAATTAGCAGCCTCCTGAGGCTGATTGTCAGCCCTGTCCTCCTTTGTCCTGATTGGCTCTTAGTACTATTTAAGGCAGTTAGGTCTGAGCCTCACTGCCGGTTATAGCATTCTGTTCCAGTACTGCTACCTGCTCCTGTTCTTGTTTGGTGTTGAAACCTTGGATTGATTATCTGTGTATGACCTTTTGCCTGTACCCGGACTCTGAACCACTGCCTGTGACCCCGAACCTTTTGCTTGTACCCGGACTCTGAACCACTGCCTGTGACCCCGATCTTTTGCCGGTACCCAGAATCTGAACCACTGCCTGTGACCTGGACCTTTTGCCTGTACCTGACATCCTCTCTGGTGCTCTGTCCAGTCCGCTGATCTCTGGCCTGCTGCTACACCGTGTGCTACCTCCTGTACCTGTGCGCTGCCGTGTTAACATAAACTCATACTACTCTGAGCATAAGACCTGGGGGCATCCGAGTACCTGTGAGCATAACCAGTCTCTACGGGAAAGGCAGCTGCTAAAGGTGAAGACCTCTTCTACCTGTTCTATGAGTTTATGCCGCACTGGTGGCCATAACAGAATTGAAGCTGATTGTAGACTGTGTATTGTACTCAGGAACACAGGGCCTCATTTACACAAGACTACTATATGATATGGATGCATATTGGTGCACATGTGCAGTAATGAAATGCAAATCATACGCCAAAATGAGACCCACAGACTCCAACGATTGTACCACTGTGGTACTTTGTGCATTCACCGCAAACGTCTTTCTGCTTTCTCACATAATATGAATGTAATGTAATGTAATGTGAAGCAATGGTTAAATTGTATCTTCACCTGCTTGCACATACATGATATTATCTATCCTAAGACTTCATTAAAGAAGAAATACTTTGTAAAGTTGTGACATAATGCTGGACGGGCTCCCTGGAGGGTATTTCACAATATAAGAAATGGGATTAGGAGAATGTTCTTTAATAGCAATTTTTTGTATCACATTGTTTAAAATGCTGTTATACCTATGATACCTCTATGTACTGCTTGTTACTATATTTATACTTATTAAGTCTTCAGATTCCTCCTACACTAATAGAAATATTGAGTGGACTGTTCTGTGAGCTAAGAAACAAACTAAATACCCCCATACTAGGTACATAGGTACACATTAAATAGACACTTACTAAAATATTAAGTAGATAAACTCTATGTCATCCTGGCTTTGTACTTATTCTGTATTTCTTAATTAAACAGAAGTTTCTCCTATATCTTGAATGTCTTGTTTTATTTACTTTGGCCACTAGATGGAACAGACAGTAATTTTAGGCACATACTGAGCAGTGGTCATGACAGGAGGGAAATCCTGTGCTGTTCATAAAGTAATTATGAAAGTGATCATTCTAGGAGCAAAATACGAGCAGCACCTGTAAGCTGGTATCTTATTAGCTTAGAAAATTAGAGTTTATATTAGAGTTTTTATGGCTAATGTAAGAGCCAATATAGCATATAGTGAGGGGAGGACAGGTGAAACATTTTCCAATGGGAGGTGCTGGATATATTGATGTAGTGCTCAGATTGCAAGAATGAGATTGCATCTTTACATAACAAGATATGTAAATGAGGTGGGAGAAATCGCACGTAGACAAGTGTTTCCTGTGTTGTTGAGGCTTCACAGACTATTTCCCCTGCAAAAGGGTTTAATTTTTACACATCCTTAGAAGTAGCAGAGATCATCATCATCATCATCATCATTTATTTATATAGCACAAGCAAATTCCGTAGCGCTTTCCAATTGGGAATAAAAAATACTAGGGAATAGAGACAGATAGTTGGTAAGAAGACCTTGCCTGCAAGCTTACAATCTATGGGAGATCAGACATACTGTTTATACTTTAAATAGGGTGCAATATGCCTCTTCCAGGAGCACTTTAAACAGAAAGCATATTTACAGGCGCATATCTATCAATGTAATATAAACATCCAAATGTACAACAGTGACAAACGTTAGGAAGACAGACCCAATCCAATAAATTCTCATTATTTATTTAAGAGATAAAGGAGGAACTTCCGACAGTACTTTACGAGTAAAAAAGATATAAGTGTAGGACTTGCACATTTTTACTCTTTCTATAATTTGCTTCCACCCAGGGGCGGATCTAGGCAACTGCTCTACCCGGGGCGATTTTAGGGGGGGCAATTTAGGCCCCGCCCCCTTTCTAATTTCTAAGGCTGCTGACGGCTGCACAGTATGTGCAGGTCCGTTCAGCATTGGCAGTGTGCTGTCCCGCTGCTCTGATTGTGTTTAAAACACAATCAGAGCAGCCGGGCAGCACACTGTCAATGCTGAACGGACCTGCACAGTGTGCAGACGTCAGCAACAAGCCCCTGCTAGGGGGGGGCGATCGCCCCGATCGCCCCCCCCCCCCCCCCCTGGACCCGCCACTGCTTCCACCTGGACCCATTATCCCATAGAAGTAGGGGAAGAGTGATTGTATGGAGGCAGTTTCAATAGCAGAGGCATGCAAGCTGAGATGTATTCACTCTGTCGACACCAAAATATCAACAGGTTCAATGTGTTTATGTGGTTAAAATGGTGACAGTTGACAGGTAGTGAAGTGGACAGTCAACAATCAAACAGCAATGCCACCGCCAACTGGTGGACCCACCAGCAATACAGCTGCCAAACCCGCCGACACAATACAATAAACAATACAGTAAAAAAAAACTAAAGCGTTGATACATAAATAAATAAAATAGCTTATACTAGCAAAATCAGGGGGGACAAATAGCGTTGGGTCCCCCTGATTTTAATAGTACCAGCATTAGGTTTTGCCAGCCGGAGCTAGTGGCACTATAGCAGAGGAGCTCGTAGAATGGAGTCCCCCTGCGATAATGACAACCAAGCCCAAGCTGGTTGGCACAGAGCTGGATTCCCGAGGGAGATAGGGTCCACAAATAAATCCTGGGATCTTGCAGCTTGAAACCTAAAAATATCACTATTTCCTGCAGCTTTGAAAAAAACCTAAATGATCCAGAGGATCCTTGCTAAACAAAATAAAAAGCATTTGGACCGCCGCAAGCTAGCTCTTCACATAAAGAGCTCCCGCCGTGTAATTAAATAATTACTGCCACTGGGGCTATTTATAACATAGGAATCTCGCATGTCCTCTGCATTGATGTTATAGGAAATCTCCACGAATCAATAGGACTAGTGTGCACTATGACTCATTATGCACGCTAGGGTAGAAATTTGATAAACCGATTTGATGGAAAGGTGGCATCCTACGCCACGTTGAAAGACACTGAGCTCTCAGCATGACCCATTCTACTGCTAATGTTTGACAATGAAGATTGCAGGTTGTATGCTTGATTTTATGTACCTGTTTGCAACGTGTGTGGCTGAAATAGCCAATAAATCAATATTGTAAAAGGCAATATTGTAAAAATAGAATGATTGGCCCAATAGGGCTATTTGTTCCATGAACCAAGAGAGAGAGATTCAGTCTTCTCTATTCATTGGCCATCTCATTGTTTCTGGGTGTCTGCTGCTTTAGAGAGGTCTGGAAGGCGGGGAGTACTCTGATTAGGAGAGATGTTCAGAGATCAGATGCAGAGAAGGAACGTAAGCTGTAGACGTAGGGGTGATGGTAACAGGTGCGGAGAAAAGACTGAGTTCAGCAGAACATAGGAGTCAAGCAATGATGTAGAAGTTAAAGTGCACACATCACATGACTAAACACCTGCTGAGTTAAATTGACATAATATTTTTTTAAAGTGTCTGGAGACCCCTGACCACAATAATAATAATTTTCACAATGCAACCTGGGGACTAGGCAGCAGTGGGGTATGCCTGACCTAAGTGGGCATCACAGGGTTGACTGTAAGTGGCTTGCACCCTACTATGAGATGTCCTCTTCATGTAGATACAATCTGATCAGGCAATAAATAGCACTGAAGTAGACAAGAGAAGGAAGTCTCAGATCACAACACCCCAACTCTGAGTTAAATGGGTGCACCCTCATTTTTAAAAGGAGAGTCCCCTCTTTGAAATGAGGGTGTACCTTTCTTTTTGTAAAGAAATTTTAAATTTAAAAAAGTTTTTAACTTGAAGGGGAGCACTTTTAGAGCGACTATCTCACTTCCCCATGTTTCTTATAAAAGGGGCACCCTTGTTTGAAACAGGGGTGACTCCTCCTTTAAACTAGGATGACCCTTGTGATTCATAATGAGAAATGGGGGTGTTTCTTTGGGGCTACCATTCTTGTCCGGAATCCAGCAGATATTCACAAAAGTATGACAATCCCTCTTCTTCAACTATTTGACCAACTTTGGTGGCAATGGGGTTAATGGTAAATTGGCTCTTTCATCTGTAACATTTTATGCACCAATGCAGCACAGTTGTTGGCCTTTGGCAATATGACAGCAAGGTAAAATATGTATATAGATTACAATTACTGCTGACAACCAAACAACATTAACAAAGGCTCTATTGGATTTTTACAAGTAATCAAAGGTCATATTATTAAAAGTATACAAAACATCATGAGTACAGCAATAAATCACTTTGAAGCGTTCCAAGATCACTTGTTGACTTGAAAAAATCCTGTGTAAATTTCAGTGATTGAATGCTGGTTCCTTGAAAATAATATACTGAAAGAGTGTATTTCAAACAAAAGAGATTTTAATTATTGTTGTAATTATTAGAACATTTGTTTCTGCCAAAAGTTCAGATGTCATACAGCAAACTGTACTGTCATGTAAAAAATAGTTTGTTACCTTTGAAATGTCTGTGATATAAGGGGTTAGTGCCATTAGTGCTATTAGTGACATTAGTAATTTAGGCATTGATTCAGATTCAGGTGCAAATTTTTCCAGTGTGCAGAATCTGCAGCCAAGCAAAACAAGTGGCACAGCAAGGGGTGCAAATACAATACACAATTTTGCATGCAGGGCAAATACTGAATTCTATTGCATTGTGCCCACTTACTGGCCAACTCTAATTTTACATTGCATTTTAAAGTTGGTCTAGACCACATTCTATCTCATAGCACTAAATCAAGTTGCGCATGTTACACTTTCTTCCCTGCAGCACCAAATTATTTTTCCAGTTGCAGGATTTGCCTTTTTTCCAGCTTGGCCCTTTAATGCTGTGATGAATAAATGAGATGAACCTGTTCTTTAATTACTTTTTCATTCTATAAGTTACCTTTGCATTTCTTCTGGGTCATATGTTCATTGCAGCCCATGCCTTTCTACGTGTCTGGGGTTTTGTTTTTGTTCATTCACATTGATCATTACAGTAGCCACAATTAAAACAAGTGGTCTATTTGTGGAGTAGGCAATAGGTGAGTTGCAGCAATACACTTGGAGAGATTTGTTTATCAAAAAGGCCCTGCCAGAAGTTGACTACCAAGGGTTCTTCGTTCCACTGAAGTTCTGAAGACAAGGTCCGGAATTCAATAACATATTGTGCCACAGAACGTATGCCCTGGCGTAACCGGAGAATACTAGAAGTTGTGGAAATAACCCGACCAGGTTCATCAAAGATCTTCCGAAAAGTCATGATAAAGGCAAAAAAGTCATTGAGGAGGTTATCTTTCCACTTCCAGAGAGGGGAAGCCCAGGCCAACACTTGTCCAGATAACAGGGATATTATGTATACGACCTTGGACCTAGAGGTAGGAAAGTTCTGCGGAAGGAGCTCAAATTGAATTGAACATTGGGGTCCCCATCACATTTGGAAGGAGTGGGGAGGTGTAACGTGGAGGAAGCAGGAGATGCCTCGAATACAAGAGGCTGAGTTGGAACTTGAAGGTGAAGCAGTTACTTGAAGAGCGTCCAAGCGGGTGGCCAAAGATTGCAAACATTGTAATACTTGCACTTGTATAGAATCTTGCCATTCTAACCTTCCAACGAGATGTTGGAGTAGATCTTTAGCTGAAGGTTCTCTATCGGGATCCGTCATGGCTGGTTCTTACTGTCAGGATTCACTAGGATGAGTGGGATCCTTCTCTCTGGGATTGATGGTACTTCACCCAGAGGCGTGGAATCTAACAGAGTGGAAGGTTTTCACCAGAGGTTCCCTCAAGGGAATTTGGGCTTGGCAGCTTCCACCCTGCAGGTCGCTGCCCTCTAGGGGAGTTCCCAGTGAGTGGTAATAGAGAACCTAGTACAGAGAAGAATATAGGCACTAGATAGCCACAAATGAGTAGGATTACTGAGTGATGCTCAGTGATAGTCCACAGTGAGATAGTAGGTGATTTACAGCAGCACACTTGGAGAGATGATAGCGATGATCTGCAATAGTGACCACTAATGAGTGGAGCAGGTAATAGGTGATTTGCAGCAGCACACTTGGAGAGACGGTAGCGATGATCTACAGTGGTTGCCACTAACGAGTGGAGCAGGTGATAGGAGAGTTGCAGCAATACACTTGGAGAGATGGTAGCGATGATCTGCAGGAGTTGCCACTAACGAGTGGAGCAGGTAATAGGTGATTGCAGCAGCAGGGTGCATTAGCTGCTTCCAGGCCAGGAGTCTGACGAGAAGAACCAGCACTGAGAGGTGCTGGGAGGAGCCTTATAAATGAGAGGTAACCAATGAATGAGCGGGACAGGTGAACACAGGTGAGATGATTACCTGCGCATGTGCAGAGCTGACTGCTGGCCTGACAGCCAAGGAAGAAGCAGGGAATGAGGAATGAATGATAGCCTGGTAACGCCCACTCCGGATAGAATGACTGTGGCCAGCTTCACAGCCCCCACCTCCAGAACAGCCAGGTCGGATACCAGTCACAGATCCTCTTTTGTTAATTACACAAGCACAAACTCAGGGTCACAACTCCCCTTGCCAGCCCCAGCTCAACACTTAGATCAATTTATGGCCTTTTTCCCAGCAACCAGTCTGCTTTCTAATCTAGTTATGAATACTAACAGTTCTTCTCATCTAGATCCCTCTGACCCCCCAATCAACCCGATACTTTGCATCCCATAACACCTTACCAAGAGATGGTTACAGACACGGTGGCTGCTCTAGACACAGCTGGTAAGTATGAAAGTCCCCCTGCTTCACGCACTTGCAGACCCAATTCACCCATTTCTACAACCAGTAATGACTCCTCATCATCGCTCAGTATAGATGCTTTGCATTCAACAACACATCATGTGGCAGAGGTGAAGCCTGCAAATACAGACACATATGCTCAAATTATTGCAGAGCCCACCCCGTTAAAGAATGCCCAAAAAATAGTAGAGGGACTGGCTGAGAGCGCAGCAACCTAGGAGGTGACGTGTAAGGCTTACTCCTCCATTTACCTCCCAGTTCTCAACAGATGGCTGCGTCTGTACCCTAAGGCCACCGAGTCTTCCTTTCTTTACTATGGCTTTAGAAACTGCCCATCAAAGGAAAAATATCCACAGGAGAGGTTAAGAACTTACGCTAGGCCTTCCTCTACCCAAACATACTGGCCGAAAAAGGAGGTTAGCTTCAGACACATGTTGGGCCCTTTTCTTTCTCCTCCCCAACCAGGCTTAGTAATTTTGCCAGTCGGAATACAGCATCTATCCCACCCCCCAGGCAGCTCCGTGAACAACGCCATTGACCCCATAATTAGCACAGTGACCTATCAATCATTTGACAAACCCTGTCACTCATTAGAGATTTAGGGGTAGGCACTTTAATGGCCAAATTAGATATTGAATCCGCATTTCGGTTACTCCCGCTTCACCCTTCCTCATTCAGATTTATGGGATTCAAAATGCCAGATGGATTTTACATTGATAGGTGCCTTCCTATGGGATGTTCGGCCTCATGCGCGTTCTTTGAGACTTTCAGCATTGGTGCTTACAAGCAGGAACAGGCAACCATGGGATAGCACACTATCTAGATGATTTTCTGTTCTTAGGTCCCCCCATCTTCTCTATCTGCGCATATACCCTTTTCGCTGTCCAATCACTTTTCCACACAATGGGAGTCCCCATGGCCCAAGAAAAGACGGAAGGGCCACTTACCAGACTATTGTTTCTCGGTATTGAGATCGACATCATCGAAGGTTGCTGTAGGTTACCCCAGGATAAAATTTAAAAAATTAGGGTGATGGTGTGCTTCCCTTTGGCCACAGTCGTGGAAGCAGAATGGTCTAGTGTGCAACCTCTGAACTTTAGAACTGTTTCCTATTATTGTAGTCTTGGAACTATGGGGCCCCCGTCTCCACAGCAGGAACGTGTTTTTTTGGTGAGATAATCTTGGTGTGGTTCAGGCAATCAACCGACAGAGCGCTTCATTCCACCCTGCGGTTAACTTACTTAGGGTTCTGGTGCTTCGTTGCCTGGATTACGACATCAACTTTCGAACCTGCCACATTCCCGGCATGGACAATAGAATAGCCAATGCCCTTTCGTGATATAAATGGGGGAGTTTTAGTGCCGTCGCTCGTCATGCGCAGAGAGAAGGTTTAATATGTCCTTCCTATGTTTGGCAGATGGTAGACCTGGCATAAGGGCCCTTGCAGTGGCATCCCTGGCCCAACCACCAGAAAAACATATCGTTCGTTGTGGCAAAGATGGCTAGTTTTCCAAACGACGTGCCCCTCTGCCCCCTCCACCCCCATGTGCAAATTCATGTGGGATCGTTACAAAGAGGGAGTACCGAAAACAACAATGGCCCCCATGTTGGCAGGAATCTCTTTCATGGCCAAATTACAGGGTGTCCCTGACCCCACAAAAGGATTCCTCATAGGCAATGCACTAAAAGGGAGGGCAAAACTCCACCCAGCAATAGCAGGCAGCCGTAGACCAGTTGACAACCCCATATTAGTCCAACTGGTGTTAGCATTGACGGGGATTACCACAGATAATACGAAACATTGCTTTTCAGCCCTGCATTCTCCATGGCATACCATTGGACGTTTAGAGTCAGCGAACTAGTAGCGCGATCCAAGGAACCTCCAGGTACAGCATTATTAGGAAAACATACTATTTGTTTACCCTCGGTTATTAAATACAAAATATCCAGTTCCAAAACCTACCAAATGAGAAGAGGCCACTGGTTATTGTTATCAGCTCAGCCTGACCAAAATGTTTGCCCAGTGGCTCTATGTCTGAAATTCGCCAACTTACGCCCACAAAGTTCCACATGGTTGATTCACAGGTACAGCTCTCCCCTTACTAGGTTTCAATTCAATGCCCTTTTAAAATGATCCCTAGCCCACATAGGCCTAGACTCGGCTACATATGGTACGCAGTCCTTTAGGATAGGGGCAGCTACTGTCATTAGGGCAGTGGAAACCTGACACATACAAAAAATACAGAAGACGAGAGAAATAAGAACTTTTCCTCTTCTGTATTGTCTCCTCCTTTGGTGGCGACCCAAGGCTCCTCTGCCTGCTGCTTTTAGCAGAGGCACAAAGGGATTTTTCCCACTTTTTCCTTTGATTAAGGCCTGGGTAGTGGTGTGCCTCCAAGGTTTTATGGGTTTTACCTTCGTTTGGGTCAAAGCTCCCCTTTATGTTCTATTCTTTCTGTAAGAGTAACGTTCCTATACTTAAGCGTATAGGCAATGTGAGTCAACTTAGTTAATATTATATATGTTTTTTGTCCTAGGCATGCTCAGCAAGCGGACACAGAAATGGGTAATCGGGCATTCTTACCTGTTTTGGGTGGCCAGACACAAGATGGCCACCAATTGGTCATGTTTACCCACCCCCGTAGACATAAAATGGATCGGAAAGAAGGGTATGAAATGGGCAGCCCTCTTGCCCATGCTAACACAGAAATTAGGTGCATACGTTATTCCCGACATTTTAGTGGTACATTTAGGGGATAACAATGTGGGGTCATGCACAACACTGGCTCTCATCATTCAGATAAGAGAAGGCGTGGAACACATCGTTGCACGATGGCCTACAATTCAAACTTGCTGGTCAGACATCCCCCCCATCATCATGGCACATTTAATTAAGAAGGCCAACAAGGCCATAGGACGAGTCCAAAAGAACCTAGGGGGAACAGTCATAGAGCATCACCTACTGGCCACAAAAGCAGCCCATCTTTTCAGAACAGACAGGGTTCACCTGTCAGAAGAGGGGACATGGATATTCTTAGAGCAAATATTCTAGAAGCTTAGGGCAGTGATAAGGAAGTTAGGTGGCAGGCCGTGTTCCTCCAAGGTTCACAGCTTTTGCTTATTTGGTAGGAGAGCAGCTCAGTCAGCAGGCAGAGCGCATATGGTGCTATTTAACAAGCAATCTTGAGTCAATACACCTTGGACCACTTAGCAACGGCCAATCGATAAGGTATAGCCTGGCTTGGTGGTACAATGGTCTGACCTTTCCACCTTTATTGGTTTTGCTATCTGTAGCTGACCGCCTTGCTCTCGCCGCCACCGATGGTTCATGTTAAGGTTTCAATAAACAGCTTTCTTTTCCAAGCTTGTGATTTGTTTTGTCGTTATTTTTGTTAGTATAAGTGAGGCATTAATCTAATTTTGTGATGGGGATTTGAAGGAATAATCAACGCTATACATTTTAACAGGAGAGGATTTTAACATTCAGCGTGGTTACACATAATCTATATTTCTGATTGCTCACTGTTCAGTTTTATAATATTTTTCAAACACTCCTGCCTCAGTCATTTTCAATACACAGTTCCTAATTATGTGAGATAAAGTAAAGAATATGGAACAAAAACACTTTTCATGTTTCCTATGGTTCTGATCAAAGTTATTGTCATGCAACAAGCACAACACAATCAACTTAACCCACAATAAAATATTACTTCTACATAGTATGGAATACACAAGGATACTGTCACGATCTGCTGCAGCATACTGCTTTGCGTGGCAGCTCCTGCCTCCTGGAGTATCAGACTTTATCATTGGTGTTCATTTCATGTGTTTGCAGCAGTACCTCTGATTAACAGAGGTGCTGCTATTGTGCCTGTTGTGCTCCTAGTTACTTAGGAGTTAACTCTGCTTCACTAATTATTCCATGCACCTGGGTGTGTTCTCATTTCCCTTTATATACCTGTCACTCCCAGCACACATTGCTGGTTATTGATGTCATATCCTGTTGTTGCACCCTGTGGATTCTTCCTCCTGCCTTGCTCCTGTGATCATGCTGCATTGGGATCCCAACATACATTCTGCTGCCCTGTTTTCATCTGTGAACCTGGTACTTTCCTGTGCAATCTCCCTGTACTTGCTGCCTGGAATCTTTCCACACCTCCTGTTTACCTGCAACTGTGTATACCTGGTAATTTCTACAAGACCATTATTACATCATCTGTTTAGTCTCTCCAGCAATAAACATTGTTTGTTTTTTCACCTATCTATGGCTCCTTAGCTGTATTTCTACATTGATCCGTGACAGATACTTATATAAAGGTTGTTATCGTTATACTATTCAGAAACATGAGTATACATTTTATTATTGTTTTTATTTAATTTTTTTGACAATGAGAAGCACTCATGAGTCAGACACACATCAATTGTCAGCTGTAATAGAATCAGTGTGAAGTGAATCTGATAATGTAATTGTCATATCAGCTACTGTTAGATCTAGTTTGCACTGGATCTATAAGTGCTTATGCTCAGGGTAGGCATTATCCAGGCAACTCCAAACCCTACTGACATTACCTTCAGCTACAAGTACTTTTGGTGATGTAACTGGTGCTGTAATGTTCCCTCTCCAGAAGCTGTGCCCAGGGCTACCAATATGAATTTGGGGACCCGGTGCAGCAACTTTCTGGGCCCCCCTCCACACATAGTAGGAGAAGGAACGTTTGCCGCCACGCAGCGGCGGTGTTTGAAGGGGGTGTGGTCACATAGTGATGAGGGCGTGGCCAACATGGACTGTCTTTACCTCTTTACACATGACATTATGGGAGGAATTCAATAAGCCATGAAGTGTCTCTGGATCGTCTGTGAGACACTTGTGGCGGAAATTTTGTCAAAAATTTTCGCGCGCCACATCACCGACAATTGAATTTCCTCTGTTGTGTATTAAAATGGTGTTGCTCTCACCTACCTGTTATTGCAGCTTTCACAGCCTGGTACTGGATTCTTGTATTGATCCTGGAATGTTGGGACCTGTTTGGAAAATGTATAGGTACATGAAATATGGAAAATAATTAGTGACCACAGTACACAGCACAGATCACGCAGTATATAATTATATAACAAGCAAAATATGTGTGATAAAAATAATCATAGATACCTATGTTTGTAAATGGTCAGATAATGAAACACAATTGTAAGTGTATAAGAGAAATGGCTGCCTCTAGGGGCTCTGCAACCCCATACAAAGATAAACGCACAATAAAAATTAAGAGGCGCTCAAAAACCCTTAAACATAAATTCAATAATGAGAGAAAATGACTCCAAACTAATTTATTTATAAAGTAACAATATGGGGGAGATTCAATTGTCGGTGATGTGGCACGCGGACATTGTGCTGCGCACATTGCTGGCAATTACAGTTGGAATCTCTGCTGCGAGGTGTCCCATGGACTTTCCTATATAAATAAAATGATGTTTTATTATAATGTATGTTTTATATAAAAAATAAGAGGCGCTCAATAACCCTTAAACACACACACACACACACATATATATATATATATATATATATATATATATATGTTTAAGGGTTTTTGAGCGCCTCTTAATTTTTAGCATGCAATATATGACATACATTATAATAAAACATAACATTTAACACGCCACCCCCCCAACCACATCACACCGCCCCCCCAGCCCCATCACACCACCCCCACAGAAACATTACACCACTGCCCCATTACAACCCCCCTAAACACATCCTAACCCCCCAGATACATCCTAACCCCCAGAAACATCCTAACCCCCCCAGACACAACCTAACCCCCCTGACACATCCTAACTTCCCCAGCAAAAACATCATAACACCCCCACAAACCCAGCCCAGCTCACTTACCTAAGTTGAGCAGGAACTCCTCCTCCTTGCTGCTGGGACAGTGTGTGATGTCCCACACTGTCCGGGGACTGGGAGCTGCTGACAGCTGTCAGCTCTCTCCCTCCCTCCCCCTTAACATTACCCAAACCACCAACTCCCGGCTGCCACTAGCATCAGCCACTTTTATTAGGCCACAAATAAATAACAAAACAACAAAATAAATCCTAATCTGTATGGCTCTTACTATTTAATAATCGCTTTCTATATGTGGGGGATCAACTATCCAGCCCACATACACCATAGTTACAGCAAGTTTGTCTCATTTACAAAAAGCCAGATGTCTCACTTTGCATAGGCTTTCCTAGTTTGTTCCCCAGGTAGTGAGACACACAAATCAGGCTGTCGCACCCTTTTATTTAGACCTTGCATCTGCAGCTGCTTATCAGTCTGTTGTTTGTTTGAGAGGCCATTAGACCCGAACTGGCTTTCAGAATGGAGGCCCACCCTCTCTCCTCCATTCACACCAGGGAACCCTTAAACCAGCTTTTCCTTGAGATGAACCTATGGGAAAGCTATGGACACATATATAGACCGTCTTCAACTTCCCCAGAGCTTCCCTCGCAATATATATTTTCTTTTTATTGAGAGAAAAATACTTCTTTCGGGATTGATTGTCGCTTGTCACACTTACAAATAAATACAATTACAGTTTAACATTTGTTACAAATAATAATGTCAGCTGGTTTTACTAAAGCTCTTAAACTGACAGGTGTCTACTCTTTATGTTTATATGATAAACATCAACGGCGTTATAGTCTGGAACTTATTATCCACATACAGTTTGTTGCTTCATTTAGATCAGTGCCGCAGCTAACTAATCTGACAGGGAGTCTCTATGCACATCAGCTTCAACTTGTTAAATAAATACACTTTTGGGGTGATGTTGGGTCAGACACAAGCCTGTTTGTATAGCACAAAATACACAGGTTGGTTCTGCAAGCAGAAAAAAAAATGTACGCCTGTGCCCGTATGCTGAGTTTGTTTCCTTTTACACGTATGCTTGCTTACGTTTGGAGAGGCAGAATGGGGAAGGGAAGGCACGTGCAAATGCAGACTGGGTATTACAAGCGCGTATTCACCTAATTGCAGATTAACCTATGAAGCCGATAGCACATCCTTCATTGTTCATGCATATATTATAGGATTTTGTGGGCGTATTTTCACTTGATTTCTTTTCATTCATTCGTAAAAGGAGGAAAATGTTGCCTGCTGTACTCAAGAGGTTTTTTTTCATCTTATTGAAATCTAATAGTGAATCAAATGTTTAAAAAAAATTGGGTGTTTGATGAATGATTAAATGATTGAGGAATGCTTGATGTAAACCTGGCACATACGTTACTGGGAGTTGTCCAACTTTACATATTTACGCAACTGCAATCTTTTTATTAATGCAAATGCGCTATTATTATTAGCATTTATTTATAGGGTCCCACAAAGTCCCCCAGGGCTGTACATGGCCATAGCACAAATAAGGTAGACAGTTCACAAAAATGTAGATAGCACAAGTGGAACTGAAAAGCGTAGGTAAAAAAAATACAAGTAGTAATACAACAAAAATAACAAATCAAGTCAAATTACAAAGGACAATTCCTCAGAAATTACAAGGATGGCAAGGGTAGCTGAAGGTGACAAGGGAGTGGTAGAAAGTAAGCGAGGATGAGGGGGAAAGGAGGCTACAAGAGAAAGGAGGACACTGCTTATGAAAACGTACAATCTAAAGGCTAAACTACAGCCTTGCAATAATACAATCAACACTGTAGTGTACTGATCTGACAGGAGGTCTTTACAGCATCAGCTGTCATTAAGAGACTGTAGGGACATCAGTTGGAGTGAAGGAAGAGCACTAGCTTACAAACTGATGACTCCAAAAGAGTTTCAGAACTGGGAGATACGGCCGTGAACACAGTCCTGTGTGTGGACGCAACGGACGCTGATTACGGCCTATGATTTCAGGGAGTGGGCGGGGAAGGGGCGTTTGACTGTAGTCAGAGCTTGATTCAGGCTTGGCTGTTTGCGCTCGAGCTTGGCACACCCTGACTGTAAACTGACTACGGCCAAACAACCCTTCCTCGTTCACTCCCCGAAATCGTAGGCTGCAGTCAGTGTCCGTTGCATCCGCGCACAGGACTGTATTCACGGCCGCATCTCCCAGTTCTGCGCATGCGCAGAGTCATTTTGGGTATGATCGTCTCAAAATCGTCAGATACGTGCATTAATGACTTAGGCCCTATGGGTGTATTTATTGTGTTGGGGAAATAGGGCTATCATAACTAAATTTAAGCCATCTCAAAGTTACTTGATTTTCTGCCATATCTCTTGCACCAACTATAGGTCTAGTCTAAGTCCTGAGTCCTAGTTATGTCAGTAGCGTATACATGGTATAACATGCATCTGCTATCAGGAGCATCTGTAAAAATATCCGTTATGTACAGTGGACATGAAGGACAGCCTAATAAAAGTTTTTCCAACGAAAAAAATAAACAAAAATAATATATATATATAAAAATAAAATCATTTCCATTTCTAATCATAAATGACTATATTATTGACAGGTAACATTATTTGCCTAATATTTTTTTTTCCTGTGCGTTGTCTTAAGATTTTATATTCCCCATAGTTATTGTTCATATCCTGCAGTGTCTGGTCTAGTACAGCAGAGTAAAACTACACCCGTAGTCATCACCGCTCGTATCTTTAGATCCGTTCCTTGCTGGCTTCAGGAGTATACAGAGCCGTTGTACGTGCGGTTTATGACAAGTGCACGATGCGCTCTGTATTCCTGCCTTAATGACTCAGGTCCATTGAATGTTACTAGTAGTTTTCTGGCTCTCAGCAATCCAAACACATGGTATGGTTAACACATTTTTATAATAATGCAATCATAATATGACCACTAGCTATAAAATTGGTATAAGCTTAAAATAATAAATATACTAATAATACAACTACTATTTGCATATGTATATAGATACATCTAGCTACTCAAAATGATAAACTTCAAAATGTTCCAACGATTATTGTATAATTACAATGTAATTTGACTTTGTTCACTGTCTGATGTAAATAAGATGTATCTGTCATCCCAGAGGCGGAACTAGCGAGCTGTGGGTACCGGTACAGGGAAGTGGGGAGGAGGGAACTGGGGCCCACAACTCGCTAGTTCCCTATGCATCGGGTTCCACTATTTCCATGGGTCCCGTGCAAAGCACCTGCTGCATCAATGTTAGTTCCACCACTGTGTCATTCACTTTTACTTCTGTCTCAACTCTTGTCACTTTTTCAGGATACCCCCAATAAACTACATAGCTTTTCCCTTTATCCTTTAGGTTAACTACTAGTCTGATTAATACAACTTTCTTAACGGATCACATGTAACAGGTTTGGCCGTGGCCGCGACAACAACCATCTGAAATACTACCCCAGACGCTCTCAGACACACAAGCAATTACAGAGGGACACAGAGGAGACCGGACCAACCAGACAATCAACCCTGCAAACAAGGGGTAAGTTTCTCTAACAACCGTCCAGCTATCATTCCTGCACTCTGGACTCCACTACAGGACCCAGCACACACTAGACTCATACCTATCGCCTATTACTGAGGATATACGCCAAAGTTTTTTTTTGGAGGACATTATTACAGACTGTGATGCTGGAATATTATGGAAACCCTCATTTCCCCATCTGACATTAATACTCAGTTCCATATACAGAACCTTATTGTTATTGGACCTCCATCTGGTTGTTTACCACAATTGACCTATTTAGACATTCCAGTCGCTACTTTTAAGTGAACTTTTATTTGCATGATTCTGTGTTTATTGGATCCACAACTATAAGTACACCATTATTCATATGCAAACCATTATTGGATTACTGTTGTTTTATGACCTTATGAATGACATATTGCATTGTTGTCTAATTCAGAACAATATCTACTGTCTAACAATATGTACTCACTGCAGTGTAATTAAGCTTACTAAAACCTTTGCTGATATTGATTTGAACTTATAAACTCTGTTTTCACATACAGATTGTTCTCTGTTATTTTTATATATATATATATATATATCATCCAAACACAAGTGTTATGTTTATTTTCACACCCACTACTCCCACACTCTTCTTCTCTCTCATTCTGAAGTGGCAGGATTTATCTGTATTTTACTGTTGTATAATAGAGGGAGGGATATCTCTTACTTTCCTGACCTGCATCACTGCTTTCTATCCATGTTACACTTACAGCAGCACAGTAAGGTGTTATGTACTATCTAGTGTCATTAGTGAAGCACATGTGTGAAGATACCGGGTTTTCTGGCCCAATTTTACCCACTTCACTCTGGCTGGCCACCCACGGGTGCCTTCCTAGGCCAGGGAAGCCTACCCAGTACCTTCTAAGGTTCTTATTAGTAACTCAGGCAAATGCAGTTAGAAAGTCACCAGTATCTTGCAACCTGATCCCTACTCATAACCCCCCCTGGCTTCACTTTAAGGACAATGAATAACAACCTCACTGCCACATCAACAGTATACAATAACCAATATACATATTTAAAATGAGATACAATATCCCCTTATCCACATGTAATTAGACACTGCAGTTGTACTCTGTTGAGCTGGGGAACAAAAGCAAGGGCTATAAAAAGTACATATTATAATCTACATCATGTGAGAAATGAAGGACAGGCTGGTTAAGGTGTTATCAAACTCGTTTCGCCACAACATGTTTGTGCTGTCTCACCAAAGAGTTGTGTTGACTGTTTTTCGGCTACAGCATTGTGACACAGTTGTTAGCACTGCTGCCTCACAGCCTGTGGGTTATGAGTTTGATTCTGACCAGGCCCCTATCTGTGTAGAGTTGATATGTTCTCCTGCATTTGCGCGGATTTATTCCAGATGCTCCAGTTTTCTCCCACACTCCAAGATCATACATGGTAGGTATTTGTGTGGAAGGGAATGTATATTACAAGCTCCACTGGAGCAGGGAATGACGTGAATGATTAAATATTCTCTGTGTAGTATGTACTGTAGGTGCTATATAAATAGCTTAATAAATAAATCATGACCTAAGTCATTTTTGATTTGACTTAAGTTTTCTTCAAATGTATATTTTTTTAGCAACAGCGCTACTATCAAAACAACTTTTAGAGCCACAGAAAATAGCAGAGGCCTTGGCAGTAATTGTTTGCATGACTCTGATTGGGAGATAACTGTGATGCATTTGCCAATTTACCCTTTGATCACAAAAGCGGATGATAATATTCTCTTCGGTAAACGTGTTTGACAAGTCCTCTATTGGTGTTTTATTCTAGTTGCGAGTTAGCCAACAAAGGGCCTGAGTCATAAAGGAAAGCAAAGCATAAAAAAAGGAGTAACTTTGCACCTGATCAAAACCATGTTGCATTAGAGGGGGAGGTAAAATTAAAATGTGGGGGCAAATTTATAGTTTGGTGAGGCATGTCTTAGATCAACTTTAAATTTCAGTGCAAAAATAAAGGCAGCAAGTATTAGTGTGGCACATGAGAAAACAGCCAGTATATAACTTATGTGCAAATTAATAAACTAATTTGCACCCCTTGCATTGTAACATGGTTTGTCCCAGAGAAAATGTACTCCTTTTTCCCTCTTACTTGCCTTAATGACCCCAGAGTGGGACATATGCTTGGTAAAATGTGTTGCTGCTCAGTTTATTGTTGTTTTGAATCAAAGCAGGGATTCTGAATGTTCATCATTTCATTGGAGTAGACTGTGAGTTTATCAAAGTCTTAAATATGTCCTTGATGATGTGAGATAGTGAGGAACATTACAGATCTCTCTCCTTACTTCTTTCTATACATTTCTGGAACTAGAGCTCATTAGTTTGCTTCCTCTGTGATCTCCCGCGCTTTTTAGGTCATGACAAACTTAATTTGTTTTGATGGCCTCTGTCACCTCACTAGTATTCCACATACTATTAAGAACAAATATAGATGTAGCATGGTTTTCTTTACACAAGCCTTTAGATCATCGGCACCGATGGCACTGTGTGCCCCTAGCTGTGCCATGAAGACTTTGTTAAACAAAGGAACAGCCATGGTTAACTATAAAGTCAGGTACTACATGTGGCGCATAATCTGAAGTTCAGAGGGGCGCGAGATTGCACCGCATGTCTAAAAAAAAAAAGAACAGCACGTAACATAACATATTCTGCTTCCTTATTGAATATATTGACTTCTTCTAAACCACCAACAATAGACAATGTTTCACTAATAAATTAAAAGCTAAATTGCAAGTGGGAAGTTTTTCTATAAATATTATTTTCAGACAATAAATTACAATGTTTCTGTAAATAGTTTAAACAGTAACACAAATATATGTAATAAGGTGTTGATTCCTTTAGCTTTTTATATGTCTCCATTTATTCTCTGGTGCCTGAATGTCTTTTAAAGTAATATGGAAGAGACGGATCTGGCAGCGGTCTAGCAGCGTTGCTTTAAGTGAAAGGTTGAATTGTAATTTTGTGACTACAAAGATTCCTTTTTTGTTCCCAAACACAGCAACAATAAAAGAGTTGTTTATTGTTTTAAAAGCACACATGTGGTTTCATGTGGTTATTGTGTTTCAAAAGGGACTTAATGTTTTATTCTAAAATGTTAATATCAACAGACAATGTGAAATGTGGTTTGTCAAATTGTGGTGTGGGCAGAGATTCTCCAACCCTGGAGATGGTCATTTTGTCTGCAGTATTACGATAAACCCCTCCAGACAATTTATCTTGTACCAAGTTGTTAACATATAGAAATAGATGGAGTGCGGAGCTACTGTTCATGTTATTACTTGAACATATGAAAGAAAGGTCTTCTTGTCTTTAGTTTTTGACACACTGAGCCTCATTAACGGAGTGTAAAAGGCAGAGAGCTTGCACCAAATACTTTTTGGTGACATCACACACCTTGATTTGCGCTGGTGAACCCAGATTTCCACCAAACTGCATTGACAGCCGAGATGGCTGATTTTGTAGAGGCGCAGAAGTGGCAGAGGTCGGGTCTCATCTTATACTTTAAATGGGTCAAATTTTGTACCTTCAACAAAAAAGTGCAAAGAATTGAATTTCCAGACATGTTTATGTATCAAAGTTCTTCAAACACAGAAAAGTTTTATTATGCAATGAAGACAGTTCTGATGTGCACTCCCTCTCATGTTTAATTTAAGCCATAAATAAGCCATAAACAGAGAAGCATTTGAGGAGAAAAACAGATCAGTGTGTGGTTCTAAAGTGATAGGAGGTGTATCAGCTACAGACGACAGGTGGCAGTGCACCACCAACACTGACAACTGCACATTCTTTTTCACTTACTGCGATCAGAACTTCTCTACAGGTCAAGTCAGTTAGCACTAAGAAACCTCACCTGTATGCAGCCTCTCTCTAAGTCTGTCACTACTGCAGATCTTTGCACAAGTAAACTTGGAATTTTGTTTTGCTGATGGTGCTTCAAAGAGTCTTGGGCTTTTTTTGCCTAATTATTGACTTCGACTTTGACCCTCATGGTTCAACATTCACCAGCTCATCACCTTCGGCTTCTCCCCTCACAATTCCACCTTCTCCAATGCGTTGACTTCAGTTTTGTCCCTCACGACCCGGCCTCCCAGTACTAAGTGGCTTGAATGGCTGTGGTGCGTCTGCGATAACTACTGTAGTCAAGTGGTTCTCTGCTGGGAGCTACCAGCACCGTGACAGGAAGTTGGACTCTGATGTGATACTTACAGTTCTGCACAGTTTACCTCTTCTGATTTTCCTGTCTTCCTGAAAACCTAGAGATACTTCTGAGGCCTCTACAAAGATAAAAAGTATTTGTTTAACCTTAATCTAAGTTGAAAGCAGAAAGTTGAATTACAAATGTAACTAAGATCTATACACCTGCACCTCTGGTAAAAGTATTATCATATTCTATGACTTTAATAATGTGACAATATTAAAATGTTCCCCTAAGATCAATTTCATTAAACATATTAAATATTGCTTCTCTCGGTTCAATGTTGTAACCACAGGTTTTCTCCTCTGTACTGAATATTTTACTTCATTGTTATCTGGAATCCAAAATCCTGAAGTTCTCTGATTCTTCCTGTCCTTGGATAGATACAGTCTAGCAGTCTGTCTATCTCACCTTTACAATATTTTCCTGCGTTGTTGCCATTAGTAAGGTCATAATCATCATTAATACCTTCCGGTAGTTCCATTTTTCTGATTTAAGGCTGCTTTAGTTGCAATCTGTACAATTTATTCGGAGTGTCAGTTGTTATTTTTAGGTCTCTTCAGATATTTTACAAGTAGAACAGAAACAGTCAACAGGCCTGAAATACTTTAGAAAATTAGTCTACTTCACAATGGCCTCTAAATCAGCATTGGCTTCAACATGTATTTTTGGCCAAACATATTCATAATTAGCTCAATATACATTATTCCTTGTGTTTTACCCTAATTTGTTACTTCAGCTCAGTGGCAGAACTACCATTGGTGCAGCAGGCGTCATGCACCGAGGCTCATGGAGATAATGGGGCCCGCTGCATGGCAGATGCAGAGGGTCAGGGGCCCCGGTTCCCGCCTCCCTGCACCAGGGTCCACAGTTCGCTAGTTCTGCCTCTGCTTCAGCTCAGTAGTGAGGAAGACATTTACTGAGACAGGCACTTCAGCTGTAATAATCCTGGGATTGTCTCTGTGCAGTGACGACCCCGGGATTATCTCATTAGTTGATCACCTTGAACAACTCTGCATCTCTGCTTTCCTCAGATTTGTGTATTTTTTATGTTTTTACCCTCTTCATATCTGAAGAATATTTTCCCCTTAATGATCGGGCTAAGGTATATCTTTAAGCAATCTATGCAGGGAATTCAATTGACTGCGCACTATTACCGTTAATGCGGTAATTTTAACATGGATCTTTTGCTTGCGGCCCACAGAGCAAAAATCAGCGCTGAAATGACCGTACTAACGGTAATAATGTGCACTGTTACCATAGTAACAGGGTCAATTGAATTCCCCTCTATGAATTGAAAATTAATCTGATCTGTGTTTAATTTTGCTGCAACTTCGCTCATAGGTTCAACATGCCGTTTGCAAAATATTTTAAGCTAAGAAGTCAGAAGTTTAACAGAGTCTTTGATATGCTCTTGGTAGAACTGTGGACTGGAAATGACAATTAGAGATTTCACTTCTTTGCTCTTCAGAAATCTGCTTCCTCTGCGATCTTCCAGGATGTTCAGATTGTCAGTCGTAACAGAGCTAATGTGATATTTTATTGATGATGGCCTCTATTTCTAAACCTCAGCAGTATCTCACATATTATTTATCACAGGCATATATCATAACGTCATCTTCTTCTTCCTTATTGAATATATTGACTACATCTAATTTGCTAACAAAGAGAAAACTTTGCACCAATAGATTGAACATTTAAGAAAGTGAGACTGTTATGTCAATTTAAGGCTATTTTCTGAAATATCAATGTACTAATAACAAAAGGTATGATTGCATTACAATGGTTGTTTATATATTTTTTTGCTAAATTCGCTTACCAATAAACACTGTCCAATGCGATTATTGTGGTTCCAACGCACAAAGATATTTAATGCACAAAATATAGCAGGATTCACAGCAAGCCATTATGACGCATAAAAGATATTATAATAAACAGGAAAGTAAAAAAACGAATACATTACATTTTCACAAGCGCGTCCTGGGCCCAGGTCCATTGTTCAGCTTCAGTCTGTAGTCAGGAGGATAGAGAGAACAATGGCCCATAGAAGCTTGTTTTCAGTTTACAAATAAACACTGATGATGTCACTATGTACACAGATAACACTCAGAGAGATCTTCATTGGTCCAGGGCTAACGATGTTCCAGTTGTCTACTGGTCATAGGTCACTTCATTTAATCTTCTATCAAAGGAGGGCCCGCTCATTCCAACTGCTGTCTACATGTTTTCCCTCCGAATAACCAACTGGCCCACAAACAAAGTACTTTTTAGTATTAATCTCATATTGCTCATAACTTGCGACCACTAGAACTGATCGCTACTCTGTTAAAATCAGGTTAATGCTGGTAAAATAAGCTTTAATATGAGACCAAACTCTTTACCTTTTAGGGGACCTGAACCATTAATACCTTTACTATAATATTATTTATGTATAAATAATCTCTAATACATTTTAATAATAAATAAGTGTGGATTGGGACATTAATAAATGTGTACTATTTACAAGTGTAAGTGCGAATGTAAATGTGTGTGTTATTAATCAGTGCAATTGCGTCATTACACGTGGCGTACTAATTGCAATCGCACGGTAAAACAATATAAATTAATTCAGTTTACTTCATCTACTTATTTGACTTTCACATTTTGAAAATCAATATAGAAATATTAAAAATAGTGTTTATTTACATTTTTGTATGTCTTCTACATTTCATGTGCTTATTTACAGATTTACTGATTCGTAAAGTCAAGTATTTGCCGATTTTGTGCATATTGTACACAAAACCACTGTGAGCATGCCCAGAATTGTCCGTGAACTCAACCCTTTCCCATGCACCTGCGAGCGCAAAAGACACTTACTACAGTGTACTATTTCGGGCAGTGAACTGGGCAACAAAGGGGCATTTTGCCGTAGTCAATGTACAGTAGAGGCGTGCCAAACTCAAGCACACACAGCCACATCCGAATCAAGTCCTACGTACCTCAAATTTACTTATGTTTATATCTTATTTCTTGCACCAGCTACATGGCTAGTCTAAGTCCTTATCAGTAATGATGACAACCTTGTTTGCATGCTATAACATGTGTTTCCAATCACACACAACTGTAAAAATGTATTTTATATTCAGTAGACATTAACACCATTCTAATAAATGTATGTCATAGGAAAACATTTTTTTTTAAAAGAAACACTTTTTTTAAACTGTTTTATTAATGCCTTTATTATTACCAGGTGACATTGCGTCAATATTTTTTTTTATTTTCCTGTAGGTTCTTTTGTAAACTTATAATCCACATAGAGATTTGACCTTGGACATATCCAGTAGCCAGGGCCGTCTTTCCCATTGGGCATGCTGGGGAAGTGCCTGGGGGCCCCACGGGCAAGGGGGGCCCCATAGGCAGGGCTCGTAAGAAGTAATCCTGGGAAGAAAAAACACCTGTGGTCACGCGGTCAAATTCTAGCTGTCATTTATTTAGGGCATTCTACAAAATGACAGTTAGAATCTGATTGGTTGTTATAGGCAACATTTCCACTTTTTCAAACCTGCAGTTTAGTAAATATACCCCTAAATGTGTGATCCTGCCATGGATTTGGTATACTTTAAAGACAAAGTTTAGGGCTAGAACAGCTGCTGGCTAAATGACACAGTCTATGTGCCCTTTTTTCTACCAAGACATCCATCGCTCTTTGGACTTCTTGTCTGCAAAGTTTTGTCAGTGACAATACAAATTACATTAAATTTCCTTTTTATTTTTCTAGCGCATTAAAAAAAGACTTTAGAGACCTATCATATAATGAAATCCTGTCTGTTAAAGCAACACAGAGAATTGCGATATAGTGTACTCTACATTATAATAAACGTTTATGTGGAATAATCTCTGTAGTGCTGCATGTTTTTTTTTTAATGTTTAAACACTGATTTTGTTGCATGTAACAATAAATATAAGCTTAATTGTACCAATAATTAAAACGTTTATTCCGGAGAGTGGTTGTATAGGTAGGGGCCCCAGGGAACTGCTTTGCCCGGGGGCCCATAATGATGTTAAGATGGCCCTGCCTATAGCGCCTTGTATAGTACAGCACAGCCGACCTACACTTGAAGTCAACAGCACACGTCTCCTGAGATCCATGCATTGCTGAATTCATGAGTGCGCAAAGCCTAAATACGTGTGTATAATACTGAACGCGGGTTGCGTTTAGAATACGGTGCCTTCATGAATCAGGCCCTACATATTCAGGAGCATTCAGTTTAAAGTCGTATGGGCCCTGCAAAAGTAACTTAAGTCCTACTTGCCAACTCTCCCGGAATGTCGGCAGAGCAGGCAAGTATCCCGCATACTGGAATTTACATGCCAAAATGACACCATTCACGGTGAATAGCGTCATTTTGACCCCGCCCCGCAACCAAATGGCGTTTTTGTTGCGGGGGTGGCTCCAAAATGACGCGATTGACAGCGCCCCACTCCCTCCCACCCTCTAACCACGCCCCCTGCCCGGGATCTCCCAGAATTCACTTGTCAAAGGTTGGCAAGTATGACTTAAGTACAACATGAAATGGTAATTATTGTACAAATATTCCTCTTGTCTTTCATGAAGTTTTACAACAGACGGAGTTCAAAATAGCTGGTGATTCTCTCATTCTTTGGAGGTACATTATAATCTTGTCTGCTACACTGGATTCTGTCACACAGCTTCTCTATTCTAAGCCCGCTCCGGGCAATAGATACTGGATTTTTTGGACATCAGACACCCAGAAACTTGCTATACCTCAGATTTTTCCTGTCCACTCACAGGTTACCTTCTCACTACACTATTTCTTTTCTCGCTTGTTATGTAAGAACTTTTCACTTATTTCTTTTTTCAGTTATGTTGGGCATGGAGGACAAGAGACAGCGAACAGAACAGAAACTTTTGATAGACAATGAGTAAAAACAATTAACCTCAGCAGCTGTTACAGGAGGCTACAAACCTCCTACCAATCACAAATGGGAAAAAAGGCAAAAAAAACAGTACCAAAAAGTCAACTCACTATAACATTAACAAAAAAGAATAAAAACTGTGTCCGTGAATACAATTTAAACATCAATTTATTAATAACAACAATATATGTCAAAACATATTAATAAACATGCCTTAAAACTAAACATAAAACACGTGCTGGATTAGAAAAAGGCGCTCTGTGTGTGTCAGATTTAGCTATTGAAGAGCTGAAACATAAATCTTCACCAATGATGTGAAATATCAAATTGATATAAATATCTTCTCAAAGTGCAATAACAATACAAGATACAACTAAAAAGTGCCATTCCAAACACTGAAAATGAAGTTTCACAAGTGTACCAGGGGGTACAAAATAATGAGTATAAAGATCAAAATCCAGAAACATATGGACAGAACACAGGTTAGCAGTATAAATAAAAATAAAAACTAAAAATATTAAAAGTGAAAAACACAAAAATGGCCAATGGTAAATCTCGAGTGAAACAGAGTTATATCCACTCTATTGTCCTCCAACTATGAATCCAGTCAATTTCACCCAATAAGGGTTCAAATGGAAAAAACACAGGAAGTCCAGACAGTACAGAAACACGCTTCTTCCCACAATAATATGCTTCCAATAAAGTGTATGGAGAGACACAAGCTGACAGATAGATGTCCACAAACTCCGGTAATAAGGCTTCAGATACTGGTTACTCACTGTGAGTACTTATTCACTCTGATGAGCGCTGGTATATTGTTTGCTTGTCTCTAGCAGTATAAACTTGTATAAGATCCTATGTCACCGTCACTTTTCCCAAAATATATTTGCCCCAGAGTTAGGTGCATGGGCTCCATCTTCTCCCCCTATTTTACTAATGCCTAGATTAAAACAATAATGCTTATAATAATACCAATTGTAGGGTAGATTTACTAAAGCTTCTAAAAAGTGGTGGTGTGGCCCGTGGCAACCAATCAGATTCAGCTATCATTTCCTAAAATATTCTAGATAAATGATGGCTAGAATCTGATTGTTTGCTATTGGCAACACCTCTACTTTTCATTTTAGAAGCTTTAGTAAATCAACCTCTTGAAGTGTAATGGCAAGTAATTACTCAACCTTTGTTACCTTACTAATCAGGGCTTCCTTTGTGGTGGTTGTCTCCGCCTACTTCCTGTTGATCCTGACATTCAATGTCAAGCCTTACATGACCATTGGCAGCTTCTAATTGGTAACCATCAGAACACACCTGATGTCATGTGACATGTGAGATTAACCTCTTCAAGTGAGCTCCATTCAGCTATATTGAACTCTACTGACTATATTAAACTAAACTGAAACTAGCGGAGACCTCAACCCAGTTACAGGCAAAGCAAATCATTGCTATGACTGCACATGGGCTCTCTCACAGGGCAGCAGCACCTAAAATGCAGAATGATGACCCACTTGCCAGCCTGCTGCTTGGCCCTACTTCTTTACCCTTCGTTTCATTGTTTTCAGATTGTTCTCTTGGGTGAATGGAATCATGTACTCCAGGTATGGAAAAACAAAGTCAGTGCATTTCATTCTGACGTCTTTTACCAGAACAACGGTACTGCAGCCTATGTAGGGAAATTCTAACATATGGTGCCACCCTGCTCCAAAAACTGAGCATTACTGCAAACTGGGGGCTCTGTGTATATTAAAATTACAGCTATTCTCCTTGCTCATTGACGTTTTTTTCCCAATGGACTAGCAATACTTTGTTAAAGAAAGGGATGGATAATTTCTGGTCTGATATTCAGCATTATTTTCAGCTTTAAAGACACTCCGTAATTGTACAAATAAACAAAATAGGTAAGAATTTAAGCATCAAGAAATGCACTGTTTTTTTGTTTAAAGTACCCCCATAGGAACCATCTTTTAAAAATAATTTGGGTGTGCTCTAGTAATAGAATAATACACACACAGCTGGCTCCTAGGATGCTACCAAGACTCTTCTAGTTGTGGATGTCAGTCACAGTCAGCTTTAAGGAATATATAACAGGCAGTATATATTATTCACATACCACAACATGACAGCAGCCAATGTCTGAGGTACAGGCAGTGGAGGGGATCCAGGTGGATCACATAGCAAATAGGAATTCACATATGGCAAACTTGATGCATTGTCTGTCTAGATGAATCAGGAGATTGCGGACTGGAAGCCAAGAGTCACCAGCTTCCTTCTGCCTCGCCTCTATAATCTTATCCACAGCTAAATATATTAGATCCTCTGTCAGTAAGCCCACAGAGTGGGATAGCAATTATAAAAATTACTGACAACTTACATTTTCTACTGACAAACTATTATGTTGTAGAAAAAAGTGTCCTAAAATTAAAGCGTAGAATCACCTGCAGGAGAATCACAATCAGAAAACGAATTCTTAAAGTAAAGTGAAGAGACAACTGGTCCTAATACATATTATTTATGTATTGACAACTGCATAGTACAACTTCTCTTGTGCTGTAGACTGGGATATGCTGTATGTCATCACTATAGTCACGATTCCTGTTTATAGGTTGATGTTATTTCAACTACGACCATTTTCCACAAGCTCACTGTCATATTGTACCAACTTCACGCTCACTTGGACCACGCACGCTTTATTTTTGTATAAAACTGTTTACACCAGTTTCCACAATGTGCTTTGTGCACCTCTTTTTTTAGGATTGCACCAGTGGTCTGTACGATCTTAGACAGATCAGTTATTTAGCATCTAGCATTACACACTATTATGGTAAACCAAAAGTTAGTCCAACTTGAAAGTAATGGCACCATCTGAGGTAGAATAAGGATCGTGAATTTTGATTAGGGTTAGGCATCACTTTAATGAGTTAAATGTTCAAGGCTGCAGCTACGCAAAGCAGTGGGTGGGTGTGATTTTATTGCAGTGGTTGTTGTTGTATTATCTAACACAAATAATCAATTTCAAAAAGTGCATATATACACCACATGGCAATTATTTAGGAACATGACTATGCAAGCCAGTGGGTGTGGTTTTATTGCAGGGGTTTTTCAATATGTTTTAACACAAATAATCCAATTTATAAGGTGCATATGTCAATCTATAAGAAGTAGTGACAAAGACTGGTGCTGATGTTAAAGCCGCCCAAGGTACACTTAGGAAAGACCACCACTACCCAAAAAGGTGAGCAATAGAATAAATAATAGTGTACCTTAAGCGCTAGTTCTTCAAACACGTAGTATAAAAGAGGAATTCCTCACAATTTTGAAAGGTAGTCCTCAACGTAATGGAGCACTAAAAGGAACTCCAAAACAAATAGACATAGAGTAATATAATATGGACATGTGGACACAAAAACACAAGTGAATATCAAACAGGGGTTGAACCATTCTTCCAAATGCATGCAGTCGTGAATGCCCTACTCTCAAGTGAATAAACCACGTAGGGAAATTCCCTTAGGAAATCTGCTTACAGAGCCACTGCGAGTAAGTAGCACATCAGATCATGGAATGGAATGATGTCCTTAGAGGTTTTCCACCTTCAAAAACCTTCAATGCTCCCAGCATATAGACGAGAGGAATAAAGCATATATGTATTTTTTTTATTTTTTTTTTATTTTAATAAATGGTGTTTCACTATATATGCTTTATTCCTCTCATCTATATGGTGGGAGCATTGAAGGTTTTGAAGGTGGAAAACCTCTAAGGACATCTTTCTGATGTGATGTGCTTCTTACTTGCTGGAGCGCACACCGCCACGTCCGTATCCAGCTGTGGGGATCTCTAAGGTAATAATTTTTCTATTGTTTCTCTTTCTCCAGCTACATGTCTAGTGTAAGTCCTACTAGTGATGATGTTATGTATGCATGCTATAACATGTGTTTGCGATCAGAAGCAACTGTAAAAATTTATTTTATGTTCAGTAGATATTAAGATCATCCTAACAAATGTATTTCAGGGGAAATAAATGATGAAAAACACGCTTTATTAATTGTTTTATCACTAATGCCTCTAATATAACTGTATGTTCTTTTGCAAATGTATTTCCCACATAGCTACTGCACGTATCCTGCAGTGTCTTGTGTAGGAGAGCTGAGCAGACCTACGACTGAATTAATCAGCGCACGTGTCGCTCCTTGTTGTATCTGGGTGTGCGTATGCCTGAATTCTGGGCATTTTAAAACAAACTCAGTATTTGTACCTGGATGACTCAGGCCCTTTTTGGATGAGCCCTAAGAGGGGTAAAGTGTCGAAGTAGATGCTACGTAAGTGGCACTAAAAGGGTTAACAAATGCCAATTTGCGTTTCACTCTACACCTTACCCCATTTGTGATCCACAAAAATTGTAAGACAAAACACGGGTAGCACGGTAGCTCTGTGGTTAGCACTTCTACCTAACAGCACTGGGGTCATGAGTTCAATTCCCGACCATGGCCTTATCTGTGTGGTGTTTGTATGTTCTCCCCATGTTTGTGTGGGTTTCCTCCCACACTCCAAAAACATACTGGTAGGTTCATTGGCTGCTAACAAATTGACCTGTGTGTGTGTGTGTATGTTAGGGAATTTAGACTGTAAGCTCCTATGGGGTAGGGACTGATGTGAATGAGTTCTCTGTACAGCGCTGCGGAATTACTGGCGCTATATAAATGATGATGATGATGGTCATGCAATTTGACTTGATTGTGCACATTACATTACACGCTAGATTAAGGTATACCATTGCTACCTGCTACCTATTTACTCAGGCACAGGGCAAAATGACAGTAATAGCAACAATTAAAAAACCCTAAAAAAATTGAGCATCTGTTCCCATTAAATGTTTCCCAGCCCCCACTACTGGGACATCTCATGAAATAATCCCAGTGACGCTTCGCTGGAATTTTACATTTCAACAAATGCTTGAGAACTGTATTATGATTTATATTTATTTAAATTATGTTTATCCACCCCAGATACTGTCATTCATTTTAAAATACAAGCAAAAACCCCATCAATCCCTTCAATACAGTAGAAAGGCATCAAGCAAGAGCAGAGTGAGATAATAGTAAGATGTATTTAGGAGAAGAAGCTAAAACACAATCATCTAGACGGCTATTCATTTAGCAGAGGTCAAAACCCCTGGTAACTTTGTGCAAGTCTGCACAAAGTATTCTTCAAAGATCTTAACTGAATATGACAACAGTTATTATTCTATCAGAGTCTAGAGATTATGTTTAATACAGACTATGTGATTGACAGACACTATGCCCTTTATCCTACCAATAAGCTTCTGTGCTGAGTACACTGTTTAGCTTCTAGGTCTCTCCAGGTGAACGCTGCCCCCGCAGTAAATAGGTTCAGCAAAGCCCCACTACATATCACATACCGACAATCTCTGCAAAGTTTCTACAATTCAGACAGAGCTGTGAACTTTACATCAATATGACGAACATGCACTTTTTATTTATAAATACTATTTTCTTCCGCACTCAGCAAGTCACCCATTTTTTTTATCCATAGACAATTAGCATTTTGCATGACTGTGGGACTGTGTAGGACTAAATCCATGTTACTTTTTATTCTATGTCACCCATGTGTCTCTATGTCCCTGCCTGGGACTCCCTTTTCTCAGTGGATGATGGAGACTTGTTCCCCGGAGTGTGTAAATTTAATTTGTTATTGTTTGACTGTTGCCATGTATTTGTGCCCTAAAAGAGCTGTAGCCATTCTAGGGTAATAGTCCCTCTTCTGGGACTATGCAAACACATAGCTGGCTAACGTCCAGCGAGTCTGGAGCTGACGATCCTATGAAAAGACTGCACAGGGTTATGTGGCTGGATCCACCTTCCCCCATATTGCAAATGAGAAGAAACTTATGGTTTCAATTGATTTCTTTTATCAGTGCAGCATGTCTGGTATATATTATTGTATGTGCAAAAAGTGTAGTGATTTCTAAGGTAGCATGCCAACAGCATTGCTTGTGTAACATTTAAAACAGGAAATCCCATGTTAATTAGCATCTTTCCTGGGCCGAGATCAGGGGAAAGGTATGACCTTGACAACTGCATTCCTTTTCCGTCAGTCTCCTGACCTTTGTGTCTGTGTCAGAGATAATAGGGAAATGCCTTAATGATGAAGTATGTAACTCTTTGTTAAATTACAGATTACAGTATAGTGTGTTTAAATCATGATTTTAGATAGCCCCTTGTGATCTGCTCTCAGAACTATCTCAGATGCTATCTTGTTAACAACTGGAAGATCTGCTCTCAGGACTGATCAGGGGAAAATGAGCTGGGCATGCTCATAGAGCAGTAGTCAGGGAAGAGGGGTAAATTGCTCCAAATGGGGAAATAATGAAATTCCTGGGGGTAATGGTGCCGATTCACATGCTGTCAGTTGGATTATAGACCCCTTTAAATATGAAATTGCTGTTGTACCAGAAGAGCCTCAAGGGTTGGCAGAGGCACTTCTTGAGCTTCGATGCAATATAGAAGCACGTATTGCATTTGAAAACAAAGCAGATCTGTCATATTTTTGGATGTCAACAGCTGCAAAGGCATTCAAAATTGCACATGAGGAGGCAGTCAAAAAGTTGCTGCCTTTTGCAACCACCTACATTTGTGAACAAGGATTTTCCACTCTAACGAACATAAAAACAACACGCAAAACCAGCGCTGACACCAGTAGACACAAAATCTGCTATACAGACCGTGAGATAATAGAAACATTTATTAATGAATAAAACAGATAAAATGGATAAAATATATCAAAGAATACAACACTGGCCAGTGAAATGGCTAAATAATGCTGATCCAATCAACAACAATAATGATTCAATATTAGATGTCAAAACACCATCCTGGAATATGAGTACTTGAATGTCACAACTCAATACAAATGAAGGAAACCGCTATCTCAGATCCCGATATTGGGGATGAAGTAATAGAGGTGTGGCCACACCAATTAAGCACAATACCATTAATTCCAAATAGTCTCTTATGATCCACTCTGAAAGACAATACGGGACTCCTTCAAACACACATGAATAGATAGTAATGTATGAGGATAAACGGTATCAATCTTTCACGGACTCCTCAGTATAATTCACAAACGGTTCACTCTCTTAGCATATAGATGCATATGAAAACGCTGTACAGACCTTGGTAAGAAACATCGTCCCATATAGTGGTCTGAAAATGTGTAATCCTACGACACAGCGTGTACCGGCCAAACTATTTGTAAAAATCGGAAAGCCTGCAGCTCCGGCAGGAGCGCTGATATTCCTTCTCAATGAGAGACGTATGAACTGAGATGTCTGTAAACTTGTAACCATTGATCGAAAATGTTCAATAGTGGAAGCAGTATCATAAATTCCAGAACATAAAAACAAACAAGAGAAATCGATTGGACACTGACGACTGTATGCAAATTGCTCTGACATCAAAATGCCCCAATATTGATGCTCTCGTATCAAAAATGAAGTAACATCATTTCTCTAAAACCTGAAGTTTTGAAGTTGAAGCTTTCAAAGAAATTTTGATTAGAAGTAATTTAGATTCAATAAAATTTTGAATTCCAATAATTAATAATATATGATTTCCTTCCTTTCAAATCAAGGGGGTAACGTCGGCATATCTAAATATATTTGGGGGTAAAAGGTAAAAAAAAGTTCCTGTCCTCTGACATAGAGCCTTGGCCCATTGGCCAAGTCATATAAATGAACATAATATATATCTATTCATATCTATTCCCGACTGGTTGGCTCAGTGCAGTGTACCCGCTCCCCCAGATGTGCCTAGGTGTGAATATACTTTACCACATCCATGACATTGGGGCAGAAGGTGGCCAAGTAAGAACTGACTTGGAGTGGGAGTTGTTGCATACAATGCATATAAAGAATGATTGTTGAATACAAGGTATATATTAAACACATTTAACAGTATACAGAATATGCATTAAGCACACTTCAACAACTGAATCACCTGGTCAAATGATCTTGTAATTTAGAGACTAAGGGCTAGATTTACTAAGCTGCGGGTTTGAGAAAGTGGGGATGTTGCCTATGCCAATCAGATTCTAGCTGTCATTTTGTAGAAGGTACTAAATAAATGAAAGCTAGAATCTGATTGGTTGCTATAGGCAACATCCCCACTTTCTCAAACCCGCAGTTTAGTAAATCTAGCCCTAAAACTCAGTTTTAAAGAAAATGGTAAAATAATGTGTGATTAGCACTGCTCCTAAATACATAATATTACACAGTCACTGTTTTTATCTACACTATGCCAATGTCCTTGTCCATAAAGTATCATTAAGCTCATTAGTACTACTATAAGAGGAGAGGACATTTGAAAAGATCAGTCACTAAAATTGCTAAACTTCTTCTTTATAAATTCTTTTCACTGAATGTTAGTGATGAGGACATATGTATATAAAGCATCCCTTACTATGTAAGATGTTGGTTGGCCAAAAGTGTCAATTGGTCTTGCCGAACAGGTGGATTGCTGTGCGTGTGGCTGCTGTAAGTATTCAATTATCCAAAAAACAATAAAATAAACAAACCATAATCTCAACAAATCCCATCTTTCAACCATGTGGTCACTGCTTTTTCATAATGCAATGATTTACAGTACCACCTTCCAATAAGTGAAAAGCTACAACTAAGTGAAAAGTTACAACTCAATTACAAATAGGTACAACTCAACTAGGAGGAAACTCCTTGTCCCTCTGGAAAATGAGAGTTTAGATTAAAGGACAGAACATTGACTTATGGGGTTCAAACACTATTCTGTTGCATAAACTTATTTTGTTTGTAACAAAGTAATTTATTAGTTACATAGACATGAGGAGCCTGATTCATTAAGGATCTTAACTTAAAAAACTTCTTATTTAAGTCTCCTGGACAAAACCATGTTACAATGCAAGGGGTACAAATTAGTATTCTGTTTTGCACATAAGTTAAATACTGACTGTTTTTTCATGTAGCACACAAATACTTGATAGCTTATTTGTACACTGAAACTTAAAGTTGATATTTGTGTGCTACATGAAAAAACAGTCAGTATTTAACATATGTGCAAAACAGAATACTAATTTGCACCCCTTGCTTTGTAACATGGTTTTGTCCAGGAGACTTAAATAAGAAGTTTCTTAAGTTAAGATTCTTAATGAATCAGGCCTGAGGTGATCAGTAACATTGTCTTCATACCTAACTCCTAAAGTGAACACAATATATGGAGAGAAGCCCAGTATGAATCTTTGGTATTAGAAATCATCCATCCTGTAAAAGCTCCAGAGTGTAATTTTGGTGAACTAAAGTTCTTAGTGTTACTTCATTTGGTATAAACCCACTCCTTAATTACAAAGTTGCATAGTTAGTAAGGATGAAAAGCACACTAGCCCACGAAGATGAACCTATTCTAAATTCTAGATGTGTTGACCCAGTGTAAGACAAAATCCCAATGAGGCAGCCACCGATTTAACTTCATTGGGGAAAAACCTTTATATGACTCCTGCAGGGGCGCACAGAGTATTTTTCCGCCACCCCCGAAAAAACAACAACCCAGTTTCGACTGCACTGTACTATACAGCAGCCGCGGCGCTGTCAAAGAAGCATCCGCGGCGGTGCTGTATACAATACAGCACCACCGCGGATGCTTCTTAGACAGCGCCGCGGCTGCTGTATAGTACAGTGCCGATATGTAGGGCACTTTTTTAGCGGAGGGGGGGGGGGGTTTCTGGAGACCCAGAAACCCTCCCTGCGTGCACGACTGTCCTGCATATTCCTCCTCCTTATTCACTGCAATTATATTATTTTTAAGTTACAGCTCTACTGATTTCTAACAAGAAAGTCATGAAAACCATTCTTAAATCCACTTGTTAAGTTACTGGCACAGAACTACCCAGTCTAACTTCTCTAACACAGTAACCATCTCCCAGTTTTATGCTGAAGATGAAAATGTATTAATATATTTCCTCCCTTGTCAGTAGATGTTCACTTGTCACCTAAACATATGAACAGTCCCATAGACAAAATGTTGCAATCGCTTTAAATATATTTTAGGATATTAGGTACACAGGTCACATCTAAACAAATCTATTTTTTAAAACTTAAAAAAAAAACTATGTATGTATTCTTTAACCATAAACCTCTCCCAATTTCTGTCAATAAGTAGGAGCCATAAAATATCCCCTATATTCAAGATGCTGTGTCAATCCAATAACTGAAAGTGGAAAAATGCCATTTGTTTCTCATGCATCAATCCCAAATGTATTTTGGATTGTATTAGCCCTGAAAACAGCTGTTAATCAGCTTACTGTCTACAGGTATTCCTAAAGTAATTTCCTTTTCATATTGCACCGATTCTGTCCATTACTCTCTTACTAACAAGCTGTTTATACCACTATTAGACAATTGCTTGTCACTCAGAGCACTTTCCATCTCAATGCAGTTTACTAAACAGCGAGATAAAAACAATGACTGATTAAAGAGCATTTCAGGTTTAAAGGTCTCCTCATTTTGAAATGCACAACAGCATATTAAAGAGGAACTTTATTATCACTGCTATCTGATTCCATACCAAGCCAGGTAGTCCACATAAATGTGTTGTTTTTAAAAAACAAAAAAAAAAGCCTTAAATCACATTGCAGTTCCAACCAAGATAAAGGAAGAAGACAAGTTAATGTATAGGAATCCTAATCATTAACACTACCTACATGTATCTAGATTTAAACCTGTTATTTTTTGCCCAACATTCATATTTGTCTAAAGCTGTCTGCAGTAAATGTATGCCCTATTGTCCTAATTTCATTAATAACTTTTCATCTTTAAGTGTCACTTACTAAAGCCTACCTACAAGGTTTTTAATAAAAAGGACACTTTCCAGTACTGATCTAAGTGGTACCTGTCACAGCTTCCAACAACCAACCCTTTACCTTAGGTAACTGAGCCCGGGTTTAGTTAGTCAGAAAGTTAGAGTTACATTCATGAGCGGACAATTGTTTCCCAGATGAAATGGCTCAGGTTGATGACTAGGTATTTAGTATATCGAAATATACACAAAGAAACCAGTCTTCAAGACTTCTACAAGAGGCAGCATGGTGGCTCAGTGGTTAGCACTTCTGCCTCACGGCACTGGGGTCCTGAGTTCAATTCACGACCAAGGCCTTATCTGTGTGCAGTTTGTATGTTCTCCCCGTGTTTGTGTGGGTTTCCTCCGGGTGCTCCGGTTTCCTCCCACGCTCCAAAAACATACTGGTAGGATAATTGGCTGCTATCAAACTTGACCCTAGTCTTTCTCTCTCTGTGCGTATGTTAGGGAATTTAGACTGTAAGCTCCAATGGGGCAGGGACTGATGTGAATGAGTTCTCTGTACAGCGCTGCGGAATCAGTGACGCTATATAAATAAATGGTGATGATGATGATTCTAGGTTAGTTGACTCAGATTCCATTAGAACTACGTTCAAGTTTAAAATTCTGCGAGATGGTGCTTTACAGGTTTTCGGCGTATATTCGGGAGTACCCACATATGTGAACAAACCTTCTCCATTGTGAACTTGAATAAAAACAAGCAACAATCAACTCTAACCAATGAAAACTTGGAAGATGTTTTGAAAACATTGATTTGAAACATGATTCCGGGGTAAGATAAACTTATTGCTGACAAGAAGTGTAATATGTCCCATTAACTAAATGTACAGAGAGAATGTACCTGAAAAATGTATTCAAACTTTTACCGCTTAGCAAAGTTATTTTTTTAACATTAATATGATTTCATGATAAATAAAAATTAAGTAATATGTGTGATTAATAGATATTCATTGAAATTACCCTTTTTTATAATATGGTTTATTTGCAAAATAGTTTAATCATTAAGTATAACTTTACTTGGAAAGTGAGGCGCTAGAAACCAGCGACCCAAAGAAGTTTAGCCTATTTTAGTTTTTGGCCCCTACCTACTGCCAAGTTGTGCAGGTTTGGTATATACCAAACTCTTATGGGGAACAATAGCAAACATCCAAATCCAAATAGATTACATGAATTGCATCACTTTTATTTTTTGACACTGGTTTGTCGTCATGTCTGAAAGAAAACATGAGAAAGTAACTAGGAGAGGAACTACGTACAACTTTAACCAACATTGCTCAATTTACAATTTAATCTCTCCAGTCCAGCACTGATTGAATAGGTCTGCCTGCTCTTGTTATCAGAAAAAATAATCAATGTTTCATCATCATTATTATTATTATTATTATTATTATTATCGTAGATTTGTAAGGTGCCACAGTGCTCCACAGTGCTGTACAGTAAGGAAGACAAGGACATACGTAAAACAAGAACAGACAAGCCAGGCAAAATGAAAGGAGACATGAAAACAAAAGTTATGAAGGACCCTGCTCATTAGAGAGCTTACATTCTAATAGATATATAGATAGATAGATAGATAGATAGATAGATACATAGATAGATACATAGATAAATATGTGCAGTCAGCGGTGATGTTTAAAGACATGTTCTCTTTTTCAAGCTGTACATTAAGCAGCACCTTTATTTTTGTTACAAAAATATGGCACCAAATATTGGAAATGATGTCATATGCAATCATGTCATGTAACAAATCAAACCAACAGTTCTAGAAATCAAACAAGCACACATATATAAAATATCATGACTATATGATGAAAAGTGTATTAACATCTAAGTCAATGCTGCATAGATTGGTCCGGAACGACCGATAATTTCTGCAATCAATTCCTTTTCGCAGCCTCTGACGCAATTTGTCAATACATTTTTGCAGGCATGTGTAAAATACATTTCTAGTTATTTATGTGACTCTACTGATTTCCTGTTGTATTTAAATAATTTATCTACTCTTCCGGGTGAGAGCACTCTTGTCACACTTGATGTGACATGATTATATACTTGTATTCCTCATAGAGATGAATTATTTGCAGTACAAGCTTTGTTGATGGATAATGATCTTACTCAGGCCCTTTCATGTGTTTTCATTGAATGTTTGGATATAGTACTTACTAAGAACTATTTAGCTTTTGAAGGAGTTTATTTTTAATAAAAAAGGGGAACGGCTATGGGTTCTGCCGTTGTGCCGTCATATGCTAACGCTTGTATAGCATATTTTGAAGGTAATTTGATTTTCCCTATTGAAGATAAAAAAATCAATACTCTTCTATATGCACTATATAGATAATATTTTTCTAATATTGAAAATCTGTGGAAGTCTTGCAGATGTTAAGTCAACAATTCAGGCTCTCTAATAAAGAATTGAGCAGTCTCACACTCCCACACACTTCTCATGCATACTGATTCACACTACCTCTCTCATACACACAAACATTTCCCATATACAGTATCTCACACAATGACTTGCACTCTCTTTCATTCACACACACACATTTCTCACTCACACTGTCTCCTTTCACTTACCTTCTTCTGTGCTGCCTCCATATTCTTCCATGTCTTTGGCAGTGGCAGTGTAGTTGGGGGGCACTATAAAAGAAAGATAATGTCAACTTTTCATTCAAACAGTTAGGGCTGACAGTGTCCATCTCAAAAATGCCTGTTGCTTCCAGGAGCAAGAGAATATTCACAATCACTCCCTGTATTGGGAATTGGTACATGATCAAGGATCATATATATTAATGAGTCCACTGGGTGTTTTGAATTGGCAGAGTGGCCAGCCACAAGATTCTCATTTATTATCTGCTGGATGGCTTGTTTGATTGCTGAGTGATGAAGGGGCATCCTCACATTAAATGTATGTTCTGTTTTGCCAATTTAGTATTTCTGACAAGACAGAGGGTCATATAGTTGAGAAGGCATGAGGTGAGTGGCATAACTATTGCTTTGAATATCATTGTTTAAAATGTTCCACACTATGGGCCTGATTCATTAAGGCATGCATACTGAGAGCAAAGTGCCTTTGTTTTAAAATGCAGGTAAATCAGCTCTGCGCACTCCAGAACTCAACAAGGAGAGGATCTGAAGATACGTGCGCTGATGAGTTCAGGTGTATGTCTGCTCTGTGCTACTACACAAGACACTGCAGGATATGTCCATTGCCTATGTGGATTGTACATTCACAAAAGTACACACAGAAAAAAAAATACTGACACCCATTAATAATATAGTGTGGCAAGAGCCCGCTACTGCTGAAGCAGACGTGAACCACTTCTTCTTTTTATGCAGCTTTATTGTCAGGATCCTTAAAATGTATTTGACACCGTATAACTTTCACAGCAATTATGGAGACCCTAAATGCTAGCTATACATAGACCAGCTCTCTCAAGACCAGCCAGCTTCCCCAGCATTGGTCTCAGTGCACAAATGACACAAACAAGCTTTTATGCATGATACTCCTCCCCCAGCCATAGCTTGATGGGCAGGTGACACACCCACCTTCTCTTTAAAAGGAAACGCCCATCACTGGCTCTGTTTGCACTAACAGACACACCCTGTCTGTTTGCTGAGAGGAAGGAGCTTTCAAATCATGTAAGTTAACCAAACTTTAAACTACACATATGTTTTTACCTGGTTTAATCTCAATCTAGGTGCATAACTGCGCCAATGTTTTATTCTGCTTGTATGCTTTTTCTGCCTCTTGTCAGATAAATGCCTCCCTTTGTTACAATAGGTATTAATGACAGTTTTAAAAAAATGTTTTGTTTTGCTCCCCCATGAAATACATTTATTAGGATGATCTTAATGTCTACTGAACTGAACTTAAGGTACATTTTTACAGTTGCTCCTGATTGCAAACACATGTTATAGCTTGATAAGAGACTGTCACGAGTAATCAAGACTTAGATTAGCTCTGTAGCTTGAGCAAGAGATAAAGCAGAAAAAACAGTAATTTTGAGATGCCCAAAGTTTTTACTGGTTCAATGTATTTGAAAACATGCTTCTGGCTCCATGAAAACTGCGAACTTGGGCCGTATTGTTATTCCTTGACAGTTTGGTGCTGGTTGTATATACAATTTCTAGATGATTATATAGATTACATATGTGCTCACAGAGTTGGACTAGTCCTGGGAAAATGTCCGTCGGGTCACCCTGCCAGAAGGCCCCGTCCCACTTTCCATAGTGGCTGGGACCAATACCATGCACTCCAGGCACCCCAGACTGTCAGGGTCTCCGCTGCTCATTAAAACTGAGGACACGTTTCCTGCTGTAGACTTTCCAGACAGAAAGTCTACAACAGCCTGTGCTCTGATTGGCTGAGTGACATCACACAGTCACTCAGCCAATCAGAGTTATGTTTCTGCCTTTGTCTCCTTTCACCTGTAGCTGATATATATGTCTCAATATATAATTGTGTACTTATTGTTATGTTTCTTGCAGGTCCCTAGAACTCTATGAACTATATGTGAAGCATTTTGAGTTTTTTATATACTGGAATTTTTCAACTAGTTTTGGCGATCTGTAATAATTTGCTGTGTTTGTGTTAAGTGTTTTTGTCAGTGCTCTTTTTATTAGATTCTAGGGCGCGCCTTTAGTTTTAGGTTTTTTTTTAAAGATTTTCTGCAAAGTCTCATTTAAGAAAATATGTATTCCTATTAACAGCAGTTATTTTCAATAACAGTCTTTACACATATAATAACAGTGTAGACAAAATAATATATTACATCAAATGCAATGTATTACTGACTTCAATTGTTTCATTCATGTTTTATCAATGTGAATATGTGAATATGTGCCCCCACTATGTGTCTATGAATGTGTGTATGTGTGTATCTCAGCTTTCATTGTGTGCATGTATCACAGATTTAGCTACAATTCCCATGTTATCTAGATTATTTCAGAATTTCTATATATGATCACAGCAATATCCTAGCGTGACAAATACAATGCAAATCACTTGCGCCCCATACCATATCACTGCTCACATATCTATAATATAAATGCTTAGTGGCGTGTGTTAGTCTGTCTGTGTGTGTGTGTGTGTGTGTGTGTGTGTGTGTGGAAAAAATAAAACCAAGCTGCAGCGCCACCTGCTGGGCGGAGTTATACACTGACCTACTAAATTCTTAGTGTGTGTGGGAAAAAAAATTCAGAAAGGGCTGAAATTTGGTATACGAAGATGTTTTTAATTTGTTAATTTAATTTGTTATTTGTTAAAAGTGTTTATAAAGATTTTAAAAAAATATATATATATTTCTTGAAGGAGAAGTGACAGTTGGGAGTGGTTGGTGGTTGCCGGGGGTGACAGTGGGGAGTGGTTGGTGGTTGCCGGGGGTGACAGAGTGAGAGGAGTGTGATACTCAGGACCGCTGAGAGAGATCCCTGTGTCTGGATAGACATCTGGATAGATGTGGCGATGAAAATGGAGGATGAGGTGATGGAGAAGAATGATGAGGTGGTGACATGTGGACAAAACCACGTTAAAAAAGGGCGCTTACGTCGGGAAGTAACGCTCTTCCCCTGAGGAGGTCTGGGCTATGGCCCAAATGCATGACAAGAACCTTTTTAACACCTTAAGTAGCTTGATTTGACTAGAATGCATGAGTATCATGCACGGGTTAACTTGTATATATATATCTTGCTTAATGCAATGTTACCACTGTCAGTGTTCAACTCCTATCAGACCATTTCTCATTGCCTAGTACACATTAAAGCATCATTGCTTCGTAAAACTTATCTTACAGACAATGTAACATCACTCCTTAGTAGAACTTCCCATTGCAAAGTCAGTACTTCATGTATAGTTATTATCCGTATTCCAATACATACAGCATTACAGGATCTAACAAAGCATGGCAAGATGTCGGCCATGTTGGAAGTTTTTTAACAAATCACATGGCTCAACGGCGGCCCTCTTGTCTATTGTCGGTATACAAACTTGTTTTTCAAAACAAGCCCACAGATTATGCAATATATAGCACAGTATTTATACCGTTGAATCCTAATTGCCTGGGCTATCTCAACATTCCTATCAGACCCCTCAAGGTATTTTAATTCAGTACACAGGATTTTAAATGCAGTACCAATGCACATATAATCTACAAAACAAGTGCAGTATAACATTAACCCTTTATACACAGCTATGTACACATTATAACACATTACAGTCCATAAAACTAAAACTCCAACAGAGTAACAAGCAATACAGTACAGACGCTATTTACAAATCCAATGAACATATGAAACACTATACCACAAACAATCTCCTACACCATCTAACATAAAACACTGTACAACACAATCTCTATATGCTATTTCATCATGTTTACATATTGAATATATACCCTCATGATCAAAATAGATAATTTTGAGCGGAGACCTCTTTTTCTTTTTCTTTTTCGTCTCTGTAGGCATAGCCCCTGTACAGGCTGTGAGCCAGACCTATTCAGATGTACCCAAAAAGTCATCTAACAACTCAGTTTGGACAAAGACTATTATGATGCCATATAAGGTGGGGGAGAAAAGTAATATCAGGGATTTGTGTGAATATCCGCATAGACAATGAAATATTATACTCTTTTTCCGTTTACTACTTTGCATTCTTTTTTAATTCTCTATGCTGTATTTAGATTGCCTAGCAACCAATTACTTAGGCATATTTAGTTATAGCTGTTCATTACTTTATGTGTCTTACCCTAATGAGTGAATTATTTAGTGAATATATATCCATACAACGTTTGCTAGTAGTTGATTTACGTTTATTAATGAGTAGTTTGTTTCTTCTACGGGTTATGTACTTAGCGAGCCTGTACGTGCTTGATCAGTAATCTATGTAGCATTGGCTTAGATCTTCATACTCTTTACAATACATATTCATGTTTTTTTATATATATTCCTATTTCTTTGATTTGTATAAGTGTTGGTTTGATTTATTGTATGACATGACATCAAGGGGGAGATTGAATTAGTCATGATGTTCTCAGTAACGGTTAGTACAGTAAAAATATATGTTGACTTTTGCTCGCACCTCTAACCGTTCCGGGGACACATCGCACATGTTTTTTCTAATTGAATCTCCTTGTCCTAAATTTGGATCCAACTTTTTTATAATTAAAAGTAAGGTGCTCTTAACTGTTCAGTAGCTTGAAAAAGAGAACATAGGTCTCTTAAAACGTTTAACACTGACTGGATTAAAGTTATTCGGTTAAGTGTAATTCAGTGAATCCTCAGTGAAAAGAAATTACCATAACCTCTGCAGGGTACACATTTAAACACGTAAAAATGCACATTTTAATGTACAATTGCTATTTATTTTCTGAATTTAACGGAATAAAGAAAGTAAAACAGTAAATATTGCATGTGCAAAAGCCGAATATTTTCTTTTATTATGACTTCAAAACTTAATTGATTCGCTACGCCTTATAAGTCGGGTGACAACAGAGTTGCAGAATGCAGTGCCTGCTCTCAACAACCAGAGGCTTCTCTAAGTAGCTGACTGAGGACTTAATAAATATGATTCACTGGGGGGTATTCAATTGTCAGCGAGTTTTTTTTTTTTTCCACAGCGTAAAAAAAAAAAAAAACACCCGCGGGTTTTTGACGGCAGTAGCGACCGTTTTGAGTTAGCACAGCGAGTAAACTCATGCAATTCAATTGAAAAAGAGAGAACGCTGCCCCTACGCGTTAAACATTGTGTTTGCGAGATTTTAGGGGAGTGAAGGGACGTTTTAACGCGGTCATGTATAACACAAAAAAAAGGTTTTGCATACATTTCCATACATTAGATTGCATTACACATTGATAATATCTACATTACAGTACTTTCTTTAGCATATTTTTAAATTTAACTATTTTTTACCATAGAATCATCTATACCATGTCAAAACACATTACTACATTCATATTTGTACCAAAAACATACATAAATCTAATTAATTAGTGATTTTTTTTATTTATTTTTTTATTTTTATTTTATTGCATTATTGTTTCACAAGAAAATAAACTTACACAAGTTGGGCATTAGTGATAAACATAAGTTTAACTTTTTCTCCACATTAGCACATGATTTCAAATACTATTCAGAGGTTTTTTATTTTTAACACACCCCAAGGAGGTGCGAGATAAAACAGCATATTTTCCTGTTTTACGAGCCGCGTTAAAAAATAATTGAATAGCTTTTAACGCGGCTGCCTCTCGCACACCCTATACTTTCAATAGATCTTCTACTGGAGCGCGAGAAGACCGTCTCATGAAAAAAAACTGAGCGTTAAAAATGGAATTGCATCGCGGGTAAAGTTAACCCGCTGGATAATGATAAAAAAACAGCGTTAAAATGACTTAACGCGGTCAAAAAAAAACAGCTTGCAAATAATTGAATACCCCCCTCTGTTACAAAGCAGGACATAGCTATAAAAACACTAAACACTTTCAGGTTGAAATGTCTATATCAATGGGAATTAGAAGCTACGTGGAACTGTTAGCCAAACGCGATCTGAAACACACAGAAACATCTCTGATACAACTGATTGTAAACTGGTCAGGTGTACAAAGCAGAACCCACATATCATTGCAATGGACCCGCAGAAAGGTTTAGCTGACAATGAAATACAGCACTGCTTACACAAGCATCATCCCCATGGAAGACTTGTTAGAAGGAAACATTTCCAATGACAGGGAAATGTGGGCAGCACGTGGCTTAGTAGTTAGCACTTCTGCCTCACAGAAGAGGGGGCATGAGTTCGATTCCCGACCATGGCCTTATCTGTGTGGAGTTTGTATGTTCTCCCTGTGTTTGCGTGGGTTTCCTCTGGGTGCTCGGGTTTTCTCCCACACTCCAAAAACATACTGGTAGGTTAATTGGTTGCTATTAAATTGCCTTTAGTCTCTCTCCGTGTGTGTATGTTAGGGAATTTAGACTGTAAGCTCCTATGGGGCAGGGACTGATATGAATGAGTTCTCTGTGCAGTGCTGCGGAATTAGTGGCGCTATATAAATAAATAGATGATGATGATGAATGACCTAATCACAAACGTCAACATCAGAGTTATGGCAAAACATTACTTAGATAATCCAGAAACTTTCTGCAACAATGTGCTCTGGATTAATGAAACAAAAACTTTTCGTCCACAGACATAATATACATTTGGGGAAAATAGGAGAAGCATTTGAATAAACAAACACTTTGCCAACCACTAAGCATGGGCTTGGATTTATTACGCTTCTGGGCTGTGTGTCAGAGGACACATTATCCAGGTGGAAGAAAAATGAAGTTAACTAAATATCTACAAATCCTAGAAGGTAATGTATCAGTCAGCGAATGAAAACAAACCACAAAAGCATGAAATACAGGGATGAAAGTTTAGGGTTTTGGAATTTCCTCCTCAGCCCCCAGACTTGAAGATTATTGACAATCTTTAGTCAGATCTCAAACATACAGGTCGCTGTCTTTAGAGCCCAGGATGGATCGTTAGTTTTGTTTTGTTTACGTCTTGGTATTTTACTTTGCTTTCATTCTCATTGCACTAAGAAGTAGTAAGAGGACAGTGTTTCTGATTAATCATCATCATCATTTATTAATATAACTGATTCCACAGCGCTGTACAGAGAACTCCTTCACATCGTTCCCTGCCCCATGGGAGCTTACAATCTAAATCCCCTAACATACACACACACACACACACACACAGAGACAGAGACTAGGGTCAATTTTGATAGCAGCCAATTAACCTATTAGAATGTTTTTGGAGTGTGGGAGGAAACCAGAGCACCCGGAGGAAACCCACGCAAACACAGGGAGAACATACAAACTCCACCCAGATAAGGCCATGATCGGGAATCAAATTCATGACCCCAGTGCTGTGAGGCAGAAGTGCTAACCACTAAGCCACCCTGCTGCCCCACTATTTGATTGCTTTAGTCCAACAGCCACATTGTATTATTAACAGTGCAAGCACACGCTATAAGAGCAACGTATATTATTTCCAGATTGATGGAGGAATAAAGCTTTTGGATTTTTTTTGTGTTACGACCGTTGCAGACCTGGACGCATCTTGAGATACATCAGACTCGGCAGGCAAACTGTGCCCATTGTGGGCACTTTCCACAGTGGATAAGAGTCAACTTGGGCGCTCTGACCCCTCTACGGCAACGTAGCCCCATATGCAGCAAGCTGCGCTGCACTTTGTGTTCTGACACCTTTTATCATAGCCTGCATTAACTTTTTCATCAATTTGTGTTACAGTAGCTCTTGTGGGATTGGACCAGACAGGTTAGCCTTCACTCTCCACGTGCATTAGGGTCCATGTCCCTGTCACCAATTCACCGGTTGCCCTTCCTTGGACCACTTTTGGTAGATACTGACCACTGCATATTAGAAACACCCAACGAGACCTGCTGTTTTGGAGATGCTCTGACCCAGTTATCTAGTCATCACAATTTGGCCCTTGTCAAAGTCGCTCAGATCCTTACGCTTGCCCATTTTCTCTGCTTCAACACATCAACTTTTAGAACTGACTGTTTACTTGTTGCCTAATATATCTCACCCCGTGACAGGTGTCATAGTAATGAGATAATTAATGTTATTCACTTCACTTGTCAGTCATTTTAATGTTGTAGCTAATCAGTGTGTATGTGTATGTATATATAATATATATATATATATATATATATATATATATATATATATATATATATGTGTGTGTGTGTCTGTGTGTGAACCTTCATATGCTTGTGTGTAGGGGAAGGTGTCTCACAATAGTATCTTGCAGATAAGACTGTCCTTACAACACTAGTGCGCACAGACGATAGCCTTAATCCTCTGCTGCCATTCGGTACATACAGTCCTATATCAATGCCTAGAATTTCATCGATAACACATACAATCCGAAGGCAAATCCCCCACAATTTGTTCATACATCACAAGCTACACATATTACATTCAAACACAACACTGTACAATACCGACTCCATTGCCTACAGTTCCACATCATTGCCACCTGCCAACTCTGTAATCTCAACCATATACTAGCACACCCTGTCCTCCATGCTGGCTCACACTCTCCACTAATCATCATGCAACAAATGTAAGACCATTACAAAGATTCATAGTAAGGGAAGAAAGGAAAGGTGGACAGGGAATGAGAGAGTGAGAGAGTGACGTACTTGCATGCTCAGCTGTGGACTCCAATGTCTGAAAGAGACCTATAAGCTTTGTGTAATGATATGTACAACTTAGGTTTGGGGGGCGGAGCAAGTCCTGTTACAGGAAGTAGTCATTGTGTGATGCGTCTTTGTCTGAGGGGGCTCACAGCATTTGATATGTACACGCAGGCTGCCTTTTAAGCTTATTATTATTATTATTATTATTATTAGTACATATGTGTACTACGGCCAAAATGGCTGATTCAACCATGTGGTTTGAGATACAGCAAACGTGACTAAAACTGAAACAGAGGCCAATGTACCAGAACATGAAATATTCTTGTCACCAACTATACCATACTTGCCCACTTTCTTCAGCTCCCTTCCGGGAGCCAGCCAGAGGAGGGGGACGGGACGGCCAAAATCGCGCCATTTTGGCCCCGGCCCCTGTGACGTCATGACGCGACCGCGTCATTTGACAGCGGGGGCGGGGCCAAATTCCGCGATTCACCGGGAATCGCGGCGTTTGGGATCTAATTCTGCCCACTTCACTAGGAAGTGGGGCACTTCCTAGTGAAGTAGGCAGAATTCGGGAGATTGCCACACTCGCCCGAGAGTCTTCCACAAAATGCAGGAGTCTCCCGGACATTCCGGGACAGTTGGCAAGTATGAACTATACCTGAGGCACAGAGACTATGCAAGAAGACCTGAGATAAGGCAAGAATAGAAAGACTCCTTGCTGGCTTTTGAAAGATTTGGATGCTCTGTTTTCTGCCAAAAGAAGTTTTCCTGAGTATTGACTGACAGGTCAGTCCAAACCTTTTTGCACGCCACATTCATTGATGTAATAATATCTATTTTCAATCTGTTTGAAACAAATTAAATGTGCAGAAATATGCAATGTTTAAGTTTGTAACCTTCAGAAGCTCTGTTAACTTCTTTTCAGTTTAAATTTCAGCATGCAATTGTCCAGAAGTGCCCAATTTTTTAGAAACAACTGTATATACCTTGCCTATAGTAACCAGATTCTAGTTATAATTTGTTTAGTACGTTCTACAAAATGACAGCTAGAATCTGATTGGTTGCTATAGGCAACATCTCCACTTTTTCAAACCTGCAGTTTAGTAAATATACCCCAAAATGTCAATAAACTGTTGAGAACATGCAACTTATTTAAATGTCTGTGAGCTAGAGGTCTGATTGGTTATTTTACTATATAACATCTATGCAATAATATGCAGAATAAAAGTATCCTCACAAATTTTGTTTTGCATCAATTGTTAAACTTTGCAGTAAACAGTTTCAAAGTAAATCATTTCAAGTTCAAATATTGATATATATACGTTCTGACCATTAAAAATGAATTGTATGAAAATTTACCAAATATGGCAATTTTTTGACAAAATTCATCTCAACTAGAAAGAGTCACTGAACATTCTTACCGATTAAAGCAAAATATGAACTGTCACTCATTCACTGAAAAATATGATTGCCTCAACATATTTAAATGACATAGCAATAGTGAGCACTACAGTAATCCGCAATGTTTATTTTGGTTAAGAAATTCTTTTTCCAAGAGCCTGTACTGTTCTCTGGTATGGAGCCCAAATAAGAAATGTAAAAATTACCCTTAACTATAAGCTTTTAAGTTTAAACTGTCCATACATGAGCATAGTGTTGAGTGACCGGATCTGCGTCCAATTTGGCAGCATGCATTACACAATAACACGAGGGCCAAGTTTGTTCTGTTGGCCAATAACATTGGCAAATCAATGCCATTTCAGGAAGGTCTGACCAAAAACAAGATGTGCTTGTCCAAACTACAAAATATAATTATCTTGTCTCTGTCGTCATTACAGTTTTTTCCACTCAGAAAATAACTTTATCCCAGTAAATTATTCTATATCAGTTAAAAAAAATCTGATGGTCTGGATAATCATTTAGATGACCCTGACTTCTCAATTTAAAACAACGTCCATTGTCATGGAAACAGAATTGCTCATACAATTTTCTGTTGTTATATAAACACACAGAAAGGTCCGGCTATCATTGCTAACTCTCCGAAAAACCCTTTGAATGCCATAACTCACATTGGATATACAACAGTAAGAGAAGCAACAAGGTATATGTAAAATTGTTTTTTCTTATAAAGGTATGAGTGCATTCCTCTATCAACTAAGTAAATAAAGAATTAGTATTTTCCAGTTTGCACTTATATATACATCTTATAATCTTCTTAAAGTCATTTCTGCTGTAATTCAATGTTAAGAAACTTTGCGACATGAGTTTCATGTAAATGCGTTCACTGGCATAACTCCCAATTTATATGTACTGATGAGTTATATAGCAATCCCATAAAGAGAGATTGGTTTGGAAATTACACACACAGTGGGAAGAAAATATATCTGTACTACTGAAACCAAGAACATTAGAGAGGTACAGTGCATGGATTATTAATTACTATATCACACTGACATAACTAAGTCATCTTAGGTCAGCAAAAATATACTATAACTATACTATATAATATACTATATATAATACCAGGGCTATACAAATCCAGTTGTGGTCATATTTTGCGTGTATAGGTTCATTTTATGTGTATGGGCACATAGTTGGTACAATAATCTGTGGGCACATGACTGACATATTATGTTTCTGGCAGACTAATGAAAGGTAAGTTATTAAGGTACATGACTCATAATAATATATAATTGCCCAGAGTTAGTTTACGGCCATTGCTATGTATGATCTGCTACGTTTGTATACTTTGCAAACGTTGTATTTTCTATTATATGCAGAGCCCTTTATTCTTAATGTAACTCACGTTGTACTTTACATAATTTCTAAGTGTTAACATTTGGCCCTGGCTGCTACCATATTATAATGTAACTCTGTACGCTTTACCCCAAAGCAAACCCAGGAGTCCCTTCCTAATTCTAATCTAAATGGTAAAATACATGCAATAAAGTACTAACACTGATTTTATTTTATTTTTTTCTAGGAATATCCCTCAAAACATGATACTTTACAAACTGAAGCCCCATTATAGACACACTTAAATTATTAATATCTAGTGAGATTAAAGTGTGATGTATAGATAGATACACAGATAACTTGGTAATACAGATCAAGTTATTTATAGGACAGTGAGTAAGAGGGATGGTAATGTCCAATGTGAAGTAGGCCTGGCCTCAAGAAAACAGGGCTAGGGAAGCAGGTCAAGAGGTACAGAGGGTGATGGAATAGTAAAAGGGGAACACAAGGAAAGAGGGCCCTGCTCCTGAGAGCTTACATCCTGAAGGGAAGGTGGAGACACAAATAGGGTGGCAGCATGTGGGGGAATGGTGGTGCTAGCAGTGGCAAAGGAGTTAGGAGGAAGGCTGATAAGCTTGAATAAAGAAATGAGTTTTAGGGTACACTTGAATCATTGGAAACAATGGAAAGGCTAATCATGGGAAATCATTACACAGGAGAGGAGCAGCCGTCCAAGGTCTTGAAGGTGGGAGAGGGAGAAGGTAGATGGTGTGGCAGTGAGGCGGTGGTCCTTAGCACAGTGGTGGAGGCAGCAAGGAGTGTGGGTAGAGATGAGGTTGGAGATGTAGAGGGGGGATATTAGCTGAGGGCTATGTAGATGTAGATGAGTTTAAATTTAATTCTGTAACACATGGAGAATCAGTATAGCGACTTGCAGAGAGGGGCAGCAGAGATAGAGCAGTGGGAGAGAAAAATAAGGTGGGCAGCAGCATTGATGATAGACTGAATAGGGCCAAGCCAGGACTTGGCTAGGCCAGAGAGGAGGAGGTTATAGTAATCAAGGCAAGAGATTATGAGTGAATAAGACTTTTGGTAGCTTCCATGTTGAAAAAAGAACCGATCTTGTACAGTCATGGCCAAAAGTTTTGAGAATGATACAAATATTATTTTTCACAAAGTCTGCTGCCTCTGTTTTTATGATGACAATTTGCATATACTCCAGAATGTCATGAAGAGTGATCAGATGAGTTGCAATTAATTTCAAAGTCTCTCTTTGCCATGACAATGAAATTTATCCCTAAAACAACATTTCCATTGCATTTCAGCCCTGCCACAAAAGGACCAGCTGACATCAGGTCAGTGATTATCTCGTTAACACAGATGAGAGTGTTGACGAGGACAAGGTTGGAGATCACTCTGTCATGCTGATTGAGTTAGAATAACAGACTGGAAGCTTTAAAATGAGGGTGGTGCTTGAAATCCTTGTTCTTCCTCTGTTAACCATGGTTATCTGCAAGGAAACATGCAGTCATCATTGCTTTGCACAAGAAGGGCTTCACAGGCAAGGATATTGCTGCTTGTAAGATTGCAGCTAAATCAACCAGGAACTTCAAGGAGAGAGCTTCAATAGTTGAGAAGAAAGCTTCAGGGCACCCAAGAACATCCAGCAAGTGCCAGGACCATCTCCTAAAGTTGATTCAGCTGCGGGATCGGGGCACCACCAGTGCAGAGCTTGCTCAGGAATGGCCGCAGGCAGGTGTGAGTGCATCTGCATGCACAGTGAGGCGAAGACTTTTGGAGGATGACCTGGTGTCAAGTAGGGCAACAAAGAAGCCACTTTCTCCAGGAAAAACATCAGGGACAGACTGATATTCTGCAAAAGGTACAAGGACTGGACTGCTGAGGACTGGGGTAAAGTCATTTTCTCTGATGAATTCCCTTTCAGATTGTTTGGGGCATCTAGAAAAACGCTTCTCCGAAGAAGGAAAAGTGAGCGCTACCATCAGTCCTGTGTCACGCCAACAGTAAAGCACCCTGAGACCATTCATGTGTGGGGTTGCTTCTCAGCCAAGGGAGTGGGCTCACTCACAATTTTGCCCAAGAACACAGCCATGAATAAAGAGTGGTACCAAAACATCCTCCAAGAGCAACTTCTCCCAACCATCCAAGACCAGTTTGCCAATGCCTTTTCCAGCATGATGAAGCACCTTACCATAAGGCCAAAGTGATAACTAAGTGGTTCGGGGATCAAAACATCAAAATTTTGGGTCCATCGCAAGGAAACTCCCCAGACCTTAATCTTATTGAGAACTTGTGGTCAATCGATAAGAGGCGGGCGGACAAACAAAAACCCACAAATTCTGACAAACTCCCAGCATTGATTAGGCAAGAATGAGCGGCCATCAGTCAGTATGTGGCCCAGAAGTTGATTGACAGCATGCCAGGGCGAATTGCAGAGGTCTTCAAAAAAAAAAAAAAAAGGGTCAACACTGCAAATATTGACTCTTTACATAAACTTAATTGTCAATAAAAGCCTTTGACACTTGTGAAATGCTTGTAATTTTACTTCAGTATACCAAAGCAACATCTGACAAAAAGGTCTAAAAACACAGAAGCAACAAACTTTGTGAAAATCAATACTTGTGTCATTCCCAAAACTTTTGGCCATGACTTTATATATTCCGGAGGTGTAGGCAGCAGATTTTGAAGAGTAATTGAATTTTAGGTTTGAAAGAGGGTGGAGTCATGGATGGCCCCTAGGCAGATGGACCGAGAAGAGGGTAGTGATATCAACAGATACAGGGGGCAGCTGAGGGAGCATTTGAAGATGGAAAGACAATGCTTACAGTATTTGAAATATTAAGTTTAAGAAAGCGCTTTGACATTCAAGAAAAGATGGACCCATGTCCCATAACAGCCTTATGCCTACCCTATACAGTCCTATACCTACAATATGCAGCCCCTGCTCACAGCATACAGTATATAAATCAGACCTATAATCTGGTAACTAGTATACAAAGCAGAACTTATTCTAGTGACTAGTATACAAAGCAGACCCCATTATAGTGATCATTATGAAAATCATTTCTGGTTATTAATATGTTGTCAGTACAAGGAACTTATTTTATATTTCAGGATATGGAATTCCTGGAGAAATTAGCAAAATTGCTGCAAACTTTCTTGTGAATCGAGTTTCGTGGAGGAACTTTTACCCTGAGTTGCTATATAATCTTTGCATTCCGCTTTTGCTTCACCATACCTCAGAATGCCAGTCCACACTCTATTTATAAGTTCGCTTTACACAAAATGTATAGTCTATGACTACAGCTCGGACAACGATGGTCAAACTGCTGTGTGCTGGTGTTGCGGAAGAACTGGGAACAGCCCGATGGCAAGACATGTACAATTTCACAGCCAAATGTGGAATGAGACAAATATTTTATGGAACAGTTTTGAAAATTTAATTAATCTCTAATACAATTTTGGCAACTTTAATCCACAAATGAAAGCACGGAACATTGTTCTACATGGGACACCATTTTATCTGGTAATAAAGCTGTAATGCCTGTAAGTAGGGGCAGCAGATGCTGAGAGGTAGCTTTACCTGTACAGCAACTTTCCTTTCATCAGCAAAGTGAACTTAAAGAATGAAGAAAAAAATGAACCTATCTGTTTATCTGAGATGGGAATGAACTGTGTAGAGTGACTCTGTAATCTGCTATGTGACTGGACTAGCAAATTTACAGAATGTTCTGTGTACTGAAAGGTGTAGCTAATTGATGAGGTAGGATGTAGACCTCCAAAGTTAATGTTGCTATAGGCAACAATTGTTGAGGTATTGCAACAGATTCAGACTTGAGATTGCTTGAGTAATTACATTGGATGGACTGCAGGTGGAGCTGTTCCTAAATATGTTACTGTGTTTTCACTCTGTATTATAGTAATGTATACTATAGTTTCTTATTATGTTGATGTTGCATGCAAGATGTGTTCTGTCTGTATGCTGATATAACTGCACAGTTTAATATAAAATTATTATTCTACGAAGAACTACCCAGTGTGTGCCTATGGACAGTGTCTAAAAGAAGCACAATCTGCAACAACACTGGTGTTCATCTGTCTATAGGTATAACAATTGCAGCATGGTTGTATGGCATTACCAAGGCGTTTGAAACCAGCCCTTTTTCTCCAATACTTGTTTTTCTGAGCTAAAAGAGCCCTACAAAAATATTGATTTCAAAACAAATAAAGAACATGAGTTGGTAGTTGAATCAATGCAGAGCTACGGACATGTGGAGAGTAAGTCATCCACTTAGTTCAAGCCATCTGTCTTTCACATCACAGCTGAACACGATGACTGTGCCACAAAGAGAAGACTTTGAAATCTGGCACTGGTCAGGACTCCAGATCCGACTGATAAAACAGCAATTTGGCTAGGTTTGCTGATGGAATACTGAAGATGCTGCAACTGAGCATTTGTGTCTATGTTACTATATCCACGGAAGAGTGACCACAGACAGATCATTCCCCCCGGTTCCGTGAGATGCACAAGGTGCAGACCTATTATCCTCATTTGGGAGAGACCCCCATTATCTAGAAGTGCTCCTTAATGTGCAGAACGGTGGAAAAATAGGTGCCCTGTGAAAATGTATAAACATTAACGTCCAACCTCCTACCCAGTTAGTGCCACCCTTTCAATCAAAGGGATTTTACACTGTTTCTCCTAAAATAAAACTTGGTTTGGCCTCATTTAAAGTTATATTAATCAGGAGAGGGAAGAGATGTCTTTATTACATGTGGAAATTTTATTTCTATGAGGCTTTTAAATACATTGCTCATGGTGCACCTGGAAATGTGCTTCTCTGCTAACGAGCAACATGTCCCATTAAAAGTATAGGATGAGAGCTGACCTCCACCACCTCTGAGATGGTGCAAATGTCAAGTACTTTTGTGAAAAGTGAAACTACTCGTGTGTCCCATCACATGACAAGGAACATACCTGAACATGTTCCATCTCCATCACTTTATTTCATTACAAAAATCACTTGGCCTCTCTTCTCCTCTCTCCCTGCGCAAACTACTGCTCCATCGCAAACTCGGCCACCGTGCTCCATGAACTATACATTTCAGCAGGAAATATAAGTGCGCTCAACAAATCCAGGCTAACTGCGGGTCGGAAACCTTTACATAGGGAAGCCTATTTACCAAGTATCTTGGTGGTAACAGACCAAAAATAGAACAAACCAGCTCACACATGTGCGCATCGGCAAAGACTGGCCCGGCAAAGTGGTAAGTTAACTCTTATCATGCCAGGGCAGTTGACTATCTCTCGGCAATATTTTTCTGCTGAATTGCAATGATAACTGATTTTTTTTTTTTTATGGTGATAATAAAAAAAACAAGCAGATGTTAGAAACCCATTATTGGGGCTATAATGATAAACAGATCCTGGGAAAAATAACTAATTTCTACCAAGCATTTTATTATTTTTTCATCAAACTCACATTTGGCCAAGGGTAGACCCTTACAAGCCCTTCCCATTGCAAGTTTTGACTAGTGTACGCAATAAAAAAAATATATATATCACTTTAGGGCAATGTCAGAAAGGTGTTTTAGAACTTTGTGATTTTCTGCCAAGGGAATCACTTCTTACTAAAGTGTTGGTACTTTCAGTCAATGTTCCCCATTCACTTCCATTGGAAACGCTATCTAAGTGCAATATTGATTTAGGACGCCATGTGCTCCTGGTCAGGAAATCATATTACTAAATCAAGCATCTGACACTGCCCTTGATCATTATTAGATCCACAAACATATGGTAGATATGTAAAAAGCTGCAAAGTCCTTTATGTGGGATGTGACATTTAGCATGAAGATTAGACAATCCAAGAGGATCGTCGTCTATCCTTACAATACAGAGAAAAATTAAATATGATAGCAATAAATATATAAACAGCGTACTATCATGTGCAAAATAAATGAAAACGAATTATATCTACAATGAGAGGGCAAAATCTGGTGAGACAGATAACATGATAAAAAAAATTCATAATGGTTTATAAAAATGTCAGTGGAATATAAGAAAATCTGCTACAATCCTTTTACTAATAGAACAGAGATTATATGGGATAACTATCAAGGAAGTCTAAGGAAAACAATTAATATTTATCTGAATAAAGACCAGAAGATGTGGTCCATCAGGACGAAGCTACCTACTGCCCCACATGTATCGTCATTCAATATGGCTTCCCAGGAGCTCGTTGTACAGATAATTATTTTCAGGTTTTTTTGCAAATGAGAAGAGATACTATTTATATATTACTCTTTATCAGTGTTCTATTTTGTATTTTATGTTTATTTGTCATTTTTTGTATATCTTTTTTTCACTTTCCCAATTTTTATTCAATCTCACTTCCACAGCTGTGTTTGGTTTGTTAGTCTAGGTTTTCATATCCGATTCTAATATTTTCATTATATTGATATACTGCTATCTGGGGCAGACTTACTGCAGTCACAGCCATAGCCTCTGAATCAGGAACAGAGGTGGTCCACTGGAAATACATAGCAGCGAGGAGAGTATGTCCGCAGCGAGCGGACTACCTACCAGCAAGCACTATTATTGCCTGATAAAGTTCCAGTTTCTACCTTGCCCTGAGCTCCAAAAGCCAATCAGAGTTTAGTGCAAAACAAGTAATTAAGTTCAGGGGTGTACTGGGCCGGGGGGCATATGCCCTCCGGGCCGGACAGTTACATTGTATTTTGGGCCGCCTGGTGGTCCAGTGGTAATGTGATGGAGCCAGCCTGTGCAGGGGCTGTCACATCGCATACTACTCACTCCAGCCGCATCATTCATTCATAGAATATTGTACTACAAGCTGTAGTACAATATTCTGTACTATGTATTGAGTACTACGCGATGTGACAGCCCCTGCACAGACCGCAAAGACTGTCTCCATCGCATCTCACTTGTAAGGCAGTGACTAGATCCCCTTCACCCTGTGACATCAGCAGGCCATGTGACTGCTGCCGTCACATGGTGCACGGTGCAGGAGCTACTGCTGGAAATCGTCATGTCCCTGTGCTGTCACTGATGGAGGAAAAGGTAAGAAGGGGTAAAGTGATGGGGAGGGGGCATGTGTGTGTAAGGCATGTGGCAGTGGGGGCATGTGTGTGTAAGGCATGTGGCAGTGGGGGCATGTGTGTGTAAAACATGTGGCAGAGGGGGTATGTGTGTGTAAAACATGTGGCAGAGGGGGTATGTGTGTGTACAGCATGTGGCAGTGGGGGCATGTGTGTGTAAAGCATGTGGCAGAGGGGGCATGTGTGTGTAAAACATGTGGCAGAGGGGGCATGTGTGTGTAAAGCATGTGGCAGAGGGGGCATGTGTGTGTACAGCATGTGGCAGAAGGGGTATGTGTGTGTACAGCATGTGGCAGAGGGGGCATGTGTGTGTACAGCATGTGGCAGAGGGGGCATGTGTGTGTACAGCATGTGGCAGAGGGGGCATGTGTGTGTACAGCATGTGGCAGAGGGGGTATGTGTGTGTACAGCATGTGGCAGAGGGGGCATGTGTGTGTAAAGCATGTGGCAGTGGGGCATGTGTGTGTAAAGCATGTGGCAGTGGGGGCATGTGTGTGTAAAGCATGTGGCAGAGGGGGTATGTGTGTGTAAAGCATGTGGCAGAGGGGGTATGTGTGTGTAAAGCATGTGGCAGAGGGGGTATGTGTGTGTAAAGCATGTGGCAGTGGGGGCATGTGTGTGTAAAGCATGTGGCAGAGGGGGCATGTGTGTGTAAAGCATGTGGCAGAGGGGGTATGTGTGTGTAAAGCATGTGGCAGAGGGGGTATGTGTGTGTAAAGCATGTGGCAGAGGGGGTATGTGTGTGTAAAGTGTTAGGAATATTGTTTTATGAATCATTTTAACATGGTGTTTTCAAATGTTAATGTAGTTTTATTTGAATAAACAAAAGTATTTCCAAACCACTGCCTCTATTATATCTAAATATAACAGACTTACAACATCTGTATCTGGTACGATTCCTTGGTAAAAAAAAACATGAAAAAACAGTCAGTATTTAACTTATGTGCAAAACAGAATACTAATTTGCACCCCTTGCATTGTAACATGGTTTTGTCCAGGAGACTGAAATAAGAATCCTCTTCATTTAAGATCCTTAATGAATCAGGCCCTATACCCCTAAGTGTAATTTTGTGCGCACAAATACAGTCTATGGAGTATGTTAATATAATGTTTGTGTGAGAGGGGGGGGGGGGGCGGTCTTTATATAGTGTGGGAGGTAGGCTATTAACTTAATGGTGGACTGTGGGTTGGAGCTAATTATATAATAGTGGGTGCTAGTAATTTATTTGTGGAGTGATGGTGGGGTTATTTAATTTAATAGTGGGGCCTATTAGTTTAAGGTGAGGTGACAGGACCTTTAATTTAATGCTGGGGTGGTTTGGGGCTATTAATTAAATATAGGGCTAGTAGGTTAATTGGCTGCTATAAAAATTTTTTTTACCCTACTCTCTCTCTGTCTGTGTGTGTATGTTAGGGAATTTAGACTGTAAGCTCCAATGGGGCAGGGACTGATGTGAATGAGTTCTCTGTACAGCGCTGCGGAATCAGTGGCGCTATATAAATAAATGGTGATGATGATGATGATGATGAGGCCTATATATTAAATGTGAATATGAATTATTTAATGCAAGGGGATGGTTGTGGAAAATGGTTATATTTATTAAACGAAAATGCTATTTAATTTATTGCTGTGGCTGTTTGGTTGAAGTAAAATAGGTTTATTTATTAAAATGGAATACTGTTAATATAATGTTCAGGCTAGTTGTAGGGAAAAAGATCTATTTATCAAATGTGAATAAGATTATTTTAATGTTGGGGCTGGAGGGGGGCCTAATTATAAAACGTGGGTGACATATTGATTTAATGCCGCAGATGGTTGAAGTTTTCTAAATTTCATGTACCCATTTTTTTTTTACCAAATAGGGCCTCCAAGGATCCAAACAAGCAGCAACTGAGCTAAAGACACCAGCAGCCACAGATGGTGAAAGTGACAAGAACAGGTAGGAGAGAGCAGGACACTCTGCCAACTATCCTGAATCTGGTGGGGCAGACACGAATTTGGGAGACTTTCTCGCTTAGTCAGGATTTGGTCCGACTACAAGGACAGTTGGGAGGTATGTCCCGCTTCACACTGTACTGCTGGTGAAGGCAGAGCTGCGTGCACCTAACAGTAGTGCACACAGTATTACCTGTGTATTTGTCTAAAATAATAACTATGTTACATTATAGGGGCCCCCCTGTCTATAATCCCCTGTGCCCCCCAAGAGCCTTAATCCAGTTCTGGGCCAGGGTGTCAGATTGAAACCTAGTGCTCTGCTCCTCCTACCAGCACTACACCTCATATTATTTGTTTTAGGTTAACCCTAAAACAAATAATAACCCTAATAAAATATTGGGCGAGGCAAAAACAAACCCTTTGCTTGCAAAAACTTCTGTTTTTTAAAGTAAAAGGGCTTTTCGCATTTTGATAAATCAGCACCTGTGTTCTGTTGCTATAATATGATATATATCCCCATTATAATCAGCCAGGTATGAAAAAAAAAAAGTGCGGTAGGAACATATAAAATAAAATGCAACATAAAGTGAGGTTTGTTTTTTGTTGCATTATTTGCTTTTATTATTTAAGATTTATCATTTAAAAAAATAAAGTATCGCTGGTTTAAGTAACACTAAAATAGCCTCTTTTATATTGATAAATATATATATTGTACCACAAACCACCCTTTAAGGATGGGCCGCTACTTATGGGCCAGTGTTGTGTGCTTGCCCCCCGGGCTAAAGTCTGCCAGCCAGCCCCTGATTAAGTTCTATCAACTAATAATAGCTCCAGCTGATGGTATCACATTCCAACAAATGCACATCCTCCTCCTCACTCTGCTTCTCCAATGTAGTAAAGAGGCTCCTTGATCTCTCAAGGCTGTTATTTGTCATTTCTAATAATATCTTGTATACATTTTCTAATTGCCATTGCATAATATAACAGGACTGTATCTTTCAAACTGAAGTGGAAATTTGTAAAGATTACACTGTGTTCACATCAAATGGATTTATTCATATTGGGGGCTGATGTAGAGTCGGCAGCAAAAATGGGAGTAAAAAGAGAGCACGGGAAACAAGTGTATTACTGCTCATTTGTAGAGCATCTCGAGGTGAGTCTGCCTCCACAGCAGCAGCACATGCCAGGGCCGTCTTTCCAACTAGGCACGATGGGCAGGTGCCAGGGGGCCCAGCAGACAAGTGGGCCCGAGGCAGGACTCCTATAAAAAAAAAAAAAAAAAAGTCTTACCTTTTGCGGTCACCTGACCTTTCAGGTTAGGTGGCGATCTGGCTCCTTCCCTGGTCCCCCTCTTCCGTGCTGCGCTCGCAGTGAATGTCGGGCGTGATGGCGTCATCATGCCCGACATTCACTGGGAGCACAGAACAGCGACGAAGAACAGAAGAGGATTCGACTCAAAGAACAGGGCGACTGAAAGGTAATTTAAGGGGTATCGAAAAAAAAGTGATATATATGTATATATATATATATATATATATATATCACTTTTTTTAAGTGTAAATTGTGCACAGGACGTGGGTTTGTGTGTGTGTGTAAAATTAAAGTGATTTTATATATATATATATATATATATATATATATATATATATACATATATATATATATATATATAAAATCACTCTATTTTTACACACACACACACACACCCACATCCTGTGCACGATTTACAATTCAAAAGTAACATATATCATCATCATCATCTATTTATGTAGCGCCACTAATTCCGCAGCGCTGTACAGAGAACTCACTCACATCAGTCCCTGCCCCATTGGAGCTTACAGTCTAAATTCCCTAACACATACACATACAGACAGACGGCATTTCCTAGCAGGGGGCGGGTCATGGGGACGCAATGGTGTCACATGACCTCCCCTCTGGAATCTGTCTGAAAATGTTTTTCAGTATCTCCTGCATGGAAAATACCCACAGTACTGGATCTCAGTTTGCTTATGTTAGCAATGTGTTCATAATATATATAACGTGATTGCTGCAACAGTTTACAGGACATTTATACATCCAGAGAAAAACGAAGTTAAATTGCTATTTCATGAGGCGTAGATTTTGATATGATGTATGATGAGCAGCTAACAGCCGCAATGCTACATCTGCCATGGTTCATTAGTACATTACCCTCTTTTCACACTGCTATGTCATTTTGTATGAGGAAAAACAAAGCACCGTATTCAGCTTGGAAGCTTTAAAGATGCTGACCTGAAATTACATTTTAATTTTGTTTGCATTCAACAATCACTTAGGCTTGCACTTGCCGGCCAGAGTAGATCTGATGAAATGGCTCCATTACACAGACCTGTGGTTTATATATTCAGATATGCAGAGTGGAAACAAGCAAACTGCTAGATTTGAGACATACATAAACTGGAGCTTTCAATGCTAGATGGTAGGTGTTATAAATTACAAACGACTGGAGCTACTGAATTAAGCCTCTCTGTCTGCAGACTTCTCCGTCCTTGGTGTGCAGTCTTCTCCGTCCTTTGTGTGTTCTGGTCTATTACAGTTCTCTATACCAGAGCAATTTCCACTATTTAGTTCTCTTCATAGTGAATCTATTGTCACAAAAGGGTTGAGGCTGAGTTTGGAAAAAAAAGTCAACGTAAAATGAGTTTGCCCAAAAAAAAAATTGATGGCGCGGATATGCAAAGTTTGGCGAATAGCAAGACACGTGCAGCTCTGCACTAGTAGCCAATACACTTATCCACATTGTTTTTAAACTTTGGTTTTAATAATGAAATATAATTCATAATATAATATAATATCATTATTAGGATGGAATACAATTAAAAAAAGCCTCTGGAATACAACAGGTATAACTCTCCTTGCTAAAATACGGTCACAACACCCTATAATACATGCATGGTCAATGAAGAAAGCACTTACCAGCTTCAGAGAGGAATCCGCGATGAGGCAATCGTGCCCGCATTAGGCGCCCATTTCCCTCCCCATCCTCCTTCTCTTGACGCAACCAGTGCAAGTATCTGCTGCGAGCAAATGAGAATATGCGCATATGCATGCAGCTCTTTGTGAGCATGCACAGTACAAAGTTAAGGATTTTACGCTACGCAAACAGACATACATCCAACTCCGCCTAAGGCCCAATACATTGAAATTAACTAGAAAAACGTTTAGTCTTTCATCAAATGATGATGTTTTCTCACCAGATTATCTTTCAACAGTCCTTGGACACCTATATGAAGCGTCAAACACTAATTTTATTATCTGTTTGTTTATAATAGCGGCAAAATGTTATGCACTGCTTTATGGAAATGTGGATACAGAGCTATAGATCTAATGGTTCATCCCCACATGTGTTGTCCCTTGAGGGTTGGGTACGATTTGGTGATGGGGAATCTGTTGTCAGACTGACAAAATATCGACAGTCAGACTGTTGACAGATTTATTCTGTCGACATGTTTAAACTGTTGACATTGTGACTGTCGACAGTGGACGGCGAATCTACAACCAAGATGAATATTTTCCCTAGAATTATATATCTCTTTCAAAAAGTACCATTATAAGTAAAATAATCCCCCTTTTGAAAAAAATCCAAACTCATATTTCTTAGTAATTTTGGACAAATCATAATATAACATATTTATCAGATATAGCCCCTTTAATCATTTTCCCAGAGTTTAAGTGCCTACATGACCGGTTTCACCTCCCTCCTGAAGATCCATTTCCATCAGTCTCTTCAAATTAAAAACTTTTATAATTTGTATCAGATATCAAATATTATAACCCAGTCATCAGCATTAGATATATTTTGTAAGTTACAATTAAATTCTTAAGTTCTCAAATCATCTTATTATAGACTATTGATATATCATGGACCACATGGAAAGGATAAACACTATCTGAAAAGGGAAGAGGTCATGGGCAAGATCGTGGAGGTTGAAGAATGACCTAAATTGGGGAAAATATTAATAAAAGTTCAATATTTGTAAAAATAAAAGAGAATATGTATACATGTCCTTACAGATGGTACATTTTAATGAATGTTTTCCTAATTCATTGGATATATGTTGGAGAGATTGAGAAGGAAAGGGGGGCACTCTTTATTACACTTGGTGGAACTGTCCTAAAATGACGAAATTCTGGAGATTCATCAACTGTTCAGGAAAATTACAGGTATTACCAATCCATCATGCCCTTTACACTGCCTTCTTCATCGCCCTATCCGAAAAACTCCTAAATATTCTGAAATACTTGTTAAACATATTCTCAATACAGCAAAGTGCTAAAAAGCAACATTTTAGGAGAAAAAAGCAACTTCCTTGGACAAATGTAATAGCAAATATTTGGCAACTGTATCACCCTGAATCTATCATTAATGCTATATATGTTTCCTTTAAGAAGTTTTTAAACATTTTCTGCCCTTGGCTTCTTTACTTTAAGACCAACACCTAGCTATTAATTTCGACTCATCTAACAGAGGACTAATATAAATTACTCTTTCCATTTTAGCACATTATGTTGGTGCTAGATTTACTAAGAATCGAGTTTGTTGGCGGTTTTGAACCGACCACACATCGCTGGCGGTTTAGTGGTCCAAACTGTTGCATTTACTACAGGGCGGTTTGAGGCGATGATTTAAAATGGATGGCGATGTGTGGCGGATTGAACAAGCTAAACCAGCTGCGGTTTCGTTAAAACCGCCATCAAAGCCTCCATCCAAAAGACAGCCCAGGACAGTTCTAATTCCTGCTTCAGAATGGCTGGATAGCTAACACATGCTGTATGAGCTATTTTGCCATTCACAACATAAGAGGAAGCCCCATTGATCTTTAAATTACTTGGGCAATCATTATTTATTGATTAAGGGGCAAAATTAATTTAATATTAACTTATTGGAGAATTTTTTTTCCCTATTGTATTAAGGGGACAGAATTATTTAATAATTATATTATTCAGGCACTATGTAATGTCCAATTGTGCAGCATAAATAATTATATCCACCATTAACAATCAGTTAATATTATTATATATTCACATTTCCCACTTAATATAATGCTATAATAGTGTCCCCTTAAAGAAATGTAAAAGAAATGACCCCCATAAGTAAATATTAAATTAATTTTGCCTCTTAATCAATAAATAATGATTTCCCAAATAATTTAAATGTCAATGGTGCTTTCTCTTATGTTCTGAATGGCAAACAAGCTCAAAAAGTATGTAGTTTGAGCAATCTCGCCACTCACAACCACCTCCTTTATTTTGGCCATTTGGCTGGCGGTTTTGCAAACCCCAGCTTAGTAAATCCGGCGGTTTATATGTTCATTATGATTAAAATCGGGATGGCGATTTAAAAAGTGGTGGTTATGAAAAAAGTCAATTCTGGTCATTTTAATGGCGGTTTGTGCTTTAGTAAATCTGTTGATTTTAAAACCACTAGAAAAATCACCAAACCGCCCTTTAGTAAATCTAGCCCTTAATGTTCTTCCCTTTCCCACATTTTTTGCTTAAGTAACCTTACCTACTTCCCCTCCCACAATTTTTAACAATGAACTATCAAGCATAACTAAAATGAATATTATAATAATTGTATTTTGACTGATAGTATAAAGTATTCATATTTGCTTCCAAAAACGTTTTGAAAATGTCTCTGTATTCTATTGTGAGTCCTACTCCAACTCCCCATTATTTTTTCTTTCTATTTCTGTACCATCCCTTAGTTTATGTATACCTGCAAAATTCAATAAAAGTATACTTAAAAAAGGAAATATTTAATCATTCAAATTAGTCCCTGCCCCGTTGGAGCTCACAGTGTAAATTCTGTACCACTCAAACACTGGGGTCCACTAACCCTACCAGTATGTTTTTGGACTGAAACACCCAGAGGAACCCCATGCAAATATGAGCAAAACATACAACCTCCATTCATATAGTGCTCTTGTCGGGAATGAACCCATGGCCCAAGTGCCGTGAGGCGGCAATGTTAACAACTGTGCCACTATGTTGCCCAATAACTCACAGCTCTCTTGGGAGACCAAGGGCCACCTATAAGGTCCCTGAAGAAAATCATGTTGCCTACAATCGATGTAGCATTTTAGGGATAAACCCCCATTTTCAGCTTCAACATTTATTTGTGTAATTGCAATTTTCATAATAGACTATAATGCAATTTTATCAAGCGCTACTTTTTCCCAAAGTGATATCCATCCCACAGTAAACCTCCGATAGGGCTCACATAATTTTTAAATTAAAAAAAAATTGGGAAATTCAGGTGACCAGATATTTGTTCAGTTTATTAAATCCACTAGATCAGTGGTCAGGGAACAGGGGTAAATTACCCCAAATGGGGTAAAATTAAAATTCCTGGGGGTAATGCTGCCGATTCACATGCTGTCAGTTGGATTATAGACCCCTTTAAATGTGAAATTGCTGTTGTACCAGAAGAGCCTCAAGGGTTGGCAGAGGCACTTCTTGAGCTTCGATGCAATAATGAAGCACGTATTGCATTTGAAAACAAAGCAGATGTCATATTTTTGGATGTCAACAGCTGCAAAGACATTCAAAATTGCACATGAAGAGGCAGTCAAAAAGTTGCTGCCTTTTGCAACAACCTACCTTTGCAAACAAGGCTTTTCCACTCTAACGAACATAAAAACAAAGCAGAGAAATTGATTTGACGCTGAAGATTGTATCTAAATTGCTCTGACATCAAAATGCCCCAATATTGATGCTCTAGTATCAAAAATGAAGCAACATCATTTCTCCAAAACCTGAAGTTTTGAACTTGAAGCTTTCGAAGAAATTTTGAATAGATTCAATAACATTTTGAATTCCAATAATTAATAATATATGATTTCCTTCCTTTCAAATCAAGAGGGTAACGTTGGCATATCTAAATATATTTGAGGGTAAAATGTAAAAAAGTTCCCTGACCCCTGCACTAGATACTTCCTGTTGGCTGTCAAATCAAGCAAAAAAGTTATAGGAACTTATTCCACTTCTCCTGTTAGTTTAGGTGAATCGGGATTCTTCATTATGGGAAAGTAATTGTATTACGTGTGATTTTAGGGACATATATGGGAGTCCCACTGGTGCTTGGCAGGTGTAGGGCTCTCCTATATTTGAAACACGAAACTGGAATATCCACGTGATATGGTGTTAATTTTGTCCAAACCATTCCCTCTAATTATGTTAATCCGGGTGCAGGTGAAGTCTGAATCCTAGAAACAAATGATAGATTTCCAGTGGGATCATCTGGTGCTGGATTTACAAAACATGTACACAAAGGAAACCAAAGGAGAACCGAATAGGAAGCCAGACAGTGGTGTCATAGACAAGGCAAAAATATATCGTCCAGAAAGATATTGTTGTATTGTGCACAGTTATTGCTGGGGGAACATCAACGCCATAGAAGATACAGTTGTGTGTCTTAGAGAAACGTATAGATGTTGTGGATAATTTAAGATAATATGATAGAACAAATTGGCTGCTTCAGTGAAACCAAGATGCTACACCTCCCTTTCAGGACCAGATTCGTGCTTTCTATTATCTACCATATTTTATTTTATTGAGAAAAAAAAAAAGGATTTCATACGCAGCAAATCACCAACCATAAACACGGAGAGGGAGATACGTTTCCATTTGCATTATTTTGTGTATTTGTGTTCGGTGACAAAGAAAGTGTAAAACAAAAAAACACAGACACACAACTGTCTCGAAGATGACGGGTTAAAAGTTTGGTCTGTGACAGTGAAATTGAGGCCAGCTGTAGGTCATATTCACGTCCCAGTCACAGGAAAATGAACCTGTGAGACAGAACCTAATTATCTGCTAAACCAAAAGCCAGTCTCAGTTCAATAACTTACGACAGAGCTGGCAGACAGATATAGTGTTGCTATGGAAACACCGAAAAAAAAAAAAACTGCAGACAGGAACAAGGAGGAAAACGAGACTATAACCCTAAGTGTGCCGGCGCCGTTTCTTTGTCACCGCATGACAATATTTAAATAATATTTCTTCCGTTATCTTCTAAAACGTCTCAAGAAAAGGATAATATTCCAAATATTTATGGTCACTCTGTGCTTGTTTCAGCCTTATTGCCAACATTCATTTTTTTTTACCAAAATACAGTTTGTAGAATGTTATCCTAGATAAATCATGTTACTGCGGTATACAAGACATTATAGAATGTTGTACATTTCATGTTGACAAACATTGCTAGTTACACTGCGTGTTGTCCGATGCATGTGTTTCATTATCAATGGTGGCTTTTGTAGCTCTGTTGCAAAAGGACTGCAGAATTACTATTTTTTAAAGATATACACGCACACACATACATATATATATATATATATATATATATATATATATATCTTCTTATTTTCTGGTGAGCGACTTAAAACGCAAAGCGTTTCCTAAGCCATGCTACGCTGACACGGCACGGTAGACAAAAATTGGCGCGTGCATTTTATAAACATGAAACAGGACCCGGAAGAAGAGAAACCAGAAGGGACATGGAAGGTTGGTGAAAAATATTGTGGGAGATGGCGTTGCTCCCAAACACATTTTCTACAACCATTACTTTTAAACTACACACCATTGATCTGCAACAAACATTTTACCCAAATAAATACAAGTGAGATATATGAATTTCATTTTAAATAGAGGTCTGCCGGAGGACCCTGCTCTTTCCACTATCTAACTTTCAGCCTGTGGTTCCGTCAGGTTGTTCTGTTCATGCTTACTTCCTAAATGTGGATACCCTCGCATGCAGGAGATTAAGGTTTGCAGAAGCCGACTGACTGTAAGGTACCTGGGCTCTAGTCAAATGAACCTTAATAAAATAATAATATTAATATAACCACTAATAATAACACACAATGATAATAATTACAATATACACAATAATAATAATAATAATACACCTTAATAACATAATAATATATGCAAAAATAATGTTCCTTTAAGCTGAGCAGGGTCACCTCAGTTTACAAAGAGATAAAGAATCCATTAGCACAAGAGATATTCCCTGCCTCTCAGTAAAATGGTTTGCTAGTTACTGCAGGCTTTAAAACACTATAAAGACATGTTGAGAGCGTGGGGTTATAATGTCTTAAAGGCACTGTAGCTATATAAAAGTAATGTCACCAGCTTGGAGGCTTCAACCTTGGAACACCGTTGTGCTTTTATCCAAAACAGCTGCCCATCAGGCGTTAGATAGCATTGCATCTATAATTATCTCACGTTCTAGCTCACAGACTTTCTATTGTAGTCTATGTGGACTCCAGGAAATAAATGGATATCTGGCAACAGAATTTTTCCACAATGCTGTTTTCTTGCAAAACATAAACTGGCCAAAATATATATATATATATTTGAAAGACGTATGTTTCTAAACAATATCCATGCAATATTTGCAATTTCATATATTGAACAACTAGACATAAAACACATCATTCACTGCAATTCAACAAATCCAGAGAGAGTATTATTTTTTTTTGCAAAGCAAGAGGTAACTAAATTTATTTTGTATAAGGTTCACTGACTAAACACAAAATATGTGGACCTACAACACTTCTTTTTGCACTTGTTATTGTAGGTTAGCAGAAAATACGAAAAGGTTCATAGTGGCAACAGTAAAAATGTCCAACCTACTTTAGGCCCATCCCTAAAACACAGCTCCATTTAGACCCATTTATTGTCTAAATCAATCATGAGTTACTTTTGTACCTGTTTTTTTATTACATGGATCCAGAATTCTGCTTCAACTGAAATGGAAAGAGCAATGTGTGTTCCGTTATCAGTAGAGTATTGAGACCTAAGAATTCAAGGCCTTTTGCAGTAAGTGAAATGCTGTGTACCCACTCGCATAGCAGGAAATCCCCCTGTAAACATGTCTTATTTAGCCCTTTATCTCATTCATAATCACATCCTGCAAAATCTAATTTTTGCATTTCTGCACAGAAGAAATTGCCCTTGGGCACCTAATCTGCACTTAGCAAAGAACACCCAAATCTGGCCCATCGGCCAATGCAAGCTTCTGCACCCCACAAAGGCCACCATCTGGACCCACAGGCCCATGTGCTTCCCCAGAAAACTAGGCACACTAGCAGAAACGTACCAGCATGATGTCTCATAAGAGAATTTCCTCTATGGTTTTCCACGTTTGCATTTCATCACTTTTCTTTTAATGAGTTTTATGACATTTGAAAGGTCTTTTCAAAAACCAAGATTAGTGTTCATCCAGGACCAACATTAAGGCTGGCAGTCAGGTCCACAAACTGTGTTTCAATTTAAATGGTTAATAAACAAAACAAAAATGAGATGTCATTTACATCCTACCTAGATAAGACCGGAGCCTCCGACGCAGATGGTGGAAATCAGTAGCGTGAGGATCAAACAAGATTCTTCTCCAAGAAATAGTTTTCCTATTCACGTCAATCTCACCATCAACTTATTGTTGAATGAACTTAATTACATTTTTTTAAATTATTATTTGTAAAGTACGCCAGTGCAGGAAGAAATGTCAGCTTATTAAAGATAGAGGGAAATGTGGCACAGTGGTTAGCATAGCTGCTCCACTGTGGGCTTAATCCCAACCAGGGCCTATGCGTGTGGAGTTTGTCTGTTCTCCCTGTGTTTGTGTGGTTTTCCTCCAGGTGCTCCCGTTCCTCCCATGCTCCAAAATCATATTGGTAGGTTAATTGGCGTCTGACAAAATGGACATGTGTGTGTGGCTGTAAGCTCCAATGCAGCAGGAACTGATCTGAATGATTACGTATTCTCTGAAAAGAGCTGCACGATATACTAGTGCTATAGAAATGAATGTTAATAATAATAATAATAATAATAATCATAATAATAGTGTCTTACAACACATTGTTGTAAGAAAACACTGGTTAAATTATTATTTGTATGAATACAACTTATTGAATTATGTAGCAATTTTCTGTGTAATTAATTGACCCATTAAGGTACTTTCTCCGCATATGCACAAAAGATGAATACTACCAATTACATCTAAAAATCAAGTCAACAAGTAATATTTGTATTTCTGGCACAGCCATGAGAGGGTTAAGTTTAGAGCGGGAAGCAGAGGCGGTAAATGCTGGCATGATTCAATCAGTGGACTGTTTAGCCGTTTACCTAAAAGGCTTCTTTTTTTTCATGAACCAGCAAATCATCTCAATAACCTTAGAAAACTGCTCAGATGGTGCCATAACTGGCCAAATATGGAAATTATTTCCTCTTTTACCTCATTAAGGGTCATTTATGAATTGCACATAAAGGAGACCGCATTGTTTTTTTATTTGCACAAATGCGCCCAGAATACTTGTCCGACAAGCACATAACAAGGCTCACGGCCCACTTCCTAGCCCTTGGAATTAATCCCAGAAAATCAATCTGGGCCTGGATTTATGAGTTTGACTTTTTGGTATATGAACCTTTTTATTGCGTTGGTCAAAGTGTGACTAAATATGGTCTTTTCAGTGGAAATCGGTGAAACCAAGGTGCGCTCCTCTGAATTAAATAAATGTGTACAAGTGAATGCAATTATTTTTGAGAACAAGATAGTCCAGAGCTATAAAACAAACAATAAATAAATCACTATGTGTACATACATAAGTAGGAGAATGTTGAGCACAATATAGCTATATTGGGATAAGCTCACCTGCCAATGTCAAGGCATCTGCTGTAGGTGAGTGAAATTTATGTATATACTGACACATAGTGATTTATATATTGTTTGTTTCAGAGCGCCGGACTATCTGTTCTTATGTTTTCACATACACAGCGCTCTTAATTGTCCTGGCTGCACTTTCTCAAATGATTTTATTCACTTGTACGCAATTCACCCACATATATGAGCGCACCGTGGTTTCACTGATTTTCTAATTTGAACAATTTTTTTAAATCTTGCGGGGTCCCCGGCTGGTAGTTTGGCAGGGGTCCCATCCCAGGTAGCCTGCGATTAGGGAGAAGCTGTACCAACCTGATTAGAGATGGAGGAGATGATACGGTCAATTCTGAAACATGGCTGGATCCTAGCGGTGGGCGAACCAATTTGCTACACCCTCCTGAGTTGCTGAATAGATAGCACCCACTGGACTATGAGGCCATTCACAGTACATGGAATGTAATGAAGCCAATCAGCAAGCAGCAACAAATGTCACAGGTCTATAGCCTTAGAAAAGAAGCTTACTAGCCCTGGGATACTACTCATTGACTATGACTACTAGTATCCCAGATAACTGTACACTCATGTACACACCACATATGCTACATAGCTGTGTGAACAGTACCGCAGCATTGAGTTATATTTTTCTTTTTTCTTTTTACACATTTTACACCCTAACACATAACAAAACATAGTTGTTTTCTAAACTTGTCATTAGCACCATTACCTACCTGGATATAGAGAGACACAGGCAACTACTTTATTCCTTAAAATGCTACAAACAGAAAATGCTGCATCTGAATGGCTGCTTCTACGCTGCCACAAAATGCTTACACAAGTTATTTAGCCAGACAGCAAGATAGTAATATGTCAGAGGTAAAATGCATCAGTGTGTTCACAAAACGCTCCTACCAGTGGTAATGAGTGTAATAATGACATTCAGTAGAATTGTCACTAAATCTTATTCTCAGGGAAAGAGACAATTTATTAACATTCCAAAAAAATACAAATTTTTTAATGAATAACGCAGACGTTTCTTTGAAAGAAGATAAATAGCCACCCAATAAAACATATGGAGAGAGTCAGGGGCGGGCTGGCCCGGGTGGCAGGGGGGCATTGGCCCCCCTAGGCCGGTCAGAATTACTAATGTTAGGGCCGGCCGCCCCCCCAGATTAAAAATCGCAGTTTTTTCCCGGCGGCCGCATCACAAAACATGCGATGCGGCCACGGACATCGCACAGGCGGCCGCATCGCCTGACAAGGGATACGGCCGCGTCATCAATGATGCAGCTGCATCTCTTGTCATGAGATGCGGCCGCCTGTGCGCCCCCCTGGCTGGAATTGCCAGCCCGCGCCTGGAGAGAGTCCCGTCATTGCCCTATAGTACTTGTATCTGATAATGGCCTCTGTTATCCATGCAGCAAGAAAATGACTTTGTCAGAGGAAAAAGTGAGTTTACAATTCAAAATATATGAAACACGATCATTTGCCTGATTTCAGACACAAACTTGTGATTTACATCCAATTTCTCAAATGGTGGTTTCTATCAGCAAATCAGTGATTAGCTCCGATCATCTATCCAAATCAGTGATCCATAATTCACCTCGTCCAGTCTTTACAATTCAAGTCTTTTTGGTGAGTAAATAGTTTGCACATTGAGCGATGCCTCCAATACTGCTATCGCTCCGCAAAATTAAATCTTATTTTTTGTTTGGTTATGAAAAACTAGGCTCAGTCTACAAGAAAGCCCCAAGTCATTCACCAAACTGTCACCAGAATCCTTTGCATGGATACACAGAATCTATTGACAACTTCAAAAATACCTTTTGATGAGACTGATAACCAACTGTACTTTTTAGTTACAATTTCAACAGCGGCGCTGAGCACATGCTCAGACAATACGTTAGAACATGGGGCCTGATTCATTCACTGTTTTTTCATGTAGCCCACAAATATCAACTTTAAATTTCAGTGTACAAATAAGCTATCAAGTATTTGTGTGCTACAGGAAAAAACAGTCAGTTTTTAACTTATGTGCAAAACAGAAAACTAATTTGCACCCCTTGCATTGTACCATGGTTTTGTCCAGGAGACTTAAATAAGACGTTTCTCAAGTTAAGATCATTAATGAATCAGTCTCTGTGTCAGCAGCAATCAGCCTGGTGAAGTTGAGCTATGTAATGTAGCTTTGGGTGCTCTTTTCATTCTGAGCGTAGGCACATTACAAACTATCCAGGCAGCTCTGCCTCCAATACCTCAACTAAAGGTACGTCCCTGTTGGAGAGAACAGAACAGCTTTTCACAGTGTGTGCGGCAGTTTGTTGAGTTTGCGGGTTGGGTATATAGTTTGGGAATCGTGCGGTTTTGGTAGATAAATGTTTAGCAGTTATACAGAGTGGGCAACAAGGTTTTAGCTGAAAACATAAAAATCGATCAAAGGTCGTATGCTCACATATGTAAGATGTAATTTGTTTATAGAAATGTTTTAATAAACATGTATTGCACAAAAAACTGCTGAAATGCTACAGACTAAAAAAAAACTATTATGTTTTTATCAATATCCCCTGTAATGTAATATACTATGAACATTTTGACGTGCTCATTATCACACTACTTGAAGCTTGTCTCACCTTCAATTAAACCACACCCGATATATAATGACCACTATTATTTATTATTTTATTGATAAAAGTAATACAATACATGACCACAGAAGACCAGAAGTTATCATGGAAAAACTTGTTATATATTATACACAGCTACAGACACCACAAACCATATAACATATAATAATAATAATAATAAATAGGGTAGATCCTATTAGAAATGTTGGACACAAACATGTTTGGGAGTTTACTCTTAGGGGGGGGATTCAATTGGCCACGTTACTGTAAAAAGTAATGCAGTCTGCGTATTATTATCGTCACTACGGTAATAGTGCGTTTAAATACCGTTATTACGGTAGTTCCAATGCCAGCTTTTTGCTCGCAGTTGAAAGCTGGGTTAAATTTACCGTAATAACTGTAATAGGTTTAGCGTGGTGATACTCTGCGGATTGAATTCCCCCCTTAGAGTAGGTTATACACACAGATTTATAAATATGAACCAAAAGAGGTACAAAATGAAATGATGCGTTCATTACCCTTCTTTGGTGTTATAAGTAAGATTTATGAGCCGTTCAGTTAGAGTAAAATGTAACTCATCTGTATATCAGGTCTAGTTGGTGCAAATGTATTGTTTTTATTTTTTTGCCACAGACAGAAATTGCGCACACGTATGCCCATATCAAATACAAGCGGATCTAAAGGAATGTTTTCTTTTAAATCTGGGTATGAGTACACTCTGGCTATACAGTATATGCTGTATACAGACAGACAGAGCAGATTGCAGGATACACACATGCATATGTGTAAGATAAAGTCCCATCGGAACGCATTGAAAAAAGATTATTAAATACATTAACGCCTGTTAATAATATAATCATTAATAAAAATCAAACATTGTTTTTTGTATAATTTATTTTACATGAAGGACATATATCAGGATGTTATTAATGCCCACAGGGATTACATTCTTTTTTGGCACTGTTAGCTCTTAGTACCATCCAGCATGATCTGCTGATGGTTACATCAACTCAGTCATGTGGACTTACCCTTAAGCAACACAGGGGGGTAAATGTATCAAGCTGAGAGTTTTCCGGCAGGTTTGAAAAACCAATCAGATTCTAGATATCATTTATTTAGTACATTCTACAAAATGATAACTAGAATCTGATTGGTTGCTATAGGCAACATCTCCACTTTTCAAACCCGCCGGAAAACTCTCAACTTGATACATTTACCCCAGGGGTCAATCCTGTAACTCAGCGCTTGTTGCAAGCAACAGGATCAGTGTGCAATTTGATCACACACGTAGGTGACCCAAGGATCAATACCCTCAGATCACTACCAGCGTGACCTATCAGTACAGTTGGAATGTGAGCACACATACACAGGCCTATAGTGGTTATCTTCTGATTCCAGTTACCAGCAAACCTGACAATGATTTAGTCAATTTTGATTGTGATTGGTGTTCACGTTCATTTTCAGGCCACACATGCTGCCATCTAATTGTCCGATATCACCTGTGATATCATACTGCAGCGTGTGTGCCCATCATTGGATAGACCCTCAAAACAGCTTCACTGATATACTGTAACTTAGTGCCTATTAGACATTTTAACTTTTCAAAATAAAGTTTGTTTGTTGGCGAATATCTTCCACAGCTCTCAAGTTAAAGCTGCCAAGTCTTACATAGTTATTTAGTGTTGTGAAAGTAACCTTTTCGACCACATAGCGACAACGTGGCAATGCGACAAAGCGACATAGTGACAAATATTGAAAACATAATTTTTGGGTTGTAAACAATTGTTCGACTGCTGGAACGAAACCTCAGGACAACACGACATAACGACAATGCCATAAAGCAACAAATCTTATTTTATAAATAGCATTTTTGGTCTACTTACCAAATTATTTGCTAATATATAAAAGCTGCTACACATTACAAATTGAACCCGCACAATGCCGGGTAACCCCGCTAGTATACATACATATATATGTATATTAAACTTTTAGAAACATACGGCATCAGAAATCTATATCTCAGCATACGTTTCTCAAGAAACAGGCACAATGGGCGAAAAATGTACTTTATAAAGGAAACAAAGATCTCCAGAGATACAGTGTAATTGACAGTCCCATTGCATTGTCTAGTCAACAACTGAAAGATCGGAGAAGAGATAAGAATAATGATTAGGCTCTTGTCTTCCTAGCAATATTGCCTCATACAATGCGTTAAAGGGATGTCATATCATATCAAGTCAGCAATGTAAATTTAAAATTACAATTAACCAATCATATTTGAAACACATTGTAACAAAAAGTGAATTTGTAGTTGGTCTGATTCCCAACATGATCTAAAGCAAATACAGGACTGTAATGGTTACTCCTGAAGACATGATACATAAATACATCCTGGTTATTGGCTAAAGACAAAAGAGAGAAACATTCTACCTGGAATTAACATGTGACGTTGATAGAATTCTAATGGTACATAAACAATGTTTTATTCTGGTTGTATATTATTAAATACACTAAACAACAACATATTTATTCTATTTATAAGCTAACAATTAGGCAATTAGAAGAAAAATATGTAAATGTGGACTAGGATGTTGGTTTACAGTTTTAGTATATATGATATAAACAAACGTAAGCTATTAGTATTTGAAGGGATAAATGGATAAAACCTACTAAATGACATCTAGGAGCTTCCATGATAATGTTGGTGCTCTTTCCATTTTTAAAAAATATGTTTTAATGTACTACTGTTCCCCTTCTATAAAGATATACGTGATCCTTCCCTGAACTGCATTATATTTTTATATAAGATCCTATGTATACCAGTGTTTATATGTGTATCAGGGAGCTGCTACTATTTAATTAAGGTATGTACGGTACGCAGTGCACTAACAGATTTCACTGTTTTTTGTATTTAGTTTCAATTAATTATTATCTTCAATTATTAAGATTTTTGATGTACAACAAATTGGAAAAATGACAGCTTTCTTGTTTGTTTCTCTATGTCTCTTTTTGCACTGCCACTTTGGAGAACAGCCGTCCACATTGGGTAAGATAAGATTAAAATTACTTTATTGAGATGCCCAAAAGCAGTCATGAAAGTTATCAGCAAAAGCGTAAAGCCTACTAATATGAATAATTTGCCAAGCTAGCATTAAACCTTTGTTTTACTAACTTCTGACCATTCTCCCAAGTCCCTTGAAGCCACCAAGTGGTATATTTAGTAAACTGCAGGTTTGAAAAAGTGGAGATGTTGCCTATAGCAACCAATCAGATTATAGTTATCATTTATTTAGTACATTCTACAAAATGACAGCTAGAATCTGATTGGTTGCTATAGGCAACATCTCCACTTTTTGAAACCCGCAGTTTAGTAAATTTAGCCCCAACTGTCCTAACCTGGTTTCCTATACATTAGAACCACTTTACAATCCATTTGCATTCGCTAGGGAGTATTCAGTGGAAGGATAACAACACTGCTGCCTGTCTGAATCAGACAAGAGAGACCTACTTGGACCCTTGTAGGCTTCTGGTGCATCAGATTTAAGTAAACTTATTGATAAATGTAAAGTTTTGGGTGGAGTTTTTTTTACAATCAATAAAACAGTAAAGAAATATTTTGTATCAACCTTAATACTTTGTCATGCTTAATACAAAATATTACTACTCTCATAACATTATAAACCACTTTATAAATCCATAAAAGGATAAAGACTCTAAATGCTTCTGAAGGCATCTCAATGAGGCGCCATTACTATTAGAATTTGCTTTGCCATGTGCACTTACTTTATAACTAATTAATGAATGAAGTATTTTACATATGGCACCAGTTTACACATAATTATTTAACACAGATATTTATTGTGAATAAAACTATAGAAAGAGCATATCATACGGCTGGCAGACGAATAAAATACTAAATTAGAGGAAGAAGAATCAGTGAGTTGTAGTAATCAATATATCCATTATCTTGTTAAGAGATGTAATATTCACCAACCATTTACTGCTTCCCAGAATTACTTTATGAAGTTTGCATAGGGCTAAATGTGACCACTATAGCTGGTTTATTTGTCCACAGAAAAAATGCAGGAGATGCAAAACGAAACGTCATCTAAGGTCAGTTTGTGCAGTATCCAAAAGGAAGATACCGTCTATAAAAGCAGAATTGCAGGTGCTGCCCATAGCAACCAATCAGATTTTAGATTTTAGCTATCATGTATCTAGTACATTCTAGAAAATGACAGCTAGAATCTGATAGGTCACTATGGGCAACACCTCCAATTCTGCTTTTTCGAAGGTTTGATACATTTACCCCCAAGATTCTCAAAATCTGACTTCATTGAATGTGTATCTGTGAACAGCATGAAGTAAACAATACAATAGAAAATACATTATTAAAAGCTTCTACTGGTCCTACATACAAATTGTGTTCTTGTCAAATTATTATAAATGGCTGCTGTTTGAGGCATGCACAGAAAAAAACAAAAAAAAAACAACAACACTCCGATTTAGTAAGATTTAGTAAGAAAATAAGTGAAAGTACCCCCTCCCTTAAGGGTGCATTCCAGATGCCCGAATCACCAAAAATGGTTAAAAAAGTCTGAATCATAGTCCAGAGTCTGGATCCTGGTAGAGAAGTCCTCATCCAAGGACGGAGAGGAGACGGAAATCCTACCAGAGGAGAGTTGAGGCACCACAGACCCTCCTCTCTTCTTTCGCCCTTTCTTTTTGCGAGACTTCCTCGGAATGGGAGCACAGTGGTAACTCTTGGAATGAGGTGATAGGAGATATTACCAAATGTATTGATGACCCACAAGTTGGCATGGCGAGGGATGGCGCAAATTTCCCGATCACTGCTTCAGTAAAGAGTTGTAAATCAGACAGGATGAAATGCTTAGTCTCGATAAAGGGGTATGCCCATTCCAAGGCTTATCCTCTAAAATTTGATAACAGGAACAGTACCTGCCTTTTTGGGTTGTTGACAAGGCTAGGTACGGAAGGAAAAAATGAAACACAAAACCTCAGAAGGGCACTAAGTTGAGAAAGGTTCCTATCAAAAGTAGGTGACAGCTGGGACTGGAGACCCTCAGCAAGAGACGGCTCGGACTGGAGACCCTCAGCAAGAGACGGCTCGGACTGGAGACCCTCGGCAAGAGATGGCTAGGACTGAAGAAACTCAGCAAGAGGCGGCTTGGATTGGGCAAACTTGGAGGACGGCCTGGACTGGGCACACTTGGAGGACGGCCCGGACTGGGCACACTTGGACCGTACAGCACAGGGAGAAGTCTTGGATCAGACAGCACTGGGAAAAGCCTCAGACCAGACAGCACAGGGAGAAGTCTTGGATTGGACAGCACTGGGAGAAGCCTCAGACCAGACAGCCCTGGGAGAAGCCTCGGACCGGACAGCACTGGGAGAAGCCTCAGACCGGACAGCACTGAGAGAATTCTTGGACCGGACAGCAGCAAGTAATAACGCGGGCTGAACCGTGTCAAGTGGCGACTCTGGCTACACCGCCTTGAATGGCGACTTGGGCTGTACGCCTTAAATGGCAACTCGAGCTGGATCGTATTGACTGGCAACTCGGGCTGGACCATATTGGCTGGCAACTCGGGCTGGACCGTAACAAGTGGCAACGTCTCTGGAGCGGACTGGAAGGGCAGCGGCCCCTGGGAAGCAGGCTGTAAGAGCAGCTCCCTCTCGGAAGCAGACTGTAAGGGCAGTGCCCTCTCGGAAGCAGGCTGTAAGGGCAGCGCCCTCTATAAAGCAGGCTGTAGGAGCAGTGCCTTCTCTGAAACAGGCTGTAGCTCAGGAACAGAGACTGGCGACTCAGAACTGAAGACAGCGGCTGGCGACTTGGAACTGGAGACAGTGGCTGGCGACTCAGAACTAGAGATAGTGGCTGGCGACTCGGAACTGGAGACAGCGGTTGGCGACTCAGGAGCAGAGGCAAATGCAGAGGCTGGAGTCTCAAGATCGGAGACATTGGCTAGAGACTCAAGACAGGAGACAGTGGTTAGAGACTCAGGACTGAAGACAATGGCAGGAGACTCAGGACTGGAGACAATGGCAGGAGATTCACGACTGGACACAATGGCAGGTGACTCAGGACTGGAAGCAGAGTCTGGCACCTCAGAACTGGATGGCAACTCGGAACTGAAGGCAGAGGATGACACCTCGGAACTGGAGGCAGAAGATGGCACTCTGGAGCTGCAGGCAGAGGATGGCACCTCAGGACAGGCAACAGGAGCTGGCACCTCAGGACAGGTGACAGAAGCTGACACCTGGAGACAAGCGGCTGGAACTGGCACCTCTGGACTGGTGAACGGAACTTGCATCTCTGGACTGGCAGCAGAGACTGGCAGCTGGAACTTGCACCTTGGGCCTGGCAGCTGAAACTGGCACCTCCAGACAAGCAGCTCAAACTGGTGCCTCCAGACAAGCGGCCGGAGCTGGCACCTCTGGACCGGCGGCCGGAACTGGCACCTCTGAACTGGCAGTAGAGACTGGCATCTCAAAACAGGCAGCTGGAACAAGCACCTTTGGTCTGGCAGTCGAAACTGGCACCTCAAGATAAGCTGTTGGAACTGGCATCTCGGGACAAGAGGCTGAAATTGGCACCCCGAGACAAGCGACTGGAACTGGTACTCGAGACAGGTGACTGAGACTGGTGCCTCAGGACAGGCAGCTGGAACTGGCGCCTCAGGACAGGCGGCTGGAACTGGCGCCTCAGGACTGGCGGATGGAACTGGCGCCTTAGGACTGGCGGATGGAACTGGCGCCTCAGGACTGGCGGATGGAACTGGCGCCTCAGGACAGGTGGATTAAACTGGCGCATCAGGACAGAAGAATGGAACTGGTGCCTCAGGACAGGCAGCTGGAACACAGAATTAAGAATGTCTGACTAATTGGAACATAAAATTAAAAATGTGAGGTTAATTGGAACATGGAATATAGCTGCATTATCAGATTTTAGCCCCACTTTTATTGCAACTACTTCACAGTCTGTCACTGTTTTGAAGACATTATTAAACACATTTTAACTCACAGTAATAGAATTATTTTATTCTACTTATATACAGTAATATCTGGCTTTTATATAGAATAACCAATTAAGAACAGTCCAGACTATTTCGCTTGTAGAAAATTAATTTATTGATTAGAAGGGAGCTCGATGCACTCAATTGATAAAGTTATGACTTTTAACACACAATGAATGTTTCTTATCACCATATATTTTTAGAATAATCTGCCCTAAACGACATAATGAATATATATATATATATATGTATTTTTTTATATATTGTATTAGTTATTTTATTTGTATAAGCTATTTCAATGTATATATATTATCCTTTTTTAAATCCCTAATTTCGGACAGGCTTTAAGGGAAAACTATCATCATCATCATTTATTTATATAGCGCCACTGATTCCGCAGCGCTGTACAGAGAACTCATTCACATCAGTCCCTGCCACATTGGAGCTTACAGTCTAAATTTCTTAACATACACACACACAGACCGAGAGACAGAGACTAGGGTCAATTTTTTTTTTTTTTTTTTATAGCAGCCAATTAACCTACTAGTATGTTTTTGGAGTGTGGGAGGAAACCGGAGCACCCGGAGGAAACCCACGCAAACACAGGGAGAACATACAAACTCCACACAGATAAGGCCATGGTGGGGATTTGAACTCATAACCCAGTGCTGTGAGGCAGAAGTGCTAACCACTTCGCCACCGTGCTGTCAAACTATTAGTGATACTGTTCCACTGTAGTAACATACAATTGTGTATGTTATGTATATATTTTCTACATGTATCATTTGTGAAGTATTTTGTAATGATGCATTTTGATATATATTTTGTGATGCATTTTCTTGCTAATCCACCACTTGTTAGTACCTGAAGAAGGGGGATTTCCCCCAAAATGTTGTGTATTTGAGGGTACTTGGCACAGTGGATGGCTGGCACATTGGGGCACCTGGTGCAGTGAATGGCTAGCATGTGAGGACACTTGGTACAGTGGATGGTTGGTACATTGGGGCACCTGGTGTAGTGGATGGTTGGCATGATTGGGACCTGATGCAATGAATGGTTGGCATGTGAGGGCATTTGGTACAGTGCATGGCTGGTATGGTAGAGCACACAGTTCAGTGGATGGCTGGTATGTTGGAGTACCTGGTGTAGTGAATGGCTGGCATGTTGGAGACATGGTGTAGTGAATGGTTTGCATGCGAGGGCACTTGGCACAGTGCATGGCTGGTATGTTGGGGTACACAGTTCAGTGTATGGCTGGCACATTTTGGCACCTGATGCAGAGAACGGCTTGCATGTTGGGGACATGGTGTAGTGGATGGTATGTATGTGAGGGCACTTGGCAAAGTGCATGGCTGGTATGTTGTGGCACCTGGTCAGTGGATGGCTAGCATGTAGGAGGCTCTGGCACAGATGATGGCATATGGGGCGCAGTGATGCTTTAGCTAGTGGTAGTTCTTTTAGAAACACATCTGATAGAACTCTGTGTTACTCTTTATTGTCAACCAACTTTATTGCAGAAATGTTAACATTAAAACAATTCTGTTACACCTTTCTTATGTGTTAACACATAACCTGCCTTACAAGCATGGTTAGCTACCATAATCTAGTAGTTCACATATTATTAAACACCACCAAACCAATTCCATTTAGACCCTTCACCACTAAGCCTATTCGGTACCTTTAGTTCTGGCCACATTTCAACCTCAATATCATTAATTTGATTTCTGCAGTACTCACAGAAATTCTACCTTGTTTTTTTCAGATGACTTTGAATTTTCAGAAAATATCATTAGTTTGATTATACCTCCTGACACGGCAAAGGAAATCTAACCAAAGTGGCCCTTTTTATTGAAATTACAAGAATTTGAACTAAAAATAAACATGTGCACTTTGTTTTATGAAGGACCACCAAGAAATATTTTGTGGTTTCTCCTTTGGCATCAATCCACCTTTCCAAAGCAGCAAAAAGCAGTATTCTACACATAGATTTCATAATAAAATCTGCACGGTCTTGAATTAAATGCATAAAATGTATAGGAACACATGTATAGGTAGCCAAATAAGGCATACTATTTTGAAAACTAGACAGCCTTCTGCATCAATTGACTCCTGAATTTAATGAAGCCATGATGGGGGAGATCTCGGCATTATAACACCCACTTCTTTGGACTGCTTAATATTTTCTGTAGTATAGGGTGCTATTGTCTATGATTTCCAGAAAATATGAAACTCATATGAACTCATATGAAAGAGGGGAGACACATCTTCCAAGCAAGGGTGCCATTGATTCTCTAGGTGCCAGGGTGGAGGAGAACTGTGCATTATAAAACATCTCCCTCATCCTGGGCTCTTTAATATTCTCAGTAGTGTAGGATATTATTGTCTGGTGGTCACATGCAACCACCAAACAATACCTACTGCACTGCCATATAATTTGAAAGAGGGGACTCCTCTTTCAAATGAGGTTACCCTTGATTTGTCTAAGCCAAGATGGGGAAAATCTGTGCATGATCACCAGAGAATAACCTATATTGTGGTGCCTCATTTGAAAGAGTGCCAAGATACAGGAAATATGTGCGTCCCCCGTCCCCCCCCCCCACACACACACACCTCATCCCCGGGCTCCCCATTACTTTTCTGTAGGCAGTGGATGAGGAGGTGGGTTTAAGGACACCATCATGTGTCAATGTGATTATATCATTAAGCCCTGCCCCTCCCTCATCCACCACTGACAGGGTTTAGTTGTGTGTGGCAGGTAAGTACACTTTTAATTTTTTTTAAACCCTTGTGGGTTAAGGACGAGTCCCATTGATCCATAGTACATGGTTAAACCAGTAAATTGCCCACAGCTCTCTCACCCTCAGCAATATTCTTTCCAAAGGTTCTTATATCACCAATTAAATATATCTAATCTGATTTCAGATAGTTGTACTTCTTCATCTCATCATACATATTTTTAACACCACCTTCTACGGCCCCTCCATGATCTATTGATCTATCACTTTAGTCACCCAGTCAGAAGAATCAATAAGATTTGTTTGACACGATCACTCAGTGGCGCACGCAGGGGGGGGGGTTTCTGAGTCTCCAAAACCCCCCCCCCCTGCGTTAACTAAGTGGCCACCATATCGGCACTGTCCTATACAGCAGCCGGGGCGCTGTCAAAGAAGCGTCCGCGGTGGTGCTGTATTGTATACAGCACCACCGCGGACGCTTCTTTAACAGCGCTGGGGTGGTGCTGTATACAATACAGCACCGCCGCGGACGCCGAAACGGAGCTGCTGCGCATGCCACCCCCCTGACAATCCTGCGTGCGCCCCTGTCACTCCCCAGTAAATCCATGCTGTTTGTGATACAGTAGATTGCTGGGAGTGTTTCCATCAATTCCCCTACTACAGATGTAAGGCTCACTGGTCTGTAGTCGCCTCTTCCTTGCTTCCACTTTTGTGCAGTGGGACAACATTCACTCGTTTCCAGTCCTCTGGAATAACTCCTGTAGCTAGTGACTGGTTGAATAATTCTGTTACTGGTGTTACCAGCACCACCTTAAGCTGTTTTAGTATCCTTGTATCCCATCTGGCCCCGTTGATTTATCCACTTTCAGTTTTGAGAGCTCTGCTAGGACCTTCTCCTCTGTAAATCTATTTGAATCTACCACATTTTTATGAGTATACTTGCAAATTATTTGTGGCCCCTTCCCCTCTCTTTCTGTAGAGAACACTGAGCAAAAATAATTAATAAGATGATCTGTTATTACCTTGTCTCCCTCAACAAGACTCTCACCCTCTGTCTGTAGTCTTATTATTCCTCTGTTTAATTTGCCCCCTTTACCTACTGACTGGACCATTTTCTCTTCAGCTTGTGCCTTTGACCATCTGATTACCTCCTTAGCCTCCTTCTGTCTAACAAGATACACCTCTTTGTCTTCATTATTCTCAGTCTGCTTATATTTCCTAAAGGAAATCTTTTTTTGCTTTTATCAATACTTGCTACTTCTTTTGCAAACCACACTGGCTTTCTTTTCCTTGTGATTTTTCTGACCCTTTAAATACAAAGGTCTGTTTCTTTTAGTATTTAGCATTCCTCTTTATTAATTAGATCACTTCGATAGTCTTAAGTCTTTCAATATCATTATCCTCTAAGTTAAAAGTTTTACTCCCGGAGACTTACCAGAAAGTTTGGCAGCTATAAATATTGGAATCAGATTAAAGGAATGCATCCCCCTTCTTACTGTCCACTCAGTCATTTGTCAAAATGAAATAAACCTTCAAAAAAATCCTAAATGTTTAAAACAGCTAAGCTGAAAAGGTAACAACCTTAATGCAGAAACAAAATCTAAAGTAATAGTAAGCAGGTGCCAACCACCATTCTGTTCACTACTTGATTTAGATCTGTGTGCTTAAATAATGACAAGGCTAGAGATAGTGTGTCCTCCACTAAAGTGGAACACCAGTAAACAGTTCACAAATGGCTTGGTCACAAGGTATCAACGCTCATCCTCGGCTTTTGAGTCTATGAAAACTGTATCAGCTTTGACTTTGTCTTGGGCTTAATGGCCCAGAGCTATTCATATATAAACAAATATACAAAGAGGGCATTGTTTGAGAAGTATGCTTTAACTTATTATTTACATTCATTTGGCAGATTGGTAACTAAACTAAGGGAAAGAAAGCATAAGTGAAGTTCAATGTTATAAGAATAAAGTGCATAATCATATATAGAAGTATCTAAATGAGCTGTGATATCATGCAGGTTATCTTGACAGATTATTGAGCCTATCTGTTTTGTGTCCAGCATACCTGTTTCTGTGTCTTGTACAGTTGACCCGTTCTCCTTTTCAGAACTGTCGAATCGCTGCCTGTACACTAGAGATGTGACCCCCAGGTGCCGGTTTTGTGTTTTGGTTTTGGCAAAAATATTGAAAAAAGGTTTTGGTTTTGGTCCTGGATTTAATAAAAAATTGTGAAAAATAGGTAAAATAATGTGACTTTCAACTGATTTTGCTCCTATATTACTATTTATAGTATTAACATTCTTTTGTTTTCATTTCTAATGATCCCTTCACAACTGTCCAAATTTTCACCAATTCTGGCTAAAGTCTGCAGCAGTGGCAGGCTGGGCAGGGAAGCAGGGGGCCAGTCCTATAGTGGGCTACCTTGGGCTGGATCACGGGGCCACCTGCAAATTTTCCTAATAGGCTGCTGAATCGAGTTTTGGCCCCTGCCCTGGGCTAAAATTTACCAGCCCTCCTCACCACTCCCTTCCCCCCTTACTCGCCCCCTTCTCTTTCCTACTTCTCCCCTACCCTCTATACACATCATCACATTGTTATAATCCTCTCCTAGGTCAATTTTCAATTCTATGCTACCTACTATATATATTTACACTGTGCAATCATTCTAACCAAATTTGGTTGCTTCATCTTGTCTTTACTGATAGCTATCGATTGTCTATATTACCTTTTGACCATGTCAGTTGTTTGTATTCTTGTGATGAAACTTTATAAAGTATTTTAAAAAAACAAAAAACGATACACTGAACGATATTTTCAGAGCAGAGCACAGCACCTAACCTCTCCCCTACAGGCTGTATGTTCTAAAATGACACTTGATAAAAAGAGGGAGGAATATATATATATATATATATATATATATATATATATATATATATATTTATGTATATCAGTGGTTCCCAAACTGTGTGCCTAGGATCCCTGGGGTGCCTTGGAGATCTCACAGGGGTGCCTTGGCCAGGGCCAGTTGTAAGCAAGGTGGGGGACAACTTGGCTTAGGGGTGCCTTGAAAACATTTTGGAGGCCCTAAGGGTGCCTTGAACTGAAAACGTTTGGAATCCACCGGTATATATATATATATATATATATATATATATATATATATATATATATATGACAATGGTCTGTTTCATTAAGGAAAGTTAAGCAAAAAATTGAGTAAGTTTTCTTACTCAAGTTTTCTGGACAAAACCATGTTACAAAGCAAGGGGTACAAATGAGTTTATTATTTTGTACATAAGGAAAATACTTCTAGTTATCATTTATTAAGTACATTCTACAAAACAACAGCTAGAATCTGATTGGTTGCTATAAGCAACATCTCCACTTTTTCAAACCCGCAGTTTAGTAAATACACCCCTTTGTCTTTGAACAGTTCACATTTTTGAATGACTGTTGCGGGTACTATAGTAGCACTAAATGTATATATTCTATGTAATCAAGGAATGATCTGCTATGACTCTGGTTATCATCAAGGTAAGGCTGGAAAATGTAATCTCCCAGTCCTTGGAGACACTTTCCAGGCTTCTCTGAGATTCCGCTGGGGCTAAGCTAAGTCAAATGGACTGCGGGACCATCCACATAAACCTCAATTAATGATGAAGGCAGTTAGAGGTCGCATGGACTCTTTCCCAAATCCATGAAGATACCCCGGAAGTAATCCAGCCACAATTTAGCAGAACATGCAGAGATTCCTTTACCGCTTTATAAAGTGGCTTTGGATTACATCTTCTGCCTGTTGATTGAACATTCTTTCTGATGTCAACTAGCTCATTTGGTACAACTATAGTGATATTGATTTCCTGACATTTGGAATGTATGTACATTACTTTGAATTCCTCAGTTTCACCTGTGCTGGGTAAGTAGACTTTATAGGTTCAATATTCCTAATCTAGTTCTGCCTTTTCTGCATTGATGAGGCATCACTCTTTGATATCATCAATGCTGAGTGCTTCGTGCAGTTGACATGGGTTATTGGATGTAAATAGAACTTTCTGATCTTGCTGCCAGATTCTTTGTGGACACATTTTATTCTTGTGATAGTTTGCAAGTTCAGTTATTTGTCCCAGTCTTGGCCACAATACTGGTATACACTGTGTAGTGAGCTTGCCCTGATTTCAGAACAATTTCTGCTTTAGCTTGCGGTTCCGACAATAACGTCCCTTTGGCTTCCACCAAGATTCATCTCCTTCCCCAGACACTTCCTTCGTGAATGTTTCACAATATAACTGATTGGTTCTTCATCGACTCTACGGTCTTCAGATACTACAACTCTTTGGTGTGGCTGCCCTTTGAAGTTAACTGAAATGTTACTTCAGCCCATCCAATAAAATCAATACATGTCTTGTTTGCTGTGTTCCAGTACCTTGCAGTTCCTCTATTGAAAGTCAATGTCCCCTAAGACTTGCACAGAAATACCATCTACCTTGCAATTAATTCCAATGAGACGGTGACATTTTAAATAATGTTTTAAAGCTATACAGCTCACATGATCCGTTCCAATTGCAATCACTTATCGTTTTTTGACACTTTGGGCTAGATTTACTAAGCTGCGGGTTTGAAAAAGTGGGGATGTTGCCTAGAGTAACCAATCAGATTCTAGCTGTCATTTTGTAGAATGTACAAAATAAATGAAAGCTAGAATCTGATTGGTTGCTATAGGCAACATCCCCACTTTTTCAAACCCGCAGCTTAGTAAATCTAGCCCTTTATCTATGTTTCTGGAAACTAGTTGGTGAATACATTTATGTAACATCTGTGACCTGTCTATGTCTATTTCTTTAGGTATATAACACTCTGCTGTCTCTTGCACTGTGTACTTTTCATCTCTTCTCTGGACTGCTTACTGTCCTGTAACCTCCGCTGCTTCATGAGATATGCATTTGTCACTCAGCACCCTCTTGTTAGACTGATCACATTTAAAGCAATGATCACATTGCTTTCCTTGATTGAGTGCTTCCCAACCTTGTTTTACAGTTGCTGGACTTCTGGAAACATTTGCCATGTGTCCAACAGAAGTTAAATTAACTGAGGGCTAGTAATTGCCCAAAGGTATATAAGCGTCCAGGGTGTTAAAAATCCTGCATAGGTGCCCTGCAATAGTTAATGTTTCAGTAGGGTTGTACACACCAGTGATGTCCAATCAAAAGAGGTTTTTGAGGATGACCTGGGTCAATGGGGGGTTATATATATATATATATATATATATATATATATACAAGTTAACCCGTGCATGATACTCATGCATTCTAGTCAAATCAAGCTACTTAAGGTGTTAAAAAGGTTCTTGTCATCTTCATCGCCACACACACACGCCACTAGGCTTTTATATATTAGATAATGCTAAGAATTTAGTAGGTCAGTGTAGTATATAACTCCGCCCAGTGAGGTGTTTTGTTGTTTTGTTCCCTTTGTAACTTAATATTTGCTGCATCAATTGTTTTTTTTTTTCAATCAGTAGCTCATTTGGAACAGTCAGGTCTTTTATATATTGTTTTACCTGATGTGATGACTTATATGTCTAGCACCTATTGACTGTAAAAATGTATTTTGTATCATCTCTGTCCCAAACTACTCCTCCTACATACTGGGTTCTTTAGAGAAGTTGTTTAAATTTGATTGCTTCAAATAGAAAATTCTAAGGATACTCTTAGTTTTCTTGTGACATATTTATGAGCTGATTGTATAAAACAGAGATTTCCCCTCCTTGCAGTGAGTGTATAAGATGATGGTCTGTTGAAATCAAGTCAGATCACTTTTCTTTTCCAGCTTTCCTCTAAGGCTTAAAGCTGGTTTCCCTTGTACCGTAGTCTCTTCTGAAGCTTTAGAAAAAATGACAGGTTTTAATCCTTTACTTTCATGTAAGTGTTATGTCCCTCAAAATATGAGGCCCATAACACTTGATTAGAGTGCCCTATGGCAATATTTAATAGAGGCCCAGTAATACATGTCAGTCTGGTCAGGAGGCCTCCGCTCTGCTCGGCGCCCCCCTTTCCACAGTAGTTACGCCACAGGCACCTTCTGATATCATCTTGCAGCTTTCCACATCCATTCTTACCTTTTAACTTGCAGCACCAACATTCTAGAGCAGTGGTGGCCAACAGGTAGCCCTAGGACCACATGGGGGCCTTCAAGATTACCTGTGGCCCTCAGCTCCATCATTCTTTATTGTCAGACTTGTTTGTTATCGCTTGTAGCACTTGTTTAAATGTCTGCTGATATGTTATTACAGATAAGCATCTTATTCCTTGATTAAATGTATTGTTTTAACCTACTACTGAGATTAAGTGTACTGTGTGGGTCTTGTGTAGGTTAGAGAGCCGCCCATTTGGCCCCTGAAGTATATTAGGCTGCCTATTACTGTCCCAGTGTGATAAATATTCTCCCCAATACAGACTGTGTGGGGAAATTATTAAGCCTTGTAAAAACGAAAAGTAGAGGTGTTGCTCATCACAACACGTCCTAGAATGCACTTTTCTTTTTCAGAATGTTTGATAAATCTACAATCTCTTTAACTCCAAGTGCCCGGTCCCCCTCAGCACACATGCACTCTCTTATTTGCACACTAGTCCCCCTCAGCACACTACACACTCATCTCATTATTCGTGCACCACAAGCCTTCTATGCAGCAGCTGACAGACAATGGAAACTTATTCCTGGGTGAGGTGAATTTCTACTGCAGCCCCATTTGGGTGCCAGTTTTGTTGCATACATAAATAAATTCAGAGTGTAAGGGTGGGTAAAAGAAAATGTATTCATTTACTGCAGATGGCTGACACAATATAGGAACATAATTAAACCATGGTGCACATTGGGGAACTGACGTAACTAAGAGGACAAATCTAACCATTAACAAATAAAAATACTGTATTTTTATTTTATATAATCTTTTCATACTGTGCTATCAGGCTGCTTTGTTAATATACCACACTATAATCAGTCTTCACTTCATGTGACAGAGTCATGCCATGTCACATTGGGACGTGTCCAGTGCTTCGGAAACAGTGGGTTCTCCCCAGGTGCTCTCCCATCACCTACACACACCACTTCAATGCTGTGTGCACCTGCAGCTAGTATACGTGGCATTGAAAGGGCATCACTCAGTGGCACATATCTACCAGCTATCCCTGAATCAGGACTAAGTACTGATAATGTGGATGGTGGGACAGTGGCCTCAGATCAGGAATGTTCTGTCAAAATCTGTAAAGTTGGGGGGTACGACTTAATAAATATTTTTACCTAAAACAATATAGCAAGAAAAGTACAATGCCTATGGGGAAATACTGTAACAAACAGAAAATCGCCCCCACCCCCCAAACACACATACACACCTGCAGTAGCAGTGCAGAAAGTGCTCCCAGAAATGATGTCTTACTAGGAAACAAAGTGTTCTCATAAATTTAATACGGGGAGGATAACGTTAGACCTTGTACATATGACTAAAAAGATAATGAATGAAAGCTTCATACAAGTAGAAAATATTCACTGAAACCTGTAAAATTTCAAATTGCAGGTGATGTGTGGTGGTTTAAAACCCCCAAAATCTCATACAGTTTAGGGACCCGCCCCTAGTAATGTTAAAAATCAATGCCCCCCCATCTTTAATAGGCCAGGCTTCTAGAAGGGGGGGGGCTTCTAAAGATGCATTGGGTTCACCCTGATACCCTCGGCCATTTGACACTAGAGAACTAAAATAAATCCTGTGTCCCGTTAATTTAACAATAACTGAGCGTGGCTTGTATGTATTAATAAATAATAATGCCTTATTATATTAATAAGTAATAGTGCCTCGTTTTATTGATTAATAATTATTAGTGGCCCCTTTTATTGATTAATAATTACTAGTGCTCCCTTATATTTAATACGCTAGAAATGTTTTGTCCATTTTTTAGAACATGTTAGTGTCCCCTATTTTTTTCTGTAGTGCAGCAAGATGAATATATACTTAATTGCCACCTTCTTCTTTTATTGATCCGATGTACTCCATTGGAATAAAAATAAAAGCCCTGAAGTAGACTGCCCCCGAGGAGTTCTCAACAGACAATGAGTTGTCTGGTAAGCCCGCCTACTCAATACACGGGCAGCCAATCAGGAGACGTCCCTCGTCTCTGACAGTTAATTTCCCCCCCAGATGTTTTTTTCTGTTCAGTAACGTGTTTGCCTATTTCTACCACATTATTGTAACATTAGATAATATTAGATGATGTAACTGAATGGCAGCAGGTGACCCGACAATATTAATCTGTACGAGATTACCAGCATTATAGTTAATAATGCATTATTAATCCTTTGCTGTGATTATGAGGTTACTGAAACAGAAGTTAAAGAAAAATGTATTAGGGAAGAACTGTAATGATGGTGGAAGATTTGCAAAAATTAAATGGATTTCCATTGAGATCAAGTCCCTTACTTTTGTTGAAATTGTCAAAATGTCAGGAAGGGCCATTAGAGGAGTGTGATTTATAGCGGAGACGGAGAGATCATACCGGGGGACTGTCTGCACAGTAATATCAGTTCTTAACACATTCACTGCTACAGGATTATGGGCTGTGACTCTCTCGGAAATAATAATACGGGTGACGCACTTGTCCTGTTATCTGCTCTCTTAGTAGCACATAAAGGAAGATGCTAACATTGTAAAATAGTTATCAGAGACACGTTGGTCTGAGATTGTCCATGTATGCCATATAGGCGATGCTATCTATAATCAAACCCTACAATCCCCATCATGTCCTTTTTATTGTATTTAACCCTCAAGTACTTTTTGTATTTTACATACTTTAGTATCAAATCTAACATGCAGAAAATTCTGATTATTATTGTGCAGTTGGTTAATATTGAAAAATAGGAACATATCTTTAAAAACTGGGACTGTCCTAAGAAAATAGGTACAGTTGGCAACTATACTATACTGTATTTCTCAAAATGAAAATAATTTGGTTTCTTCAGTTTATTATTATTATTGGGGCACTAAGACAAATTGCTATATCAGAAACATTAATGGACTTCTCACTAACACTACTTAGACTAGATTCGGTCACATGGTCAGTAATATACCAGCCTGTCCACCCATGAGACTAGATGCTAATGTTGTTTTATAGGAGAAAATGTGACAGATAAGAAGGACAAATTGTCACACCAGCAAAGCTGGTGACCCTGTTTGTTGCCCTAGTCACCCTTTCACCGAGGTTTGTCAACTATACAGTCCTTGGAACTGCCCCAGGAACAATAAGATGCACCCTGGGTTTGCGGGATACACATGAAAATATAAATAGTAAAAAACTGAAAGATCCCTTTAAATGAATTGAAACTTTTCAATTTTTCTCTTGAAATAAGACTAAGGGCTAGATTTACTAAGCTGCAGGTTTGAAAAAGTGGGGATGTTGCCTATAGCAACCAATCAGATTCTAGCTGTCATTTTGTAGAAAGTACTAAATAAATGACAGATAGAATCTGATTGGTTGCTATAGGCAACATCTCCACTTTTCCAAACCCGCAGCTTAGTAAATCTAGCCCTCAGACTGGCTTCATTCATGTCTAACTTCATTCATTGTGAATGTGAGGGGACATCAGAACAGTATTTGTTATGAGTTACTTTCTTGTGTTACAAGTATTTTATTACATTGGTCGTAGGGCTCTTAGACAGCTTCCCGCAGAAGTGCAACTGAAAGGTACAAAATAGATTTCATTGAACGTATATGATAAGACCCAAACGGGTGTCGACATTCTTTTGGCAGGGAGAAAGCCTTTGTGCCCTCCTTAAAAGCAGGAAACATCTCTCCACCCATTTATCTCATTTAAATAACCTTGCAAAACTAAATCTAATGTCTTGTAGTTGGTACAAAAGTAGACCACACACTCATCGTATCTGTACTTCAATAAGAAATATCTCCTATCTGCCCGACTTCCCCTAGCGGCTGGTGCAAACATTTGGTCCCCCAAAGACATCACCACCGTGCGCTAAAAATCCAACGCACTTCCCTGTAAAACTTGGTGCAGTTACACACAAGAAGCCACATGCTGCCACAAAAGGGTTTTTATTCTGCAGTTTTTCACTTTTGAGGCTCGTAAATGACCCTTCTTAGCTGCAGTGGAAGCCGGGATAACAAGGAACAATGTATTTTATCTTCATGCTTCATATATATAAATTTCAGGCCATGTTTTCAGGATTTACTTTAATATGTACTGCAGTGAATTTATCTAACCTGCGTCACCTGATCTTATAAAAGTAAATGTGGGACCTATAATGTGTCAGGGGTACTTGAGGACCAGTATTGAGAAGTCCTGATCTGAAGTTCCTATTATTCGGTTGTACATATTAAATAGCATGGTGTAGCAGATTAATGTAGCCAGACTAATGGAAGCTAATATCTCTCTGATTGCTGTGGGCTCCATCACTGTGTTCCACTTACAGATTTTATTAACATCCACATTATTTTTAAATGATTTTATGCTCTCACTATAGCTGGATTTATACATTTTATTCATACTATACCCAGTGGATACATGCACGCACTGTTTTACACACAAACTTGTTGATTTAAAATACAGACAGGTTAGAATCACTGTTTCAGTTCTGACTATTGTGCTATTCATAACTGATAAACAATAGATAACGACTCCAATCAACCATTTCACTTTATTCTTTGTTAAGTAAAAAAAAAAAAAATATACAACCTAGTTATTTTTCCTATATATTTAACATATTTCTCATGAATTATATTATTGAGCTTATCCAATATAAACACTTTCCATTACAGTAATTGAATCCAGTTTACAATGTATTTATTTTTGTGACATAATTAGCCTTTGTATACTTGTATTCCTCCCAAATAATCTGTGCTCCCAAATAGTGTTCTAGAATGTGATCATCCCTCTAAGTTCTGTACAAAAATTCTTTTAGCTAACTTTTGACGTATTCTTTGAAGTGTTTATTACACTGTCATTCTGCAGAGTATAACACAATGAAAGTCATTATGTCAGTGCGCTTCAGCTGTCTTCATTTTGTCACACATCTAATTTAATTTTGAAATGTTTAAATACACATAATGGATTATAGAAAACAACCCATCTTTAACATATAGTTACAGCTAATGATGTTTACCAAAAATGTTCCTTACTTAAAAGGGCATTATGCTGAAGAAAATATCAGAGTCATTTACATTAGATGTTCCCTCAACTATCTTCAATGGGGGCGCAGATAACATCCAACAGTCCCGCTTTTTATGGGACAGTCCCACCTCTAGGCACCCAAAAGTGTGGTGCATGTAGTTCCTGTTTGCTGTGTGTGTGAACCACATAGTCATGGTTACTAAAATAAATTATGAAAATTTAAGTCACAGACAAAAGTTGCAAGGCTTACGAGATTGGCTAGGTGGTAGACCTGGATATATCCCTCTCAGGGCCCTTTTGCTGCCCCCCCCTTCTGCATCCTCACAAACACAAAGTTCCGTGCACCCATCTTCAACCACGTGTCATCTATATAAAATATATAACCCACCCAGGCTTGCTTAATAATACCACGCAAAAGAAAGTAACAATAAATGCAGCAGACAATCACCTAAACAATGCTAACCAAATAGCACAATTACAAATCTTTGTCTGCATAACAGGTGCCTGGAGGATCAAGTCATGGGCCCAAATGTTTTAAAATTTTGGGGGAAAGTTCCTGCTTATGTATGTAATATGGGAGAACCGAATTTGCCAATTTAATCAATAAAGTAAGAGAGTCAGAGCTCATCACAGGAGAACAATGTTTTTAAACGCATAATATAACAGAGTTCTGAACAAAGTTCTTTCCACTCAGAGTTGACAAGATATCTTTAGACCAGCAAGAAGGTAGGCTTCAGGTGCATTCAACAGAGGGAAGTTCAGATGTGTGAGAAAACTAACAATATCAAATCAGAATATATGTAATAAGAACTAAATCTTGTGAATGAGGTGCCAGGACTAATACCACACTGGGTGCAGGGTTCCCCTTCAGCTAACCCCATCCAATGAAGCCTATGTGGCTTATATATCAGTCTAAACTGGATCAACTTGCCTGTTGAATCAATGACAGTGTCCATACACAAGAATATTCCTCCCATCTCTTTTCTGACAGATGAGGTATTTGGGCTCTGAGTCATTAAGGAGAGTAAGGCAAAAAAGGAGTAAGTTTTCTCCTGGACAAACCATGTTACAATGCAAAGGGTTCAAATTAGTTTATTTTGCACGTAAGGAAAATACTTGATAGCTTTATATTTACACTGATATTTAAAGTTGATCTAGGACATGCCCTACACCCAACTATAAATCTGTCCCCATATTTTAAATTTACCTCCAACTCCAATGCAACATGGTTTTGCCAAGGTGCAAAGTTACTTCTTTTTTACCTTTACTTTCCTTAATAAATAAGGCCCATTATCTCTAATCCATTTACTGAAGGAAACTGAGAGGGTGCTGGTCATGAAAAGCTCAAATTAAATGGTGGAGACTGGTTTAAATAATGAGGCTCAATTGAGAGAAAACGGAATTGGGAATACAATATGTGCCTAACCTGTAAATAAGAAGCTCATTGGATGTATAAGATATTAGCTATACAGATGGAGCAAATTTCTTTTTGACAATGGCAGAAGACAGAGCCTGTCACTCAATTGTCGCTTTAACTTAACAGTGCCATGCCTCCCCCTCCTTGTCAAACAAAGACAAAGCTGCAGTTAACAATCTAGATGGAGCACAGCGTATGGCATGATTCTGTCCTTACTACCTGGTTCAAGGGTCACCTCATAGTGACACATTATCTGAAGAAATGTGCTCAATCTGTACGTACTTATAATCACTGCAGGCTTGTCACTACACTTGGCTATAAGCTGTGATGCTTTCAGGCTTTAAGAGAGTTCCTATGTACCAACTTGTCATCCCTGTGACTATTACACTTATACCCAAGCCCACACTACCCCAGGAGCCAACTTCTCATATGCTAGTGAGGTAGAACTTTATTTGTCAGCCCTTCAATGCACTATTTGGAGTTGTGAAGGCATCCTCTCCAAAAGGATATTGGGGATTTGTACATTATCTTCACCATACGAGCAGCATAATAAAGGGACATCACTGGTTTATGAAAGTGCTGTTTCTGCTCAGCTCTATATTATTACATTTGGAGAAACATAATCTCCCAAAAGTATACCTACAACTTTTGATGTGTGTTCCATTGAACTATAACCCTCCCAGCATCAGCTCACATGGGCTGTGGAAGTTGAATACTCAGATGAAGTCGTTCTAAATTAACAAATATCAATTGTAATAGTTTTCCGTTTGATTGCGATTAGTAAGCTAGGGTTTATCATGCAATCGCACAAGTAAACAAAGCAAATGTACTTACATACACACATACATTTATAAATAGTCTACTTCAATAAAGTTCCAGCACATATTCTTTTATATTTAAATGTAATAGACGTAGAGGTTTAATATAATAATGTTAAAACTACATTAAAGGCATCTAGGGCTCAGGACATTGGGAATGTATCATGTTTAGTAATGTCATATTAATCTGCATTTTACCATCAGGAATCTGCTACTATCGGCTAAGCGATCGTTTCCTGCAATCGTGAGTTATGGAAGATATATGATTAATGCTCAAAATGAAAGTGTTTGGAATGCTAATAGGTTGGTTTGAACCAGTATTTTGGCATGCTCCTCAGGCAAGACATGTATGCAGCAGTTGGAGTGAGTCACCCCCACCCTTGGAGAGCATTCTTTGAGTCAACCTATGAACTGCATTGTACTGGACAGTCCTAAATCCTGAGCCAATGAAGAATCTTCTTAGTGTTATCTGTGCATAATTGTGACATCATTGTATTTGATCCTAAATCCAACCTGTGTATAAGCAGGTCCCTGGCCCAGCATTCTTCTATCTGTCACTACAGCTACAGGACTGAAGCTGTACCTGAATCCATGGCATAATGAATCGGTTTAATCTTGGTTTATACTTGTATTTTGTTATAATGCAGCATCATGTTATACTTTCTGCTATTAAATATCTTTTGTACTTTGTAACCACGTTAATCACATTGGACAATATTTATTGGTAGTGATAATACGAACATAACATGGGAATGCAGATCGTAACTCAATTAGGTGATCTGTTCCTATTACACTTGAAGATTAACCAGGTTTGAGTAGAGTGGTTGTACATTATGCCTCCAACTCTAAAACTTTTGTCTCCACCCTGCCTCCCCCTATCCTTTTCCGCCTGTAGTCGTTCTCCATGGGTCCATTCTCTGACCCCTTCTCACTTCCCTTTAACTTCCTCCTATTGTGGTCTCATCAACTCTGTGCCGACAATACTCAAATTATTTTTCTTGATCTCTCCCCCTCAACACTCATTTCTGTCACCTGTTGTATTTCTGCTGTTTCCTCTTGGATCTCTCAAATTTAACTTGGCCAAATCTGAACTCATTGTCTTAGCCCCCTCCATTGTCCCTACTTCTCCCTATGTCACACTGCTAGTTTCACAGATGGAAGTCCAATAGCCAGGCAGTTCAAAGGTAAATAGGATTTAATTTTCAAAGTATCTAACTAGAAAAGTCAATAAACCCAAGTCAGAGAAAGGTCCGTTGAATGTATCAAATGATTGCAATCCAAATCACAAAATGAACAAGGTTCTGCAAAAGCATCTAGTTCAGATTCAAACACAATACACAAACAAAGGTTTCAGTCAGGAAGTGTCTTTTATAGGCCTAAACAGGAAATGAGATCCAAATGGAATCTTCCTGACAGTCTTGGCCATATTGCATAAGGGCTTTTCTAAGGGTAAGTCCATAACACAGTTTCTGTTTAGAACACTACTATCTCCCATATCCCCCAAGTCTATTGCCTAGGCATTTGTCTTTGATTCTTGCTTCTCCTGAACTCCCCATTGTTAGTCCCTACTTCTTACTGCTCCCACCTTCGTAATCTATCCAGGATAAGACCCTTTCTCACCCATATGCTACCAAAACTCTTATTTACTTTTTTGTTACACCTCGCTTTGACTATTGCAACCGCCTCCTCTCCAACCTCCCCCTCACCTCTCTCTCTGCTTCAATATGTCCGCAATGCTGCCTTGCATCTTATTTTCCTCTCTTATCGCTCCGCCTCAGCCTGCTCCCCCTGTCAGTTTCTACACTGACACCCTGCCCCTTACAGAGTCCGGTTCAAACTCGTCACCCTCACCTTAACCACGTCCTGCCTCGTCCCTATGTCTCCTTCAGCGCCTTGGGGCCCAGTTAGCTGTGCCTTGCTCTCCGGTACTGGCTCACATCACATTGATGTGTTCCTTGGTCTGTCCCATTTTCTCCTATGCAACTAGTTATGTCTGTTCTTTCTCTTTGTTGGCTGTTCTGCACTACTACCTTATTCATTATTGTTCTGTGCTGCCCTATAAAACTAATGTGTTCTCTGCACAGTTTGCAATCTGTGAGTAGTTATTTGTGCCAACCCAACTGCATGGCATTGTGGACCCTTAAAAGATAATAATAATACCCTTACCACACAAACCTCCAGGTGGGTTGGAAAGAGCCATGCTTTCCCAGACAGGAAGAACTACGTTAGCTATCTCTGGCTAATGTTTTCAGCTATAAATATGCCACTTCTAACGTGACTTATTAAGCCTAAGTGTACCAACACTTCTCCACAGCCTCACTTCATGTAAATGTACCTCAGTGTCTTAATATGTATTCCAGTGCGACTCAAATTCATGGAGTAAAGGAAATTTGTCTTCAGGAAATGATACACTTGTATGTTGGTCTATACAGCCCTGATTTTAATTTGATGCAAAGCAATAAATGGTTTCTGCCTTTAGGTGCAAAATTTGCACTAAACCATGGAAACCAATCACACGCTTCCATCCATTGTTTAATGCTCACTAGACAGATAAAAACTAATTGCTCATTGGTTGCCGTGGTTCAGTGCACATTATACACCAAGACATTTACACCAGTTACAGTTTTTGGCAGGGGGTAAACCAGCCCCCTTTTCCGACCAGGCCCAAAAGGTTCTTTCATTCAAAGACTAACATCTGGATGTGAGTTGTTCTTTAAATTTGGATTTTAAATGCAATTTATACTTAACAAAATTTACACTAATCTGTGATGTCCTAAATCACATTGTTCAGACGTTTCCTTTCACTTTAACAAGGCTGGATAACATGTAACGACTCCCTGCTGTGTTTTCAGGCTAAAAAGACCTGTTGGTCACTTCACATGAAAATAATTAATTAGCATGAGGCTTCCTTTAGAAAAGTTACACAAATCCAATTTAATATCCTGGCACTGTCTCAGAAATAAATACATTCCCTATACCGAAATACAACACAATTTATAAAAAAATAAAAAAAATCAGTACATTTGCAATTACATAAATTGGCGCCCTGCACTATAAATTTAAATACATTTATACAATAAGCTATTCATAAGTGATCCAGCCACACATAACAATAAAGATTCCTACAGGGTAGGACCCATTGCAAGCAATGCTCTATTCTTAGGTAGCTACATAGGTTAAACTGGAATTGCTGGGGGAAAACTGTACATGTAGCCAATCACTGGGTACGTATCATTTAGGCTTCACCATTTAGTTTGTTAATTTGGGCACCAGGTCAGTAGATTTCAGACCATTTCTGGTGTTGCAGTTTTATACATTATTGCTGGATAGCTACTTTATTAAATGTGTTTTTGTATGTTTAACAGACATTTGCACTTATCTGACACTTTTATCATTAGTACCATTTATCATTGTGCAGTAGGGTGGCGTAGTGGTTAGTACTTCTGCCTCACAGCACCGGCGGTTATTAATTCAATTCCTGACCATGGCCTTATCTGTGCAGTTGTTTGTTGTTCTCCCCGTGTTTGTGTGGGTTACCTCCAGGTGCTCCGGTTTCCTCCCACACTCCAAAAACATACTGGTAGTTTAATTGGCTGCTATTAAATTGACCTTAGTCACTCTGGGTCTGTGTGTATGTATGTTAGGGGACTTAGACTGTAAGCTCCAATGGGGCAGGAACTGATGTGAATTAGTTCTCTGTACAGCGCTGCAGACTTAGTGGCGCTATATAAGTGATGATGATGATTAGTATGTACTCAAAACGCAGTGCCCACCCAGGTTTGACATATGACATTTCAAAAAAATGATTAATAACAGACTAAAAACAAACAAAAGTAAAACATATATTAGTATACCCTACAACATGTTGAAGAAAAAGAAGTCAATAAACTTGGAAATGCCCATCTGTGGGCGGTACCCCCTTTCTGCTACGGCTAATGTTCCGGCACTGCAGCACCAGAAGGGTAGTTATCCAGTGCACTGGCACATTAAATGTAAAATTATAAGTGTATGTTCGGCACTGCAGCAATGTATTAATGTCTGGCGCAGCAGCTCTGAAACAGTTAACTCCCGGTGCTGGGCTCCTTAAAAGAAAATATAAAAATGTTTTAAAAAAATATGCAAATGTATTTTAAAATGTGTTTATAATAAAATAAATGTAGAACCAATCACCACTGGTGATCCACTGGGGTATCGAGGCAATTCCAGCAGTGTTTAACCGCCGTTCCACTTCCTCTTCATGTGAGGTGCTAGGGGTGTACTACAAGTGCCAGCATGCTCTGGCAGCCATGGGTATCCTGGCACTTGTGCTTCTACAGGGGGGAGGGGGAGGTAAATTTAAAATGTGATGGCAGATTTATATTTGGGGTAGGACATGTCCTAGATCAACTTTACATTTCAGTGTACAAGTGTCACACGCCGCACTCCCGCTGTCCAGCGCGGGAGCCGATGTGTGTAACCGGGTCTCCGCTGTCCCCCCCCCCCCCCCGCCTGATTCCTCTCCAGAGCTTCACTTACCTAGTTCCATGCTGCAGCTCTCCTCCAGCGCTGTCTCTCTGCTTCCTGGATCGGCATTCACTGTTCTGCGCATGCGCAGAACGTCCTAAACCTTTTCTCTGCTTCTACTGCCCTCTATTGGCTGCCTAATTGGAACTACACTATTTAATGCCTTCCTGACCTGAAATCTGTGCTGGTTCTTTCAGTCAGTCTCTGACACCCGTACTGAATACAGCTCCTGTGTCGTCTCAAGTTCCCGGGGATTCCTACTCAGCCTTTCCGAGTTCCTGCACCTCCGGGCTCCTACGCCACAGTATACTCCGCTATTCCCTCCTGGAGTTGGTTACACCTCATTATCACTACCATCTCCAGTGGCAACGCAGCAGGCTATCCGGTAGATTCGCTCCTAGCAACATCCCTTGGCTCATCTTCTCGTCAGTTGCCAGTAGCAACGCATACTACCTACATCAGTCTACGCTCTCTCTCGTGGTGCGCTGGGAACTTCCTAGGGGGCCGCGACCTGCAAGTGGAAGCCGCAAAGTCAATATTCCCTTGCGGGAATCACTGGTGAACACCATTTCACTTGTTAGACTCCGCGCCCCTAGCTGAAGTCACGTAAATTCCAGTGAACCACCAGGATCCAGTTGTCCCTTGTTGGAACCGTGACAACAAGTAAGCTATTAAGTATTTCTGTGCTACATGAAAAAACTGACAGTATTTAACTTATGTGCAAAATAATAAACTCATGTGCACCCCTTACATTGCAACATGGTTTTGTTCAGAAAACTTGAGTAAGAAAACTTACTCCATTTTTTGCTTAACTTTCCTTAATGATCAGGCCCTATATTATTAACAGGTGACAATAATTGTTTTTTTTTTCTGTGTGTTCTACTGGAACGTTATATTGCACATATATATTGTACGTATCCAGTAGTGTATTGTGTCTGTCTCAATATGGAAGGTGCCACATATGCAGTAGACCCATATTCAACAAGAGATCCGCTGTAGTTGAATACGGACATGCGGATGGTCAAATTACGTCCGTCTACAAAAAAAAAAAAGTACAGTACGTTAGTTTTGCACGCCTTAAAGAATCAGGACCATTGTGTATGAGGTCCTACTCGGCAAACAATGACAAAAATAAAGATTCAAAACATGTTTCCAGTTCTAAGAATTAGTGGGGAATGGGGACACTGCTGAACTTATACCCTGATTTGAATACTTTGGTTTTCTGTCATAAGTTATGAATCTGCTTTATTTTTTATTATTGTGAGGATGTACAGATTTCATATGTTAGGATTGAAATGAGTACTCAGTCGTTGATCTGTAGGAGAAGCTTAAGAGCCTGATACATGTACAAACCCAAGGTGCATGTTTAACTAGAGCTTGCAACATGTGCGCAGTTCCCTCCTATATTCAAATCCAAATGAGTGGAAATACACTCAGTATAAACATTACTCTCTGTATGTAGACACACATAACAGACTGCAGTATGTGTACATGTATATTTGCAATAAGGTTCACATCAGAACGCATAAAACTTTCATCATAAATTAAATGAACAACTGTTAACAGTATAACTAAAATAAATAAACTTATTTTCAAATGTAAACCTTTTTTAAAACAAATACTTTCTATACCTTAATAAAATAAATATCACCTCAATGCATACAATGCTTTTTGATAGTATATGCTGGTTGCATACAGTTCTGATAGCTACTAACTCGGACACGTGCAATATTTAATTCATAGACTTTGCCACGTCGGTCATCACTATCATCTGGCATTTACACCTAACCTGTAGTGGGTGTACACTGCATCTGCATTGTAACGTCTTGCCTGCAGGTGGGCTATATTAGCCCCACCCCCTCCCTCTCCTATTCCTCCTCTCAAGATATAGGGATCGTAAGTATTCATTAGCGTAATGTCCATTTCTGTGCCTGCGCAGTACGGAATCACACATGTTACTCTACTTACGTCCGAGCATGGATCAGGCCCTAAATCTTTAATGTCATCTCCTGAAATACATGCAATGTAAAATTTGAAATTGCACTATGGGGCAAATTTATTAAGGCTATTGGTGGAGTATTCTCACCAGCAAAAAGGCTTTTTTCATTTTGCCCAATGCAACAAACGGTTGATGCTGGTAATAATAACACTACCATCACCAACAGTAACCCCGGCCGGAAGGAAGATTCTCCGGCAATGGCTTTGCCATGTAAAGCAAGTATTTAAGAAGCATCTCGCTGGTACCTCTTCTGTTATCATAATCTCAATAACAGGTGAAAATAATTTAATAAAAACGTTATTCATTGAGTACATTTCAAAATGCTTACAGGTTCCTTCAACATTTTTAAATGATTTTATTTATTTTTTTCTACATGTATTAATTAGTGGAATTCTGCGTGAGATGGTTAGCCTTCTCCTTACGACCTAAGGCCATTGTCACTGAGCTGACCAGTGATTTATTTTTTTGGGAAAATTGCGGTGATAACGTTTTTTAATCGCCACAATAAGTAGTGACTAACAATCTTTATGGCTGGAGAAAGCGCCTATTGGTAAACAGGCCGTTCCATACTTATTTCTATGGAACTGATGTATTATATGTTGGATACATTTTTTGTTCTCGTTTCTCAAATGTTAGCACGTTAGAATTGATGGTTAAATACCCAGTTGTTACCAGAGTAACAGAAACGTCAAATTCATTTGGTTACTTTTCATCTACAGACAGTAAATATTTACTTTTAAGCTGTATGTGTATTCTTCTTCCAGTTTAGCCTCTTTACCTCAGACTACTAGTGATAGATCTGTCAGGCAGGACAATGGACCTGATTCATCTTCAGACCTAAGTTCCGTTGCATGCCGCATCTTGCGTGAATTTGCTATGTGCATGCTCAGAATAGGACTTTACGGCAGTGAACACAACTACAGCCAATTTAGGTGCAAATGCAAATGGCACCTCTGACAACCTATGATTTGAAGGGCAGACTGGGGACAGGAAGGGGTGGATGTACGCAGACATTGTACGGGAAGGACGTGCTGAGGCCGAGCACACACACATTCATCCGATTAAAGCTCAGGCATCTCTCAGGTACGCGTATTTAGCCGTATCATTAGCACCCGTTACACGGCAGGTGTAAGTGCTGACTGATAGTGATGACTGACACGTACGGACGCTAGATTATGCGTTTGCAAGTAAGACACACTATAAAAATGCATTTATGTGCCATACACATTAAGAACCTCCTGATTTATGTATTTCACATAAAAAATATAAATTAACAATTAATATTAATGAATATGGTATGAATAGTTATAGATTCATTTTATAAAATCTATTTTTTTTTACATGCGTTCTGATGGGACTTTTTATTACACATATGCATGAGCATATCTTGTAGTCTGTTCTGTCTGTATATGGCAGGTAACGTATAGCCAGATAGTACGTATACCCAGATTCAAATGGAAACGTAGCTTGTATTTGAATATGGGCGTCTTCTGTTGGGCCCCAAAAGATGTCATTCCCAACAGAATGTTCTACATACAACCAGAGGGCCACAGAAACATATTTTGGAACACGCATGTTATGGACCATTATAAATGGCATTGTAACAGCCATGTATCAGAAGCACTATGGATAGAATACTACTGCAGCTATGCAGACATTTTTTTCCTGTCTACAATAAATGCAAAGTTGCATTAATATACTGAGCGCAGGAAGGATTGTTTTTAATTTCTGCAATACTTTATTTATTTATTTATTATTAATAGTAACAATAATAAAGAAAAACCTAAGCTATTTTGTACATGAAAAAGTAAAAATAAAACAACATAAAACAAACAGTGGACACACCCAAGAAATACAACAAAAAGTGCAAACAATAAAAATAATAAAACAATAAAAACACGGACCAGACAAATATGTAAATGGTTAAATGAGTTAAACATATTTTTAACATGTTCTCCCAATTAAAATAGAATCATGACATTTATATCACAAAAACGTTTTACTTTTACATCATACTTTTTTGGACATTTTGTACGTTATGGGTAGTTCTCCATTAATTTGGGCAGTGTAATATTAAATGATTATATTTTTGTTACTGTACATGTTCAATAAGACCTTATAGAAACACTGTAGCGTCTTTTGTATCCACCAGTTATACTTGCTTCATTTATAGATAAAATGTACGTAATGTTGATCGGACTAAGTCCCATTCTCTTATTCTTTACACTATGTGGGTTAATAGTTATTTTTACACCATCATTATAAAAATGTAATTAAGCATTAATTAATGGAATCATATCATGCTATCGCATCCCATGATTAATTCCTCTGAGGACTTTGTCCATTTAGGACAGAATGTTCTTAATATGATGGAATGTGTTATTAATAAGACTGTTACGTTCCAGTTTGGTTTGTCTGTTTGGTTATCTGTAAATTTCCCCAAATGTATTCAGACCCTATCTGGCTATTAGACAGTCACTGCACGGTGGCATATGATGGGAGTCTGATAAAACTGAGAGATGAGTGGGGCTCATACACTGTGAGGTATGTGGCAGTGAAGTGTTACACTTACATCCCCAGCTGTCCCAATTTTGGAGGGACAGTACCTTTTTCTGATCCGAATCCTTAAACTTTCATTGGCTGCAAAAAGTGGCTGTCCAACCCCTAAACTCCATATAACAGCACCTATACTGCATATTATGTTATTGTATTGCTTTGTGCCGTTATTAGTACAAGCTGTGTTTTATGCACGTTTGTATTTGAAGGTGTACTGAGCTGATATGTATCTCAATGAATGCCGGTCAGGACACTTCTGTTAGTGCTAATCTGTGTTCCCCTTTGGCCAGTGGGAATGTTACTAGGTATGCAATGATACCACCATTCTTCTATGATTATTCATATTTTAATAATTAAGGTGAGTTTAACACCTTGCTGCTGTAAGTAAATTAATGAGGCATGGCTAGGCGAGGATAGACTGTTACTTAAGTATGGATTTTATTTTTTCCATAAAAGTCCTGCTGATCACGAAAGGAAATGTCATTGTCACAAAGTTACACAAAGTACAACACTCTGCAGTAACACATTTGCAATTCTATATGGTAAGCAGTGCAATCCCAGCGTTGCAGAGAAGAAAAAGGAAGCACACGGGCAATAGTCTGATAATCAGGAGGAGGAAACTTACAGGCAGGAGGATTTCACAGATATTACTGCTGCAGCCATTTATGTAGACAATAATTCGCTCAGCAATACCAATATGTTTTATTAATAACACAACTTTCTTTTAAGAATTTCTTTGGAACATTTATTTAATAAGGCAATAGAGTGGCAGGTAAGTCACGTTCTTCAACACAAATAGGATCATCAGTCTTATGTATACTGCAGAGATATCAAGGAACCTTTTTAAAGTTTTAAGTGAACTGGAAAATATTTTAAACCTAAATATAATTAATATAAATCTACAAGAATATTTAACGTGTCACAAATAAAATGTAGTTAAAATATCTATGCTACTTTTCTTTGAAAATGCTTGTAAAAATGTTTTTCAAAATTTGGTATGAAACTGACTCCATTGTATGACTTTAGATAATGCCGCAATAAAACAAGAGACACAAAGAGACGATATTGCAGCTGAAAAGAACAACCTGCCATTTATTGCACAATAAAATACATACACAGTACAGAATAAAATGTGTGCTTAGAATTCTTAACCTGCAGATTCTCTTTGATTGTTCTTTTAAATAAACAGAATGGGGAACAAACTGTATCTTGCAGTGTTCACTTTATTGACAGGGTCACAGTATTTAGTATTCCCTCTCTACTCTCTCCAGACTCAGTTTTTTTTACAGAACAGTTAATTAACATAATAACATAAATAATTTGCTCAGTTGTTGTGTTAACCATTTCGCTGCCAGCTCTGCTGTAGAAACATCTCAACACTCTGCTTTGTCTTATTACGCTACAGTTAAACCGTTTAACAGATGACTTTTAAAAAACAATTTCCAATAATGGAACAAAATACGAAAAGACCGATACAAAAAAAATAATAACATAAAAAGTCAAAATGTAGAGTTAATAAAAACGATCGATGTGCATGAAATTGACCGTTTTAGACATTCGTTGAGAGATCTACAGCATAGAAGGGGTTAAGGCAGTAATGGTGTGATAGCATTGTTTTCTTGTGTTTTAAAAAAAATTAAAAAGAACAAATAAGCTGGTGTCATAACCTAGGTGATTCTTCATTTCCAGCACATTGAGCAAGCTCACATCAGCAGTACACAGCAGTTAATGTATGCGTCTGGCTCAGTCTAGTCTACCCGCCAGGAATTCATCGAATTGTTAACATCCCTCCTCTTTTTGTATGCATCGCACACGATTCCCTTTCTTTCCCTCCCCCCTCCTTCCCCGACATTCTACAGCTGAAGCTTTTTAGTGATACTATCATATTATTACCTACAATCACATGCGTTACGCGGCATAAAAACATATAATTGCCTTTATAATGAAATATGCATAGCTACAAATGAATATCTAATTGTACATTTATACGTAGAAACCTTTTAGTACAGGGCTTTCCTTATTGGCTTAGGAATTCGCTAACAATAATTATTACACTCCTGTTTTTATGATGTTTGATAGTCATTTTTATTTCCTTTCATTTTATTCTATACTGAACCAGACTGGTTCAATACCAACAAGGGCAAAATATAATCATTTCAAATAAATGAGTGGAAAATATAGAGATCCGTATAATTGGATTAGATTTTAATAGCAATACATTAAACAGAAGAATGGCCTTAGTTTTTTTTTTTATAGAATGTGTTTTGTAGACCTGCATAAAAAATGGATTTATTGTAGCTAATTAAAAACATAGAATGCATGTTTCACTTAATTTATATTGTTTCATTTAGTAGTGTGCATGAAACAATAGGTACGTAACTGTATTACCGTAGTCATAGTGTTCAGCAATTAATACTAAATAAGATTTAAAAACAACAATGTAATAAATATTCAAAATAGTCAATTTATGTCCTAATTTTATTTATTAAGAACAACAAAATCAAGAATTATATTTAAAAAAAAGAGGGCCACACAACACCAAAATGTGCTAATTTTAATGCAATGTTACATAATATTAATACAATAGCAAACCCCTGTAAAAAAATACCAATGAACATAAAATACATTTATTGAAAAATCACAGTAGTTTTACTGAATGAAAGCAGGCATTGTATCATACATAGTTATAGAAGTCACCTTTACTAAATATACTGAGCACATTCTATTGTTACACAAAACAATTCATCCTCATTCCAAAGAAAAAAAACAAAAAAAGCATTTTGGAATAAATGAACCATTTCAGACACAGTTAAATAATTTATTCATTGGAAAAATCGCAGATACACAATCAATATAGTCCAGAGCTGCTGGTTCCCCTCCGCCTAGGTCCCAAGAGCCAAACTTGTGATCAATGATGCAAAATCCTCACAAGTTAGGGTCTCAGGGACTAGGAAAAGTCTAACATCGTTCCGTCGCTTGCGTCCTCCAAATATGTGAAAATCCTAAAGGTTTCACTCGCTTTCCACAGCAAACACCATTGCAATCGTTTTCCATAATAAAATATAAAATGCATAATCATTTCAACACTGTGCGTAATTCAGAGAGCATTCCCCAATACATGAGATGGTGTTAAGTTAACAGAAGACAATCATTTAAAAATGTTCAGTATGCTCAGCACATCCCCTAAGAATTAGAGTATCACTTTGGGGAGACAGACTCTGCCATGTAAATGTGTATGCTGTTGCTACCGTGGGCCCTAGGATAAGGATTGCTTTAAATCATGAGAAAAGAGAAAACGGGGAAAATAATGCCCTTTGTGCACCTTATTTTAACATAAGGAGCTAAAATTCCTCCCTGACTCTCCCCTGGCTGCAGACTGGTGTAGTGAGGAACCCCACAGACAAGTTGCTGATACAGGAAGAGAACAGCAAACACACTGAAAACATCTTTCTATCAACAGGGGGCTTCATCTGGCTTTGGTTTTAAGAGGTCTACCACAATCCCGGCATATTCATTTCATAAGACATGCTTGTGCCACAGAAGCAGTATCATTTCCAATCAAAGTGTATTCATTGTCGGTTTCTCTGAAACCCCCCCCAAAAAACGACCGGCATGGCCCGGAAAAGGTCTCGCCCCACTGTAGCAAACCAAAATACAGTAGAATCCGGTGTATGAGATCTGCGTGGTTCCAGGGGATTCTTCTGCTTTACAGAAAGAAAAGACAGACAGAGGGGGAAAAACAGTTAGTCAGATGAACCACATATATAAAAAAATAGTTACGATCAACATAAGTTTAAATAACAAAACTGCACAAATAAAATATTGAATCTGAATAAGACAAGAAAGCATACATCTGCGCCTGTATATCTTGCAGACTGTACATTCTAGCAGTTTTCAAACAGCCATTTCGATAGAAAGGCTTTTTTTTGGTCGTTTACGTAGCAATATCTGAAAATTTCCTGAAATAGCAAATACAGTAAAAAAATAAAAATAAATCCGTTCTGAAATAAGTAGCCTTTATCCAGTTATCAAGCCATTCCGTCTCTTATCTTAAAATGATTTTACATGCAATATTTGAACACAGTCTACGGACGAACAATTAGAATGAGAAATCTGTGCCCTCCACGGATATGGCATTAACATAATTGCATCCCCCATCGCATAGACCCATCCTCCTCAGAGGATACATCTGATGCTCCGAAGATTGAAATCAGTCAGCTTTTTGTCGTTCTCAGACGTACCTTTGCCTCTTACTGACTGACTTGCTTTCACCTTCCACATACACGCGCAGACACGCAGACAGACACACACACACTTGCAGACACGCACAGACACACACACACACACACACACACATTACAAAAAAAAAAAAAGCAAAGGCGGCTGCTGACTCAGAACAGTTGTGTTTGGAGGGGGTACAATAGGCTGGTATTTTCTGCACTCATTATTAACATTAACTCACTCTCGAGTATCCCCCCTCTCCTGAACCTGCAGAAATCCAGCATTTTCATGATACTGACATCCCAGCCCATGCAGGTCAGACGTCGGGGGGGGGGGGGGGGGGGGGGGGGGGCGGGGGGGGGAAACACACACACGCACAAAACAACAATCAGTCCTCCTATAAGTACACCTTCCTTATCTTCCAGCATTTTCTTCTTATGGATCTACCTCCCCATTTCCGCTCTTCACATCTTTTCGGGATAAAAAAAAAAATAATAAAAAGAAATTCCATGCGTTAAATAAGCCGGCTGCCAACTGGTCTTCCCTGTACCTTTCCCCGAATGTCAGCTGTCCCCACCCTTTTCTCCAAATCAATAAGTGAGAGCTCCAAACGCAGTGGTGAATACAGGCTCTGACATACACACTTTCATCCTCAGCCCTCTGCCTGAAGAATAGCAAGTGATCCAGTCACGCACGTGACGTTGATGGATATAATGCCAGCAATTCTTTTACAGTCTTAAGAGTTTATTCTACGCCTTCGTAGGTCCTCTCCCTCCTCACTGAACAAATGCTTGTGGAAACAATGCTTTCCTATAGTCCGGATCCTAGACAATGCCATGATCAAGCAGTTTATCCCTACAGAGTCATGAAATCAAACTCACTCTTTTTAACCAAACTACAGCTGGTGGGTTATGAAGCAGCTAAGATATTATTACTACCATCTAACTTACCCACGGGACTGGCTTTCCTTAATGTTTTCCAATACCTAAAAGAGCAGCGACAAATCAATAGCTGCAAGGACAATAGAGTTTATACATTGCAAACCTGTCTGTGTGACTCTAAAGCAAATGGATATTTGCAGACCGAATGATGCTAGCTAGGGACCTGGGACTTTCATTAACGTCCATATAAATAAAACATCAATAGAACCTGCTTTCGCTCCAGCTAATACAGGGGAAAGCACAGGAATATTCCTGTACTTGATATGTTCCTTCTTTTGTTCCAGGACACACCTTTTTCCCTACAGAGCTGTACTTAAAAGCTGTTCCCCCAGATACTGCTGCTGTATTCATTTCCACTTAGAATAATCAGCACAAACAGGAGACAGCTACACGGTGACAAACTAAAACCCAATGCTGTCTCACGGTATACAAACGCCAAGCTTACTTGCAGAGACGAAATCCCAGCATGCACTGCAATACTGCAGCACTTCCGTAAGTAACACATTGGCACAAAAATATAATAATAATAAAAAAACAAACTTAATAAGACATTCATACTTCAAAAGCTTGCAAAAAGTTAGATTTAAACAATGGATAGTAAGACATAGCACAAACATACAAACTTATATATATATATATATATATATATATAAAAATATATATTATATATATATATATATATATATATATATATATATATATATTTATCTCAGGAATACATACACCACGATACTTATTATCATCAACATAGCGAGACAGACACTGGCGTATTTTAATATTATACGTACATTAGATTGCCATCGCCTCTTAAAGTCCTTTTGCTCAGATTCATCCTTACTTTGCTCCTCCAGCATCCCTTTCCTTTGTGTCTTTTTTCCCCCTCTTCTTTTACCCACAATGCCCTGGTTAAATAAATGTCATGACCTCGCTACAGCTATCAGATGCAAATAAAAAAAAAAAAAGGGAAGATACAATTTTAAAAATTGAACATGCGCTCTTAGATAATCTGCCGACTGGTACAGGATTGTGGACTGCCTCTAAGAGAAGCCGTCACCTGCTCTACGAATCAGAGGAAGCCAATGCAAATGCTAGACACATCTATATTCACTCCAGACCAACGTCTCGCACTCTCTGGAGCTCATGCCAAATGGTTAAATGCTGTATGTGTAACCTAATGATTCTGGAGCTGTTCAACCCTTTCACTGCTAAAAAGACTTAGGCGCAAGAAAGATTGGGGATGTTCCAGTGTGACAGAAGAAATGTGCAGTATATTTACATGATACATGGTCACAAGACCATCAGAAGCATTATTACAGGAGTGTCTTTAGGGCCAGGGGACTTGGCAGACCACGGTCAATCAATACTTCTCTGCAATCTATCAAGTCAATTGCCTTTGCTAGCATACATCTGATCTGAAGGTCTTCTAGAATTATTAACCTTTTATTGTTTTCCTTTTATTTCCATCAGACGTATAAAGAGCAAGTATAAGTAATATGTAAATATTACATTTTAATACAGAGATAGTTACAGTTACAATGCTCTACAGATCTGATACAGGATTACAATAGGAAAGCTATAAGCTACCCTGTTACTGTAAGAAGCAGATGTGAGTCTTAACTATGAGCAACAAATAGGCTATAGAATTAGTATGAGTTACAGATGTGACTATGAATTACAGGTGTAACAGTGTTACTATGAGTTATAAATGACATAGAGTGTGACTATGACTTACAGATACAGTGCTACTATAGGCAACATATAAGCTACACTGTTACTGGAAGGTGCAGTTGAGAGTGTTTACTGAGAACAACATGTATGATTCAAAGTTACAATAGTTACAGATGTGATAGAGTGTTACTATGAATTACAGGTGTAAAAGTGTTACTAGGAATTACGTACGGGTGCTACAGTGCTGTGAGTTACAGATGTGATACAGTGTTACTATGAGTTACAGATGTGATACAGTGTTACTATTAGTTACAGATGTGACTATGAATTACCAGTATAACAGAGTTACTATGAATTTCGGGTGTAACAGTGTTACCATGAGCTACACATGTACTGCAATGAGGGTTTATATGAGTAACAAGGACTGCGGCACTATTCTTTTATTCTTCCCAAAACATTAATTGAAAGAACTGCAAGCAATACAAATGAAAGTTACAATATCACAATAGAAACATGCCTTCGTCCAGTAATACAGATCTGTTTGTAACATAAATAAATATACATTAATATAAACAAGTGCTGTTGATGCAAATTCTACCAACAATATGGGAAGAGGGTGTAGGGTGAGGACCAAAGAGGGCTTAAGGTCAGAATGGAGGAAGGGAGAAGTGAGTCACGTGAGGAATGGGCCTAGAGGGAGAGCACTGGACTACAGAAGAGCAGACCGGAACTTCGGAGGGACAGAGAGCGAATTCTAACTTAGAGATTAGGTTGGTTGTGATAGGAGGTCTAAGTAGTCTATACTTTGTGAAAGGACGCAGATGAGTTTCTCAGGATGCTTATTATAAGCTTAATAAATGTGCCACACACAGTTGCAGACCGAAATGATGGCAGGAGGGAGAGGATTCCTCCAGGAGGCTGCTATTTGGCATGTTGCAGCACTCATGAAATGCCAGAGCAGCTAGCAGGTGTGCTTAGGGAAGTCTGGGATAGTAGAGAGAGTAGAATACGCTTAGGATCAAACGGAATTTATTGATTAATAACTTTGGCGGAGGGAAATTACTTCCTTTCAAAATAGTTGGTGTAGGGCAGCTCCACCACAAGTGCAGGAAAGGCCCTGGTTGGACAAAATTCCTCCAGCAGGCACCTAGTAAATCCAGAAAAATGCAATGAAGCCTAGTTGGAACATGATACCAACGGTAGAGTAATTTATAGGCATTCTCTTAATGGAGGACTCTGCAACCTCTTCATATATGTCGGTCCACTCATCCACTTCAAGGGATTCACCAAAGTCAGCCTCCCAAGTCATCTGGTATAAATCCTACTCACCATTCAAGATAGGAAGGTTTAGGACTTTGGTGGAGTGGCTGGAGATTCAAAGGTTCTCAGATAAGGAGGCCGGTGTGCCCAGGAGGTGAGCACCAACAGAATGGAAGAAACTGAGGAAAGATGCCCACCCTAGAGACATTGTATAGGAGCTGTACTCACGCTCTCTCTAGACCACTCAGAGGAATTGTGTTTTGCGAAAGACCCAGGGGAGAAGCTGGATAATAAGGTAGAGAAACAGGGATAATTTGGCCATCCTGTTACAGCAGGCCCAAATGGCCAGGGAAAGGCGGATCACAGGGTGTGAGAACAGGGGCAGGGGTCTCTGAGCTGTGGTAGGCAGAAAAGAGAACATATTGGGAATCCACCCACTGCTGAAGATTCCACGCCCTTGTTCTTTTACAAACCTCCATGATGACTTCCAGCTTTATATTTGATGATAAGCTTTATAAAGTTTTATATTTGACCATAAGGAGTACATTATTCCTGCAGAATAAACCCTATTTTATTATAATTCTATGTGTTACTATCAGCAGGTGTGAAACATTTATCAATGGGGATTTTCCTCTCACGTTACTGTACATGTTGTGCTTAAGCATTTGACATCCAAATATTTACTGCTGAATTTCATACGAAGCTCAATACGGCCCACAGCTCCATCACCCCGGAAATATCAACACAGTTGTAAAATGCCCAATCTCTTGGATTTAGAAACACACTTTTTGTATATGTAATGATAGCCAAGATATACGGGAGAATAAGGCAGAACAGAAATGAATGGTGTGCCTCACCAAATGTTTACGTTTAAAACAGAACATGTGGAATGAACATTCTAAACACACATTTTCATGCTACACAGAGATCAGTGACCACTTCACCATTATACAATTTAAGAGCGGTCGTAGTAATAGAAATGTATTTCTAGAAAAGAAATCCCTTAAGCTAGTCGATCTTGCAGAATAACATCTTAAAGGGGTTGTTTACTTTCAGAGATCACCTAACCCTAACTACCCTATTACCCACATACAGCAGACACATGAGTGTCCCCAAGCCACTGGGATCCTCACCTTTTCTTGGAATGGAAACTTTATTGATGTTGGAAATGTCTGGTAGTGCCATTGTTTTTATGGGAATTTTTCACCTGGAAGGAATTCTGTATTGAAGAATGCAGAAGTAATATGCTACTTGTCACTGGGCTGGAATATTATTCATGCAGCCTATGAGTTTACTAGAAGCATTATCTCATGAATGTAAGTCAGGCTTTATGGATATCAGTCAACCGTCGTTTCTGTGATGTCACCAGTAGCAAACTGAAGGGCTACATACTGGATTAGCCCACAGAAATAGATGCCTCCATTGTATATAGGAGACAGGTCAACTTTAAATTTAAACTAATAATATCCACTTCATGCATTTACCTGAATTTTGATGATTTGCTGTACTATTTGCTCTGTATAGCGTAATAAGTTTGTTAGTTTATTTCTGTGTGCAACCAAAAGATCACCTATTGATAGAAAGACTTAATGGGAATTATATGCAATTTTCTAAGAGGTTCATATGACCTACTAATAATAAGATGACTTGCACATTATTATCATTAATTTGCTACCTTCTGGAGTACAATTAATTTTTTTTCTGACCTATTTACTTTTGAGCTGGTAGTTTCATCTGATTTGTATCAATGACTTTGAAATGATAGTATTGTGGGCTCTCATGTCCCCCGGCTTTCCCTATTCACTATACTCGCACTTGGCAGACAGCCAATAATGTTAGATTGTTTTTACTTTGTTTCAACAATGTTGCTGCACTCTGCAAACAATTCCTTTTAGTTCTGTGGATTTCATTGTTTTTTCAACTATAAGGCATAAAAAAATAAATCACAACATTTAAAGTCCACAGTGGGACAAAAAAAGGAGAATGTGTTGCTTTTTGGATCTTAAATATTAAAAGGTTTTAGAGAAGGGCTACCAGCAAAGAAGGACAGGAGACAGATTGAAAGGTGAATAATTTAAACAAAATGTACATATCTAAAACAAGCGGCGAGTATGTTATATAGTATTTTAAATGCTATTGAATAAGAAAAATAAATTAATTGTGGAAGGTACACTTTATTTTAAAATAGAAATTGGTAATGTGAATGCCCAAATAACACTAGATGCAACTAGATTGGATTCTCATGCAGACAACAGGAAGGCTAAAAAGAAAAGCTTTATTTTTACCCCAAGGCAACAGGAAAAAAATTAAGTGGATATTGACATTAAAAAACATCATATAGTTGCCTAAATCGTTGTAATAATGACCCGTTTGTGCTAAAGTGGCTTTGTTTCCATTTCTCTACCTGTGGCCCAGTCTAATAGCCAAACATGGAACCCTTTGTACAACTTCCATTAGCACTGAATACAACTAACGCCTAACTTTCCTAATTCATTAATCAATGCACAGTCTGTGCATCTCCCTAATTGTCGGTATTTGTATTTATGCATGATTACATTTACAAACACAATAACTAAAACTCAGACGACAATATCGAGCTCTATACTGGAGCTAGAATTTAACCGTTTGTACATAATAGTGGAACATAGCGCCTGATTTGTAAAGGTCATGCTTTTTTTTCTATACTCAGTTTTGAAACACTGTGAGGCTCGTACACGAAGCACAAAGCATTCGCTCCTCAGTGTAAAACCATCTTTGAACCAACTGCGTGTCTCAGTCAGCGAGAGGAGCGGTAGCTTGCAGTGGCTGATGGGAGGAGCTGGGCGGAGTGAGGGTGTTCACTGATAATGGTGGAGTAAGCATGGCAGTGCGCTTAGTTTTTGAGTGCAGTGCAGAAAAGAGAGCTTTAGCGCAGCACAACTATTGACATTAGATAAAGCGGTGGAGAGGGCCATTTCCACTCTGCAACAGGATTTGGATTTCGCACCTGCTCTAAGATGATGGTACTTCCTGTCCAGTCCTATATTTTTAATATTAATGTTTTGTGCCTCCATGTTGCAGTTCAGTAGGGAAAGTACATTTCCAAGTGTACATCGAGCAATGTAAATAACAGCATCACACACACAAAAAAGTCTCAAGTGCCCCTTCACATTCATGTCTAATTTACGCCATTAGGAAAAAAACAAGCCAACTTTACATCCAATTGAAACCACGTGGCCATTTATATGAATGGATCTCCCCAACATTGTTAATTTGTTTTTCTGACATCAATGCAAATTCCATTCATCTCTTATCGATGTGTGATCGAAGCAGGGAGCCCCAGGGCAGCCCTTACTGTCAGCCAATCACATTGTAGCTAGCCTGGGAAATCCCTTGTGGGGGGCTAAGGTGTCCCGGGCAAATCAGTTCACAGCCATTCTGGAATGGACATTTTAAACACACACTTTCATGCTACACAGAGATCTGTGACCACTTCACCATTAGGAATGATACTTACAATCTAAGAGCTGTCATAGTAATATCAGTTCACAGCCATTCTGCAGAGGGAACAGTTTGAGTTGTTTCTGTGGGGGCACGTCCCCATGCATTTTACCCTGGTTTGCAAATTAACAAGGATTTCCTATTGGATTACAAATTAAGAATATTTCCTGTGGATTACAAGAAAAATTCCCATTTGATTACCAGAAGATCCCCTTGGAATACAAATATAAACATTGTTTATTATTAAACTGGTGAATTAAGGTTCAGGGAGTTTTCATTTCACTAAAAACTTATTTAACAATTGTGTGTTTTATTTATAATTTTTATTACTATTTTTTATGGGCATTTTAACATTATGCTGGGTCAACTGAGGTGGCAAAATTTCCACTCCTGGGGTATCAATATTCCTCGTTACCCTGTTATCTAAGTGTTTTAATAACGAAAGATACATTCATTTAAATGAAAAGCCTTCTATAATATAGCAGTTATAATTTTCCTTTTTGTGTACAAATAAAAGTAACAAAAAAAATCAAGCTAAATTCATATAGTATAGGCAATAAGAGGGGAAGTCAGATGCTTGGTTTAATATGGAGAGGAAGTAATAATGTCACTGTATAGGTCATTGGTATGGCATCATCTAGAATACTGTGTTCAGTTCTGGAGGCCATATCTCCAGAAAAATATAAATACATTAGAGACTGTACAAAGAAGGACAACTAAAATTTTGCATGGTCTACAGCACAAAACTTACCCGGAAAGACTAAAAGGTCTTAATATGTATAGCTCTGAACAAAGAAGGGAAAGGGGGGACTTGATAGAAACTGTCAATTATATCAAGCATTTTAACAAGGTACACAAAGGAAACATTCTTCAAAGGAAAAGAACTAATAGAACACGAGGACATGCACTGATACTGGAGGGAAGTAGGTTCAGACGAAATCTGAGGAAAAATTATTTTACAGAAAGGGTAGTGGATAAGTGGGATAGCCTCCCATCAGAGGTGGTAGAGGTTAATACAGTAGAGCAATTTAAACATGTTTGGGATAGACAAAGAATAGAGGACCAAATAGGGTTTGAAGTTACCATAGGTTAAAAAATGTATAGAATAGATGGGCCGACAGGTTCTTATGTGCTGTCAAATTCTATGTTTCAAATTCTTTTACAATAAAGAAAGCACCTATCAGCTTCAGAGGTGAATCCACAATCAGCCAATCAGAAGCGGCTAGCTAGTGCTGGCTGCCGTCATCTTTGCAAGCTCTCAAGCACATAAGTATTACGGCTACTGTATCAGTCACAATTACACCCACACGCCCTTAGTGTACTCAGACAGCGATTGCCCGTCAATCCCCCCCTACCCGTCCCACATTTTTAATTATATGGTGGCACAAGTCCAAGAAACTACTAAATCTGTATACTGCTGTAGGCATATAATTTTTTGGGGGAGGGGTATGCACAGCGCCAATAGTACCAAACGGGTAGCCAGACGTAATTTATGGATTATTAAAAAAAATATATCCTTTTGGTAAACTGGATTTCTCTTATATGTGCATTAAATCTATGAGTAGGCTCCAAGGGGTCAATTAAAAATCAAACAGTTAGCACAAATAACAAAGTATACTTCGTTTCAGTAGACATTTTACAACCAGACAGTAAGTACACCACCTGATTAATATAATACCCTGCAAATCCACAATGTCCATCTCTTCAGCTCATTATGATACAAATTAGCAGACTGATCAAACTGTGCCAATATCACTATGAATTAGTAATGCCTAAAAGTAGCAGCTTATAATACAGTATTTATCCTAAAAGTGTTTCCCCCCTGGCTGCAGGCATACTATTTCACCACCTCTCATTGGCTGCAAATAAGCATATGCTCTGCTGTAGACCGGCTCTGTTGTCTGGTAACAAATGTGCAGTAACCTGGCATCTTTCCATGGAGATCAGCTATCTCCTCCATTCAGCTGTCAGAAACTGCCGAGCTCTGCTCTGTAGCTAAAGTCACACTCACCAACTACAAAGGACAAAGAAATGTTCTGCTTTCCCACCTTCTGCTGACTTTCAGTTACTGTCCTTCTGCAAATATTACTACATACATTGTTTACCTGTCTCTCTTCCTCCTTTATTATAATCAGGCAGACTTGTGCATTTCTATTGCCCTGCGATTAGATAAGGTCACAATATGCAGATGCACTATGCATTCCCATTGGCGCAAATGGTGCTTATTATCTGCCTCCCAAAACAAAGAGCAGGCCCGCAGTCCCAGTTTTGGGAGCTGAGATACACCACAGATTATTTTGCAGGATTGCAGGTTCTGCCGGTAATGTGTTTGGTGGAAATATTGTAAAAACTCACAGTTTTACATACTACCATCCAATTCATTTAAACTTTTCCATTTTTCTCTGAAATAAGGTGTCATATCCACTTGCGTTTTTAACAGTGTTTTATAGGCATTTCAGTTTTTTTCTGCTTTGTGTTGCAGAACTGTTTTTTGGAATGTTATGTGTTCCATTGTCTGCTTATAAACACACTGTAAAGCCTACATGCACCACTATCAGAGAGTGGAATGTTTCTATTACATTGGTACATTGCACCTTCCTGTATATTGTGTTCCTGGTGCCCCAGACAAAGACATGACATTGTATTGGGTCTGCCCTATTGTTTCTGAAGGGGAGTAAATAAGGAGTTAGATAGAGCATAGGCACTCTCACCCATGCAAGGACACTAAACACAGCCAACAGGCCTCTCATCCACAAACTGGTACAATAACAATATTTTCTCCTCATTATCCACCTGCAGTTCCCTGAATTGTTCTACTCATACTGGTCTCTCCAGCATTGGCCTAGGGCGCCTATGGTTATGGGTGACATAATATCACCCATTCAGTGTATTTAATGTCCCTGCAGTGTTCCCATATAGAGCGCCGGCCTCTGACATGTAGAAGAAATCAACAGCTTCTTACCTGTGACGCTATCGGCTATCTTACCTGTGAAGCTGTCAGTGATTGGCTGGGAGAGTGAGCTTGTCTATGATGTCACAGCTCATCACCACACTGCCAGACTGTGATTGGCTGGGAGAGTGAGTTTGTCTATGATGTCACAGCTCATCACCACACTGCCAGACTGAATGGAACCAGATGAGTCCCCGTTCTGCTAAGGTTAGAAGCAGTGGCTGGTGGGGGCTCCATCTGTCAGGGGAGGATGGGTGCTAGGTGGCCACAGTGCTTCTGTGGGTCCTGACTGATATATACTCGGTGCATTACAATTATATAAACTGTGGACGGACCAAAACTTCCTTCTGAATTTCTATCGTCAAATGATTGTTTTTCATTTGTAATTTATGCATTCAATGTCTTGTGCAGTTACAGCATGAAGAGAGCAGCAGAGTGTGTTGGAGTGTGGCACTATACCATACCGCCCAAGTGTCCCGGGTTTCAAGGCTCTGTCCCACTGTCCCGTCCGGAGGCATGTTTGTGCTCCTTTACAATTAGTACAGACTCTTAGGTGGGGTCCAGATATATTGTCTGGTAAACCAAGGTCCAGATTTGTTATTTATTTATTAAAACAGGGAGCTCAAATTTAACCTGTATTGTTTTTATAATGATATATTAACTTTATGACGGTATATAATGTGATGATAGTGCTCTTTTTCAATAAAGTTGCATATATTACTAAATCTTTAGACTGACATTTTCATCCAAATTCCCTTTTCTTCAAAATAGTTCTCTAATGGGTGGTAAGCGCTACATGTCCTGGCTACATGCAGACAAAAAGAAAAAGAATTTTCAGAACAATACATACATTAAAATACATATCTTGTCAATAACACAGGCAATCTGCAGTAAAATTTGAGTAGACAGAAATGCCCAATGTTCACAATATCAATATTCTGAAAAACTTCAAGGGATAAATGTATCAAACTGAGAGTTTCTGGCTGTTTGAAAAGTGGAGAAGTTGCCTATAGCAACCAATAAGATTCTAGTTATCGTTTATTTAGTACAATCAAAAAATGAAAGTCAGAATCTGTTTGGTTGCTATAGGCAACATCTCCACTTTTCAAAACTGGGGGAAACTCGCAGCTTGATACATTTACCCCCCCCCAGGAGTTGTGGCATTTAGTAGGATATAGATGCCTTAAAGCCCCGGTGATAAGTAAGATTCGTTATTGCGCTTATTGCAGTGCTAAAAAAATACTTTATCACCACAGATTAACACAACATAAATTAAGCTGCTCTGGCGATATTGGCCCGAAGAGTTAAGTTTGCCAGGTCAGTCTCTGCAGATACACGTATACATGAGCCATCTTGCCCTCTCACGCACAGTGGAACTGAAAGCCCAGATTCTGGATTTCAGTTCCACTTATGTGGCAAAATAGAAAAATAATAAGAGAACATTCAAAAACAGATTGAATTGTTTGTTTGCTTTTTTTTAAAAAAAAAAAATTATATCCTTCATTCATTAAAAGAATGCATTATTCACAGAACCTCATGATATGGCAACAACAGCACACGTATGGCTGCAATACTTAAATAAGTTTGGGTATGCCGTCGCCAGAGCTAACCCTGTCATGTATAGTGCGAAGCAACAAAAAAACAAAACAAAACCTCTACTAGCAATAGGGCTTTTCATCCAATGATAAGTCAAACCCCTAATCCAACACTGTATGTGTTCTTTGGAGGATGGAAGGAGGGATTCAAAGTTCTGTCAGTGAAAGGTGTGTTGTGGTTATGGTAAAGTAGTGACTAACCTTCCCCTAACACTGGGGGGGGGGCACAATGTATGCAGAGGGGCAATCATAAGATGGAAAACCCCCTTAACACTAACAATGGTAGCCTAAACACCCATATCTACAAAGTAGGGCATGAATGTACTGCACTTGGTAAATAAACACCAGCCCCCCGTGTGCGACTACAGTATGTTCCCCGACGCCTAGCAGCAGCTGTGAAATTTTCACCCCCTGTGAGTGAAGCCTTATATGTTTGTGTGTATCTGATCAGTAACTGAACGCAAGGCTTACCCTTACAACTTATAAACATGGAACAGATGGTCTCATCATTCTAAATCACATTATCATGACATCTGAGCGGCAATGCATGGAAAACATACAATCTGACTTCAAAGAACGATATGAAATGTGAGCACATAATACACAAGAGCAATCACACATACAAACACGCAATCAAGTACAATTTTCCTCTATTTGGTGTCGCTCTGAATGTGGTTCTTCGGTATCATGTTTTATTCAGATTTTCAAATCTTATCTCTCCCTCTCTGTTTCTAGAATTGCAAATAACAGCCACAAAGATGGTGATCATGATGGACAACTAGGTCTGTTCCGAATTTGCTGAGACCCATGTTACATCATAATTGGTCAGAAATGAGCAAATTTTTTTTTGGGTGGGGTGGCCGAATGAATGATTATGGCAGTGCCCATGTTATCTGTTGACTGATGATGGCTTAATTATCTGACATGACTTTCCACCCCTATGGATTTTTTGTAATTATTATTATTTTGGGTATTCTATGCTTTATAAAGGACATGTATAAGAACCAGAAACCTTAATATTACGCAGAGCCCAACATAACCCTATCACTGCCATGGGCAGATTTAGGAGGCCACTGACGTATTTTAAGCTGTGAGTCCAGGGAGCATCAGGTGACAGTCAATGAATAATAAATGAATCAATTAATAAAGTTAAAAATCAAAAACAAATACATAAATTCAGAAACAAACACAGCAGCACATTTTATATGAACAATAGGTTTTATTATGGCCCAGAACATAGTAACCAATCAAGTACACATATGTGCTATCCCTGTGAGCGTACAAAGTCATAGAATAAAATGAAGGGCACATTTCTAGAAAGCAGCTTAATGTTAAATCATGTTTGATTTCTTTTTTTTTATATTTGCCATTTTCCTTGCATAGCGCCCATAAATTAAAAAAAAAAAAAAAAAGATATTTACTCAACTATAAAAGTAAAAGAAAGCCTGATTTGTCCTGAAGAGACAATATAAAATTTGTTCAGGTAGAACAGATGCCTTAACTAGTCTTTATAATTGTCCTTCCTAGTACTGAATATTCTATAATGTTATATTGACATTTTTTCCCTCTACTTCTGCCTCTTTTTTTCTGAGACTATCTATTAAAAATCTTTAATTCAGAAATACTCAGTGGCCATTTTATCAGTTTCACCAAGAAAATAATATTTATTTTCAGAGGACCTGAGGCCATAGCTCTAATCATTTTTCTAATGAATACATATGGCCTCAATGACCCAATTTCTATTGAATCAAATCATTTTGGCTCCGTGTGGGTGGGGCCAAAAAGATGCAAATTGTGGTGGCACAGCTCCTCACTTGTCACTTGACCTCCACTCCAGGATCTTCCAGAGGGGAGTGGAGTAAACTTTGTAAGTATGTTCTAAATGTGTCTAGGAGGGAGTTAGAAAACATGCTACTTGTTATGAAAGACACCTGAATTATTTATGACACTGGGCAGTTGGGAATCTGGAGTCTGTTTATTAAAGGACAAAACACCCTATCTCTGGAAAAACGCGTGTTTCCCCAGTGAAAGACCTACACAACAAGACGTTGCCAACGGCAATCGATCTATTTAACAAGCATCTCAACTTGGCGATAACAGAAGAAAATCACTGAAAAAAATGTTTTATTATTTAAATAAAGCATTTTTACAATGTAGAATCGGGTTGAAATATTTTTTTCATATTTTTAATCTAATTTAACATTTTGTTTTCATCCACGAAGTGTGCGTGAGCCCCTGTTTGTTTTGATAACCTGTCAATTTGTCACTAATATGGTTAATAATATGCCATCTTTTTAGTCGTCAATAACACAAAGAAAGTCTCTAGTAAAAATATGGCATCCTACAATTAGTAACAAAACCATTCTGGAAGACCAATCACATTTCTGAACAATTTAATCTGATACATTTCATTGTTTTGTTATTCACCTACAAACAAAATTAGTTTTAACAATCAGATTGTACATTCAAATTGTCCAGCTTAGAAGACAGGAAGTCTGGGGTACATGGAAAAACCGCTCTTCCCCAATGCCTGAAATATTTTCAGTGCTTCTGAAACTTTTACATATATATATCTGCCTTTGTAACAAGATACTCCTTTTGGTAAGGCAACTTATATATTAGATTTAGTAAAGCTAAATAATGATTCCGAGAAGGATAAAATACTGTTTTGTCTTTTCTTGTCATAACAGATCTGTCTACTCAAAAAGTAATTTGAAAGTTCCCATACTCCTAGTCGGCACATCCTAATTATACATAAAAAAGGCAATTATTTTGCTTAGAACCTTACTAGACTAAACTTATATATATTTTACTTCTCACAGTTTTACAGCACTGTAGATTGAGGACCGAGCAGCACTGACAACTCTTCCCAATCTATCACAAACAATATAAGTCACACACTACATGAATAGGCAACTGGTATAGGTAAAGAAGGCATGGTGTTTTCGTTTCTAGTATTTGGAAGTATAATTATGTGTGAATACATTCATCTGTACAAGTTCATCTAAGAGGATACTGCAAGCCAATCATCCAGACTTGCGACTCTTCAATCTTTCGCCTCTACTTCTATCCCAATTCCAGAATGATGCAAGACAGAAGCTCCTCTACATCACGACAGCTTTTACTGAGTGGGTGGTTAGCATGTATGTGCATCATTCAAATCATCATTTTATTTCACTTTATGATTTCTGCATCAGAAGACAAAGGTGGACATTTCTAAATCTATTTTGCAAATGAGCTCTAAAATTATTGCTATATGTGCAAAGGGAATTTTCATTTACCTGGTCCCAGCTCTGTGCCACAAAAGTTGGGCTTCATAATGGAGACAGAGCTTATTAGAGGAACCAAAGATGGTAACATTCATACCTGCTAAGCTTCCCTAATGGAATTTCACTACAAATCGGCCATGTCCCTAATTCTTCCAAACCTGATCAAGATCTTCCCAAAACATTTAGGTTTTGGGCAAGACCATGTCCATATTCAGGCAGGTCGTGCCCATTTCAGTCCCCAAAAATCTGGACTGTCCAGGGAAAGCTGGGGTAGTGGACAATTATACAGAACAACTAGCACTCTCAAGGCACTTGTTCTATGCCTATTCCTGCTAGTTAGGAGACGTTTATAAAACAAGGGCATGTTTGCCTATAATTCCTTCACTAAGTGCATCTTTCCATAACAAACAATACTTTTTATTTTAATAAATAACAGATATATTTGGGTCAGCATATGAATTAACTTTTTTTCTATTGCTTCCCTGCCAAAATCAGGGCTTTGTACAGTGCTTTTGCCAAAATAAACTCAAGTGAATATAATTGTGAAAAAAAAAGCACAGGGCACAATGTGTGAGACCTGTCTAGACTTTGGGGAAGTTTGTAGGTGAAAAACTGCAAATCCTATTCCACCAAATTATAAGTAAACCTTTTTCATTTCTGCGAAAAGTTCATGGGTAATATTTAGGATAAAGCGGTGATGAGCGTGAATTTTTATTTCCGCTTATCGTGGTGTTAGAACATCTCTTAAGCAATGCAAACTATCAAAAAAATACAGCTGGCAATAGCAGTGCTATTACCAGAGGTAGTACTTGATGTATAGGGCGAAGCAGTATAAAGCCCTAACGCGTGTTCACCTTAAATCCACACCCAGGTGTCCATAGCAATCTGCTGGATTATTTTATGACATACAGAGATATAATGGATTTTTATATACAGTATGTGTCTCTGCTCTACGTTGTATGTCTGCAAAATCTGCAGTCAGTCGGTAAATCACCAGGCTTGCCAATATTCATCACTTCTTTGGTGATTCATTGTACACATTAAAAGGAATAAAACACAATGTCACCGAGTAGAAGCAGACTACAGGGTAATATATGAACTCTTATAGCACATTGTTATAAATGTGAAATGCACAATGTGATTACTAATGTATATCTGTGGGTATTAAGGCCATAGGTAAGTTCATGCATGAAACATTTTACTGATTTTAGCATTTTTACAGGTATTTTAGGTGATAAACCTGCAGAAATCCCTCATTTAAATGTCTACGGGTATTACAAACATTTGAATGTAAAACTATTCTCCTACTGCTATGCAAGCTATATTTATTGCAGAATTGCATTTTAAGGGGTAATAAAACAAAAAAAACAGCTGATACAAAAGACATAAACATGTTGTTACATTCACAAAAGTGTATGCAAAAGGAAAAAAAATATAACACTATATGTAACATTACTATTTATCTCTGTCAGCTATTGCCCTCTGTTATCAGCCAGTGTATACTTTACAGGCCTCCCTCTAATGTCAAATATATGCCAATAAATAAACTTAGACACATGATACATGGGAAAGCACATAGTAAGTGTTGCACAGCGAAATATTCTGATACTGTGATTTATTAATCAAGCGCTACCATGTTTGACATTTACTGTGAACACGTAGTTCATTCTTGTTACTCGCCCTGAGCATGTAATAGGTCATGAATCTGTAGGTGATTGATCCGTTCTATGTCCTAGGTTCTCATCTTATTGTGCATGCAGAAGATACTTTAAGAGGCACTTGTTAAACATTTACTATTATAAGGGGATATATGTAAGAAAACGATTGAGAAGCCAATCACTGGTGACTGATGCACATGGATGTACAGACGTCTACCTGATCCTGTTTTTCTTCTTTCTGCGAGAAATAATCATTAATTTAATATTAATGAAGCGCAGAAAGCCAACTACATTTTGAACACGCAATGTCTCTCTACAATATTTGTTGACAAACACTTGTGAAATGTCATTTTAAACGTCCACCCACATGTCAAAAACAGACTGAGACCATCATTGTGTCAATACAAAGCACTCTGTATAGGAGCATGCAAATCCACTGGCTGCAGCTGATTCTGGGAATGCTAGCTATTTAGTTATGCAAACTGATTACACTCACAGCCGAGTATTCCAAAAATCCAAACAGCGCAGATCAGATGTTGGAAAAGAGCAGGTTCTGCTTACTACCTTTATGTCATTCCAATTTCTTTCAGTATTTTAAGTATTGTGGAACATGCTTGTGTACCCTGCACACAGCGCCCCCTGCTGTCAGCTTACCAAAAGAATCACCTGCCTGAGCTCTGCAAACATTCCAAGCCTTAATTAATAAGCTGCACCGCATGGGCACTGGTCCACCCTATCACCTATGTGATAACCTGGCATACCTCCCGACATGTCAAATGACCAAAAAAATATACTTAAAATGAGTATAAATAGTGTGCTCTTACTTGCTTTCAATTAAATATACTCACCTCTGTCGACCACAAGACACAAATTGACATAAAGCTTATTTTACCAAAATATCCAGTTTTATTTATATATATAAATATATATATATATATATATATATATATATATATATAGTATAATGAAGCTGTATATATTACATTAATCCAGAGGTTGAATACAGTAATGTATAATTTGGTAGACATTGTCTTTATGTATCTTTAACATAGAGGAAAGAGGGTGATCTAGGGATTTGGATTTAAAGGTTTGACATAGTGAAGATCAGCAAAGTGTATGTGTCTAATGCAATGTTCTAATGTCAGTGGCATTTATCAATTCTGCACTAGCATAGTCTACACACTTCATTTGTATGCACGGCTTCTAATAGGTGGGTCTGTGTTGCCAACAGGTTGTGAGTATTGCAGTTTTTCCATAGGCCTTTGTGGACAATATTTCTTGGTAATATGGTAGTCACAAGAGATCTGGGGACTGTATACTGCTATATGTGGGGTTGTATTGTGGTAGCCACTTTGGATTGCCATGCCTAAAATATACCTAATTACATTAGAACATTACCCCTTTCTATCCCTGCCCCTGACATTCCCCTCCTGATTGGCAGAGCTCCTCATATAAACTGTAGGCAGAGACATTTGGTGATCATGTCTGTGGGTATGAAACTATTGCCAGCCTGTCAAACATCTGCGACTGCTGCATAGGTAAAGGGCTGGGGTGTGACGGGATCAGGTGTAGAGCTTCTACTGTGCTGAGGTAAATTTGAAGGCCATACTGAAGACGGAACGACATTACAGGTCACCCCCTTACCTCTAGGACCAGTAGCAGCCGTACCCTCTGTAGTGATGGTAGATCCACAAGAGGATCACTGGTACATGTATACAATCACCTCAGAAGTGCAGAGCGAGCCCTCTTCTGAGCATATAACTAACGTGGTTCCTGAATCAGGATAGTAGCTCCAAAATCAGGATAATTGGGAGGTATGAAAATGAAGGAAAGGATAAGATCATATAAACAAACATGGCAGCTCAGGCTAAGATAGGTCAATGAAGTTACCAGAGCCCTTTCTGGTGGGCCAAAGTTGCCACCTACAACACATTTAATAAATGAAAAGTTTGGGAAAAGTTACCCAATTGCTATCAGAAACTCATTACCCAAATAAGCCCATATAGTAGGTTACAATGTATGTAAAGATGTGTGCTATAAAATACATTGATGGACAATTAGAATAACTGATGCACAGGTAACTGCAAAAAGTTGCTGTAACATGAAAACAACTATATACGTGATTGCCGTGGGCTGGTTCTCATAAACGTACCACTTGCTGGAGACCCTGATTTGAATCCCAGTGTCAGCTTAATGTCATCTTCAACAAGTACTTTATCTCCTTGTGTCCCAGGCACCAACAACTGGACTGCAAGCTCAACAGACAAGGCAAACACTGTCTGTCATAAAAGGTCACAGAACTGGAATAAAATCACCAGCCTGCTTTACGTTATCTCCAGATGTAATTGTAACACTGGGATACAAAGGAGCAAAGAGAATCTTTTTTTAAATATATGTTGCTACTTCTAAAATGCATAACATATGTTAGATGCTTTCCTTGTAAATTCAGAAGGTCTAATTTTAGCAATTTTAACCTATAAACTATCGCACACGAATTTCCATGCAACCATTATGTTCAATGAATGTTTGTGTCTTTGGTCTATGGTTGGCAGAAGTGGAGACTATGATAAGTCTAGTCAACTGACTGCATACAATTCCTTGATTAAACCTTGAGAAACATTTATCTCATGCAATAGTATATAATAATATAGCATATTATTAACATCAGTTAAATCAATGCTATTTTCACCTCCAGAAGACATACAGACTGGCTGCTCAGTACAATTATTACAGTCTGTAACACATACCTACCAATTGTATTTTAAATCAGGAAGGGCGGTCTTCATCCCATAACAGGAGAGTGTTTAGGTTAAAAAGACGGTATTTCAGCCCATATGTTCTCCAGTTGCGTCCAGTTCGGCATCTGTGGGAGATGCGCCTGGCGTACTTACACCACATTCACATAGGCAGAATCAGGCCGCAAGTGCACAACAACTTTGTCAACATTTGTTTTCATACCGAAACACGCATATGCTCTTAGACTTCATATAACACAGCAGATATAACCATCTGTCTCATGTATGCAGGAGACTAGCGTAAACTTTATAATACATATGTGATCATAGATGAAATCACCTAGCAGCTACAGAGGTAAATTCATAATCAGCCAATGAGAAGCGGTTAGCTAGTGCTGGTGACTGTCATCATCATCATGTAAGTGCACCATTTCCCTAGGCTGGTGCAACTAATATAAGACATATCTGCGTCAGTGTCCAGGTCTGCATCAGTTTGCAATTCCTTGAATATACCCTTACTGTACTCTGCCTATGTCAGAACGCCCCTGCCATGCTCTTCACGCACAAGCAGGCGCGGATATCTGCAACTCTGCATAGGTGTAGGTACTTGCAGGATTGTGGGCATGTGCAGGGCAAATTCACGCAATTTACCCAATGGAAATAGACATACGTTCAACTCTCAATCAGGCCCTTTGTGTGCACATAATTCTCCATGGGGGTCATCAATCTCAAACTGACTCCTATCTTTGTTGCATGTCCCATGCATACAGCGCTCAGAATACATAATGAAACACTGGTAGATCAAAATATTCCCTATTCATCCTTAGGGAATTGAATTCAAAGTTAGTATCCAAAACATTGCTAATTTTTACTCACAGTCAGCGAAGTCTTACGTTCCATAAGTGTCACATCGCTCGAGGCTCTGCTGAACTGAAGTCCCCCCTTAAAGTGATATGTATTAAACGCTTCTGTTGCAATAGTGTTTTTTTTCATATTCATTTCTAATTAGTCTATTCTCACTTTTCACAGGCTTAGTGGACTCCATACAAGTTGTCCATACTGTGGACTTTACTGTTAGGAGATCGTATTCATTGTTCATATTTTACGAAGAAGTGTTTAGAGACTGCTAGATCAGTGCAGTCGTTTTTGTTTTGTTTTTTAATGGAAAACACGCACAATACGTGTACAAACTGATCACTCTACAGTACTGTCACTGTGAGGAGCACTGCTAAATAATTTATAGAGGAGGGGAATGCCAGGGCCAATGTGTGGAGAGATATGGAAAACTGGTCAATGTAATTTAATATACTTCAAACAAGGCGATTCAAATTATGTATTGTATTCTTTTAAAATTCTGTTAATATATAGATTGTTTTTATATTCACTGTCTAAGGTGTTAGATAAAACACAAAGGTTACATAGCATTAAGCTCTAGATCTGATTCATAGAAACACTTTAGTTTAACAATGTTTGCCTTTTTTGTTTTTTTACAAAATTAAAATAAATAGTTAAACAGGTTGTGTGCAATTTATGCATTTGTGATAAAATAGGTTTAATGTAGCAACTTCATAGGATATTCAGTCTGCATAAAATAAGTATTAGCATGAAATTGCGCTGGCAAATTGTTCCGTACAGGTAATTTTTTTAAACTGGATTTCACCAAGTAATGGAATTGGAAGTGCTCAAAAATAAATTAAACAATCTTCAACAATTTCAGGTTAGAAATTTCCCAGTCCACATACTTTGAAGGCTCATACAACCAGGCATTTAAATCAACTCTAGTTAAACTTGATAGAAAAAAAACTTTGAAATTGTCCTTGCATTCGAGTTCACGTCACATTCGAAATGCTTTTGTGATAAAGTAAAAAAAGCGCTTCAAACCTTCCTGCAGTGATCAGTGTGGTCAAACATTATTGTGGGGTGTTCCCAGTATGCAGTCGTTAGTACCTAACAAAAGTGTTCCAAGGAAGGACAATCAGTAAACAAGCGTCAAGGTCATGGGCACCCAAAGCTCCCTAATGTGCGTGGGAAGCGAAGCCTAGCTCATCTGGTTCAATCCCATAATAGAGCTGCTGTAGCACAAATTGCTGACAAAGTTAATACTGCCTAAGATATAAAGGTGTCAGAACACACAGTGCGTCACAGCTTGCTGCGTAGCCGCAGACCGGTCAGAGTGACCATGCTGACCCCTGTCCAACGCTGAAAGTGCCTACAATGGGCATGTGAGCGCCAGACCTGGAGGATGGAGCAATTGAAGAAGGTGGCCTGGTCTGATGAATCACGTTTTCTTTTACATCATGTAGACAGACAGGTGCATGTGCTTCGTTTACCTGGGGAAGTGATGTCACTGGGAGGCAGTATGGGAAGATAGCAGTGTGATGCTCTGATCAAATGTTCTGTTAGGAAACCTTGGGTCCTGGCTTTCATGTAGATGTTACTTCGTCACATACAACCTACCTAAACATTGTTGCAAACGAAGTTCATGGCAACAGATTTCTCTGATGGCAGTGGCCTCTTCCAGCAGCATAATGCTGAATGGTTTGAGGAACATGATAAGGAGTTGAAGGTGTTGACTTGTCAGAGCCATGGAGGCTCCACCTCACAGTTTACAGGACTTAAAGGATCTGCTGCTAAATTCTTGGTGCCAGATACCACAGGACACCTTCAGAGGTCTTGTGGAGTCCATGCCTTGACGGGTCAGAGGTGTTTGGCAGCACGAGGGAGACCAACACAATATAAGGCAGGTGGTTTTAATGTTTCGGCTGATCGGTGTATAATTAAATGTTGTCAGTAGCTCTTTCATTTAAGTTAACTTGAATTCTAGGGTTAGTGGTCCTCTGAATTTTTTGTGTGTGTGTATGGTTTATTTAACAAAATAAGATAAACATATTTATAAAACAGGTACATGGTAAATTCTCTAAAAATATAAAGACCTCTCATATTAGAGACTGGCTCTAGATTGCTAAACATTTTGATAAGTATTTCCCCCTAATATGAACATGCAGTCAGTGCACTTACTTTCACTAAATAAAGTAAATGTTTCTGTACTACTTTACTCATTAGTGCTTACGTCAGCATACAGATATAACATTCTTTATCACACTGAAATAGTGAACTATTTCAAAATCATGATACTTGAAACAAGTTTATTGCTATTTTATGACAATAGACAATATTTAGTAAAGGACTTCTGACTACATATGACCCTACTGTAATATGAAAAGTCACGTCACAATGAAAAATATAATGTTCCTATATCGTGACAAAAAGAAAAACGTTCAATATCTATGTACTATTGCTACCTGTTCTTACCAATTGTTTTAACTCATCAAAAATGGTTCGCCATTGAATCTTCAATTCTGTTTAATTAATTTTAATTAGTTTAAAAAATTCATGTTAATTAATTTTAAAGCTTGTGGGCCTGATTCATTAAAGCACGTAAATAACGATTTGTACCGTATTTTGCGCATCCCCAGAAACTATCCATGCACAAGAGAACACAGCAACGTTCAATGAATCGTCGAACACAAAGGATCCTTACCAAAGCCTACGATGTCAGGGGCAGAACAGAGAAGGGACTGGGCGTATGCACGTAGTCAGTGTACAGTAAGGGCGTACCAAGCTCGAGCGCATGCAGTAATGTCTGATCAAGCTCTGGGCATCTCTAAGGTTATCACTTACACCAGCTACAGGACAGGTGTAAGTACCGAGTGATAGTGATGACAGTCGTGTATGCATGCAACAACATGTGTTTGCAATTAACAGCAATTGTAAAAATGCATTTATATACAGTAGACATTAATAACATTCTAATAAATGTATTTTATAGTAAAAAAAAAAAAGGAAACAAAAATTATTTTTACAGAAATGTTTTGTCATTAATAGCTATATTATCAGTGACATTAATTAATTGAATAGTATTTTTTTTCTGTGCATTCTTTTGGGACTTTATATTCTACATATGTATTGGACGTATCCTGCAGTGTATTGTCTGTTAGAGCAGATCGGACCTAGACCCATATTCATCAATAAACGTATCCTCACGCCCGCTCCTTGTTGAATACGGATATGCGTATGCCCAATTTATGTGCATTTAAAGAACAAACCGCACAATACATTTGTTTTCCATGCCTTAATGAATCAGGCCTTGTGTCCCCTATGCTGAATATATCTCACTGTTGTATATTACTATATGTGTCTAACATGCACATTATATAGAAATATAGATCGATACAGATATTTCTGCCTTGGGAGAGAGCATTTTGAATGCTGACAGCCTGACTCTAATAAGGCTAATAGCTTGAAAACACGTTATTGGCAAATAAAAAGCTCTCAGGAAACATTTCAGTTTTGTACATAAGGTCTGATTATTTTTTATGTTAATTGTACAAATCTATGTAAAATTCTGCCTTATTAGCAATACCTTTAGGATAATAATGCTAATAATAGTAATAAAGCTATTAAATTACTGTCATTTTCCATACAGAACCATTTTAATGTAGATTTTGAATAGCTTCACCCCAATTGATAAAACTAATGTATTGCTGCTGTTGTGTGATGCAACTGATAGAATGTTGTGAACCAGTCGACAAGCTCATATACAGTTATTGGGAGTTCCCATCGTGTCCTGTTGGTGTCGCTGTTGTCCCTAATAAATCTGGTTTGAGATTATTCAGTGTTTGTGCCAATCCTGCTCTGATAAGGAGTAATATGAATATCTGAGCCACTGTTGACATAGACAGCACACTAATAATTATTATCTTTTATTTACATAGCACAAACAAATTAAGCAGCACTGTACAATAAGGGGTTATTTTCTCATTTACATTAGTGGCTGATCCAGTAGAGATTACCTTAGAATTATAATTTCCGTATGACAGGCACATAAACGCACATCCACTATGGCCAATTTCGTTAACAGAGAATTAAACTACAATTATATTTTTGGGGCCATGCGAGGAACCAGAAGACCCAGGAGGAAACCCATGAGTACAATGATAAAACGTATAAACTTGCCATTGGTAACGACTGTATTGCATTCAAACCCAAGGTTCCAGCAATATCAGGCAGCATTGGTAACCCCTGTATCCATACAACACAATTATGGAAAATAACAGACGGAGAAACATCCCCTCTTCACCTTTCAGCAGTCTGATTCCAGGACCCGAATAACTGAATGTTGCCTTAGTCTGGTATCCATTTATCTTACTTTAGTATTGCAATATAAATCATTAAGGGTCAATACTGAGAACTTTCATGGAAAATTTTATTTCCCATGCTAAGGTAAGAGGAGAGGAAGTGTTTCACAACCAGCAATGGAAAGGGTTCTTTACAGTAAGGGCAGTCAAGATATGAAATTCACTGCCAGGGAAGGTTGTGATGGCAGATTCAATTAATTTGTTTAAGGAAGGCTTAGACACATTTTTAGCGGAAAAGGATATCCAGGGTTATGACTGTTGGTTAAAATGAAGTATAGTAGTGAATCCAGGGAGAAATTGGACTGTAATATTGGGTCAGGAGGGATTTTTTTTCCACCGATTGAAACAGATTGGTGGTTACTTTATCTGGATCAATTTCAAATATAAGAGTGAGATTGCAGGAGATCCAAAATAGGTTGAACTTGATGGACTGGGGTCTATTTTCATCCTCATCAACTATGTTACTATGTATGTAAATCACAATATAGCATTATACACTTACTGCAGGCCATGTGCAAAGTGCAAAACTGCTGTCCAGCATATTAGGCAGTGTTCTCCCCAGGACCTATTCCCGGGTGGTGTTATTTGCCACTACACGGAGCTTTTTTACAGTTTGTAAATAAGCCTGTGTATTATATAATATGATCAGAATGAGAACACAATAAGAAAAATGAGATATACCTCAGATTGTCCGGTCTCTCAAGTGTCTAGAACTGGGATGATCTCACGTCTGAGTACAACCAGTTTTAATTACCTACATTGAGATGGGTGTGTTGACTGTATTCAATCTTAAGTCATGTCACACGGTCATTCACATGATCCTGCATATATACAGTTCAGAGTTCTATTTACATGTAATCTATATGCAGGGGCCTCTAATGTATAACAGAGGCAATGATAAATGATTTGTTAAGGGAAGCAGCTTCTGTATAAATAAAACAAGCTGTCAGCAACTATAAATCTAACCAAGAAAGTGTTAGTGATGACTAGAAGCGATGCTAAGCGTTCTGAAGAGGACGGACTGACCTGTCACCCACAAACCTCTCACTAGACAACCAGTGTCTAATTTCTGCTCCTTCTATACTGTACAATACTTAAAATGCAAAAACCATAACAAGATACCCTGCACTGAGCTGCCAGCCAGCGTGAAAGAACCAATTTGAATTTAAGACCGTCGTCTTCGTCGCATACATTTGCATATACACGTGTAAGCTATCCACCCATTTCAAGGTGCTTCCGCTAATAGAGTGATCTTAACTCTTATTAACTAGAGTACTAAGAATAGGTAACATATATCCATTTAGATTTTTAAAACGTGAGAGGAACTTACCAGGAGATACCTCTGCCGTCATGCAGGTAATACATCCCTTGGTAGTCCCAGAGATACCAAGGGTGCCACCTTAAACAATGCAGGGCTAGAAAAAAGGTCAGATTGCTCAACCGATTTATAAATGACAAAAGGTGTAAATAAGAGTAAAGGCGAAAACAATATTGCCCTATACTGTCGGGCGCCAACCAGCGAAAATGTATGCAACTAATGCTTTTGCTTTAATCAATATTTTAGAGGCAGGTTTTAAAGTCATGTGAATGCAACCTGATCAAACATACACCATACACATAAACATACACATAAACAGACACCATACACATAAGCAGACACCATACACATAAACAGACACCATACACATAAGCAGACACTATACACATAAACATACACATAAACCATACACATAAACATACACCATACACATAAACATACACCATACACATAGACATACACCATACACATAAACATACACCATACACATAAACATACACCATACACATAAACATACACCATAAACATAGACATACACCATACACATAAACATACACCATACACATAAACATACACCATAAACATAGACATACACCATACACATAAACATACACCATACACATAGACATACACCATACACATAAACATACACCATACTCATAAACATACACCATACACATAAACATACACATAAACATACACCATACACATAAACATACACCATACACATAAACATACACCACACACATAAACATACACCACACACACATAAACATACACTACACACATAAACATACACTACACACATAAACATACACCACACACACATAAACATACACCATACACATAGACATACACATAAACATACACATAGACATACACATAAACATGCACCACACACATAAACATACACCACACACATAAACATACACCATACCCATAAACATACACCATACCCATAAACATACACCACACACATAAACATACACCATACACATAGATAATGATTGGGCACCTGGAGGAATCTTCAAAGCATTAGTACAACCCTAGTTATCAAGTACTATGTATGATTGAGGCGGACCCAACAATAGACAGAGTTAAGCTGTATTAAATGAACATTTTCTTATTTTAAAATAAAATGCTGCAGAACTCTGCAGGGGTGAGATTCTAGCACAACGTTATTTAAACTCTGCAATATTCTGAGAACCAAACTACACTTAAGATTGTGCTGCAATGTAGTTGTTAATGTTCTTATTGTGTATGTACGACATACATAACAACTTATAGTTTCTCCGCCTCAGGAGATTCCGGAGGGGAGGTCAGTTGGCAAATGTGGGAAAGCTGAAAATTACATTGTAGCCCCACCCTCTGTCGCAATTTGCAGCTTTGCGTGACAGAGCTTAATGACACGATTTGTGTCATTAGGGCCTATCTCCCCTGACAGGGTGTCTTCTTTTCCGGACATACCGGTAGAGTGGGTGTGTTATGTATGTATAACACGCAAACGGTTACACAGTGCCATGACTTTTATTATATGTGCAGAAAGAATTATAACCATCAGTTACTTTTTTGTTTGTATGAGCAAATCAGAGGAACACAGCTCTTGTATAATATGTAATTCTATATTATCTTATTCTGGTTATGGACAACTTCATAGTACCCATACCTGTCTTCATCTCCTATCTTGCTTCTGGGACATGAACTAGGAAAATATGAGGTGGGTGGGGCTTGCGTAAGCAATATTCATCATGAAGTCGGTGGATCAATATCATGCCCCACCCACCTCAGTAAACACACCATAATACCTCTGCCACTTGATTTAATGAGTTTACTGAGGTGGATGAGGATTACCTACTATGTCAGAGTCTGGGGGGATATATTTACTGAATCCGCGAGTTGGAAAAAGTGGAGATATTGCCTATAGCAACCAATCAGATTCTAGTTATTTATTTAGTATATTCTACAAAATGACAGCTAGAATCTGATTGGTTGCTATAGGCAATATCTACACATTTTCAACCCGCAGTTTAGTAAATATACCCGTGGGAGTGTTCCAACTACTTTGTGAGTCTCCTAAAAAAGAATAATTATGATTGTATCATTTATTTCCACCTCTAAGAGTGAACAATGTAAATTAATTATTCTATAGGCTTAAATGTGGTTTTTGCTACTTACACATTCTATTTTGGGGTAACGACTGGTGATTTTCTTTGGATATACAGTAAGAAAATAAAAATAAACTACAAGATCAAACATGATTTATTTTTGGAACACACTTTCACCTGTTCAGAAATTCATTTTTTTTAAATTACATTGAATAACATTTCCAAAGTTTAGAAATTACTTTAATTTTGGGAACTCTGCTTACAAATCGGTATGAAAAAAGGAATGTGAATTCAGCTTGCACACACAACAGATAAGAAGCCTGTATGCTGATTAATAATTTATTGACAGAGACGTTAGGTTACCTTACAGGAAACAAGCTTGGTGTAGAGGGATCCTGCCCATATGTGTTTGAAGAATTTGATTTCTTTGAATCTCAACTCTGACCCAGGGCCATCTTAACAGCATTATAGGCCCCTGGGCAAATCAGGGCACCGGGGCCCTACCTACACAACCACTTATGTACAATTAGTACATGTACGCTGTTTTCGTTAAGATATGTATTCACAACAGCAAATTCACATGTACAGATAACAGCTGATACTGAGGTGATTAGTCCACCTAAACATTTTACTAAAGAGGGTTTGAAGGTTCTGAATGAATCTCCTGGTATAATATACTGAAAAGTTGGCAGGCCTATGGAGCCCCTATGCTCGTGAGGCCCCCGGGCAACTGCTCAGTGTGCCCATGCGTTAAGACAACCCTGCTCTTACCAATATCTGATAAAACGAAGCACTACATGTAACTAATACCTGCAATGCCAGGGGTAAGCTGTCAAGCATTGTGTGTAGGGATCACAGAACAGGACCTGTGAGGATGGAAGGTTTCTTTAAGGGCCATAGAAGGTGCTGCTTAAGTTCTGTAATCTAGACACAGAAATAGTAAATACCTTTCTACTAATAACCATGGAGAAACACCAACATTCATGGTGCTGACTGATTATGGACCACCGCCTCATAAATATATAACTGCCAAAATTACTAATTTTTGGTAAGAAAGTTATGATATTCAAACAACCTATATGGACATGGACCTCCCGATGTGTGATTATGTCTTTAATGGAAATGGTTTGGGTGGATCTGGAAATTAACCAAGCCTCAAGACCATTCATTAGTCATGTGTCTATTTCCTGGTACAATAATATTCTGCATTCTCATGAACGCTGTGTGTTGGAGGTGCTCTTTAGTTGTTTATTATATAAAGAATGTCTTAAAGGGCACCCATCATCCACACATGATGGAGGTGGTATTATGTGGGCAAACCAATTAATGGGCTTACACCAGCACCTGATCGGGGTATTTGGGTTTACAGATATTTCTTATGATTGCTGTTACTGAGTACTCCTTAAGTTGGTGACCAGACACTCCCTGATTGTAAGCATCAAGCGCACCAATGCGGTGCCCTCAGGTGTAGGATAGTTGCTGCCACCACCAAGCTCCTTCACTGGCGTCTGGAGCCGATTGTTCCTGAGTGGTGTGTGTGGCTGCTGCATCACTTCTTTGCTGGTGGCTGTGGTCACTTCCTCCTAACCGCTCAATGCTGGGTAACTAGCAGAGCATCGCCCGAGGACAAAGAGTTGAACACAGAACAGTCAGGAGATGGATGAGTAGTTTACCTCTTATCTGTAGGAATATAGCGTGCATAAGTGTCTTGCATGAATAAAGTAGTATATTTATGAATAGTAATGCTTATTGTTCACCAATAGCTCTTAAAAGAGCTGCTACACAGAAAATGTACCACTAACAGTACATGGGGCTTCTCTGTCCTTTATATACAGTTTGCACACATGTTGGCAGGGGTAGTCCAGACTCATTTTATAACCGTTCCTGGCTGATTTATTTATCTTGGACCTTGTACTTGATGGTAGGGTTATGTGTTTTTCCCCTGCCCATGGACTGCCATGGCTCAGCCCACTTGGTCCGTGCATGGTTTTCTGTTTGCCACTGAGTAGGCAGGGAAATCAAGCCGAAAAGTAACAGAAAACCACTGGATTCGTTAGATTGCAAGCTCTGCAGACAGCATGGTCTTTGGCCCCTACTGTTTCAGTATTCATTTCATAATATGTATGTTATGTAACTATAGATACTCTGTACAGCACTGTGAAACTTGTTAGTGCTGTAGAAAGTGTATTAATAATAATAATAATGGTCTGTTACGATTCTTACTGAATTTCAGCCCCGTACGTCTCCCTTTTTCTGTGCCTCTCTGGCACTCCTTGTAATGTTCCTGCTGCTCTGTACCAAATACCAATCTATCACTGGGTGTTTTCATGCACAGCAAACTGGCAGCTACAGTTCCAGGAAGTCAGTCCAGACAATAATTATTGTATTCTTTTCATCCTTAAAGTAAGGAACGTTAAACAAGCAATTACTGCATCACTCATATTATCTAATTACAATTGGTAATCAAGTGGTTTACCGCTGCGGCATGAAAGAATGAATCTGTCCCACTGGGATTTGAACCTGCGACCCTGATGTCACACAGATGTTTCATACAGTATATGAGCTTTACTTGGCTGAGCTGTTATTGAACTTGGGAATAAAAACTACCTACAAGTATTGTAAGAACTCTTGACCATCATTACTAAATTCATTATTATTGTTATCCCAAGATATTCCACAATGTTGTACAAAATGAATACAGGGACATGATAAGTATGTTAACAAACAAAAGAAACCAAACTGGAATACCTGCCACTGAATGGAGTTTTTACAGGAATGTAACATACAGCATTTACATTTTTTTAATTAATTAAATGCTAACTCCACCTACTGGGTTTGTGCACACAGCTCATTTAGTGTATAGTATACTATGCTGCAGGGAGGATTTGAGAACATGCTTTGAGCAAGGACACATTACAAGGCACGGTGGCTCAGTGGTTAGCACTTCTGCCTCACAGCGCTGGGGTCATGAGTTCGATTCCCGATTGGCTGCTATCAAATTGACCCTAGTCTGTGTGTGTATGTTAGGGAAATTAGACTGTAAGTTCCAATGGGGCAGGGACTGATCTGAGTGTGTTCTCTGTACAGTGCTGCGAAATTAGTGGCACTATATAAATATATGATGATGATTACAAGGGTTTTTAATAGATGTTGTTAGTCAACACCCTTGTATATGAACCCAGAAGCTAATTTCTACACAGCATCCCTCTCTCCCCAAGTAGGCTCCATGTCAGAAACCAGGGGCGGATTGGGAACTTAAAGTGGCCCTGGAAAAAATTCTTGAAGTGGCCTCATGTGGGTGGCACCAAATCAGCTGTAGGTGGGACCAACACAAAAGTAAGCGGGACTTTTCCTGGTAAGGTCTATGACCAATCCGCCCCTGCCTGGCAGTGTCTTCTGTCTCTCAGTTTGAACCTCAAATGATCAAACTGTCTTGCTTTGTAGCTCCACCTTGGTTATATAGTTGTATAGAGAGGAAAAACACCAATTGTGCAGTTAATGTTTGATAGGCAAAAACATATGTATATATATATAAAAAATTCAATGGTCAACATTAACTCTGCGTAAAGCTTCCTGCTTATGGTCCTGGAAGTATTTGTCTCTGACAGTAGGGGTTATGTACTAACAAAGCACAAAAATGATGGAAGTCCCAGTCCGAGATTTTTTTTTTTGTGATGTTATAATCCTCTTTAATAAATATTCATTTAACCAAGAAAAAAAAAAATACAGTGAGTACCTAGGACTGTCCTTGGAAGTTAGGGACATTTAGCATATGTGACTAATACTAATAGACTCTATAATAATAATAATAATAATAATAATAATAATAATAATAATAATAATAATAAAAGTAGTCATTATCCCATAAAAAGGATAATGTTTGAAAATTTAGGTGGACAGAGAAGACACACTATCCTTAATTTGAATGGACAGTACCAACTTTCAAAGGTTTGCTCTTGGAAATGTCCCTACTTTTTATATCAACCAACTACACAATAAAATGCCCTTTCCAGCATGTTAGCTGCAATTCTTACCATTTACTTGTCAAATTCAGTATAAATGAAATGACGAGCATTGCAGTGATAGACATCGTACAGGACATACTAGGCTGCACTGACCCAACAGCAAAGTCTTCTACATTTTAAATATGTCGGCAAATATGAATAGAATAAACATTAGAAGTGGAAATAGTGCGTGATGAATGTACGATATTAGCGTTACTTGAATGTGTTTTAATTTTAGTTATGCGGTGTCAAACAAGTTTTTTGTGATGCCAGTTTACAAACTTACCTGTGCCGGCGCCGCTCAGCTCCGTGATGCAGTGGACATAACCTGTGTGAAGCTCCATATTCGCTTCCAGGACAGCATCACTGCCGTCAGCCTCTTCAGGACAAAACAAATGAGAAGCGGATTCCCCCCTCCCGATCCCTCTACCACCCACCACCATCCCCCGCGCCGCCGAGAGACAAATTAAAAAAAATGTACTAGAAGAAAAAAAAGACATGAGGCAGTATCCAGACGGCCTCATTAGGCCATCGGCCTCCCAGGAAAATTCCCTGTAAGGCCTATGGCCAATCCGCCACTGTCAGAAACCCTCACAGCTCTCCCCTGCAGGTGGCTTCTTCTTCCTGTGTGGACAACTCAGGACAGTTGTCTAGCACAGGAGCTGACGGTGGCAAAAATGTTGTTCTAACTTGTTCCAGTTGTTGATGCAGATCCCGGAAGTATTGCAGGATGTGGGGGAGGGGGGAAGTTCTCCCAAACTGGCAATGTACCCTCACAATACGTTCTGATAGGCTATTAGGTAAAAATATTTTTTAGGTGAAGTCATGCCTTAAGTCTTTAATAAAAATGAAACACCCAGTTAATTTACTGAAACATTAACCAATTTGTATTCTTTGTCATAGTTGTTTATATTTATATTTTATTGTAACTATTATGTAAGTATCATTATCTATTTTGCAACCCAGTGGAAATATGCTGAGGTAAAAAATGAATGTTTATCAAGGCGTACATAAAAATGCCAATTCAAAGGAATGTTATCCGTCCCTGGCTGTCGTCCCTATTTCCTCTGCTAGAATTTTAATCAGTCTTTGTACCGTTGTGGTCTGTGTATGGTTAGTTTGGCCTCAGCCCGATTCTCTGTTTGGGGGCCATGTATAAATGGCTCTTAATGTGTTTGGGCTCAGTAAAACATTCCCCTTCCTTCTTGGAACTATTTTTGTGGAATATGTTTTTCAGTGTTCTAAAAATAGATTGAAAACAGACTCTTTGGGAGATGTATCATATTTGTAGTACCACCCAACATCTCGTGGCCTGGTGAATGTGAGCTGTGCATATTCGGCTATTATTGCAGGCACTTTCCTGGCTTACGCTGTTATTTTCCCTCAATTCCTCTTTGCTTGCTCGATCAATACTACTGATACTTCCAGGGGTCAGAGAATGTACCTTAACTGATCAGAGAAACAGCCTGACACAGCTGAATGGCAGACAAACCCAGACAGATCAATTGCAGCCACGTCTAGCTTTGAAACATTAAGGTTTATTCCAAGACATCAAAGTATCACATGCCATGTATTTTATTCTACATAGAGCTGAGTGACATGACAAAAGGAGACCTAGAACAAACATACATGCTGAGGGTTTATGTTTATTGTGATACAGTAATAAACTGCGTGTTTCTTGCTTGATTCTATGCACTATTTTTTCTTTAAACTCATATTCCTGAATCAATAGGAAGATGATTTATTTCCAACCTATCTACCTATGAGCCGGAGATTTTACCTGATATATACTATTTCAGTTTAAACACAGTGTAATGTGAGCTCTCACACGACCTCCCGGGTGGGGTAGGAGTTTGCGAGTGAAATATTTCCGACAAGACTAGGACCGACGTGACAATTGCGACGGCTCTTCTATAAATGGTGACACTGACATTGCTGCTATTAAGGGTGCAATGCAAAGACCCAGTGGCTGTATAATGTCCACCCCAACTTAAAAAACATTATACAGCCGCTGGCTCCTCGCATTGCCCCCATAATAGCAGCAATGACAGTGTCGCCATTTAAATTGACGTCAATGTGGGTACCGGTATGTTCCCTTTCCGGAATTGTTCTCTGTAAATTTTTCATCCCGTCTGTATTCCCTACATGTCGCAATGAGAGTCGTCGCAATTGTCATGTTGGTCCTAGTCCTGACGGAAATATTTGATTCATAGTAATGACGACCACTGGTCCTCCCTCACCTGTTCACTATAACTGAACTTGGCAGGACCATGCAACGCCTAAACTAAGCGATGTGGACATGAAAGAGGTGACACCTAGGGCTAGATTTACTAAACTGCAGGTTTGAAAAAGTGGGGATGTTGCCTATAGCAACCAATCAGATTCTAGCTGTCATTTTGTAGAAGGTACTAAATAAATGATAGCTAGAATCTGATTGGTTGCTATAGGCAACATCCCCACTTTTTCAAACCCGCAGCTTAGTAAATATAGCCCTGAGAGTCTGTTGTTCAGTGCAACCCTGCACACTGGATTTTTACTAATGAGTTCAGTTTCGTACACAATTATTTTCCGATTACTCGGCTGTGAAGAAGAAGTGCTCCATTGGTCTATTATGTTTCCGTTTGTAGCATTTTGGGCCTGATTCATTAAGGAAAGTAGGGCAAAAAATAAGTAAGCTTTCTCCTAGATAAAACCAAGTTACAATACAAGGGGTGCAAACTAGTTTATTATTTTGCACATAAGATAAATACTGGCTGCTTTTTCATGTAGCACACAAATACTTAATAGCTTTATTTGTACACTTAAATGTAAAGTTGATCTAGGACATGCCCTTTCCCAGCTATAAATCTGTCCCCACATTTTAAATTTGCCTCCCTTGCCAATGTAACATAGTTTTGCCAAGGTGCAAAGTTACTCCTTTTTCTGGTTTACATTCCTTAATGAATCAGGCCCTTTATGTTTAAAATTACTAAGAAAAATATACACGATCTTGAAATTAAATTTCCCATCTATAATGTGCGATCCACACACTGGTTCTAGTTAGGAGCTTAATTAAAATCTACTTGGCTGCATGGTAATGTTTAGAAGACCCACCCTTCTAAGCCATTTACTATCCATATTATTTATATGTTACTGCATTCAAGCACAGTAATGTTCTACAGAAGCACAACAATAACTATCTTATTACATAAATGCAATGCTAATAATACAAGGAAGTTAGAAAGATAAAATTATGCCTATAGTAAAATATACAGGAGGGCATGTAAAACCCAATTAATTCAAATTTATGTTATGCTCTTATATGGTGCCCTACCAGTGACTGGTAAAGACTCAGGTATCTTTAGCTGATTACAGTGACTAACCTGGTCAGCTTTCTGGCTCCCTCTGGTGGAAATATTCCAAAGTGGCAGCAATTTGTTTCCTTCATATACACACATAGCGGACTGAGGGGCCTATTTATCAATAAAGTACCAATCTCAGTGCTGAGAAAAACAGCTATTGGCGCAAATGGGGCAGTGATACTTAACTGCCCTGGCAATACTGGGCCGGATCGGTAGGGGTTAACTTACTGCATTGCCGCGCCAGTCGCAGTGCACATACATTACATTTTGTATGTCTCCTCTCTTTTTGTAACCAAACGTTACTAATATATATTGTGTATAAGTCATTATACTGCTTTCTTTCTCAAGTGAGTGAATCTGATTTTAACTGCATTTTAAAAGTGTTTGAAGCACATAGGTCAGTGTAGGACCTGCATATAATGAGGTGCCCTTGACGCTAGGATGCAGGCTTAAATGTTTTGATCAAAATATGAACTAATACCTCATGTTTTCATTTTGCTAGATACAAACAGATATGCAGTGTAAAGAATAAGTGCTGACAACTGTCTTTGTGTTTTGTATACATATATGAGCATATATATTGCCACGCAGCTGGTACCACATACAATATGGGATATATCGAGCGCAGGCTTATTTGTTTCTGGTTTTGTTTCAAAATATTGCCTTATTGTCATAGGAGCTGTCCATCAAGCCTATTTAAGGCACATTTGGGTGTGGCTCACAAGCCAGCCCTTGCTAGATGTAAACCGCTATACCTGGGAGGTAAGTGCATGTGATTTTAACTGCATTTTAATGGTGTTTAAAGCATATAGGTCAGTGTAAGAACTGCATATAACGAGGTGCCCTTGACGCTGGGATGCAGGCTTAAATGTTTTGATCAAAATATGAATTAATACCTCATGTTTTCAATTTGCTAGAAAAACACAGAAATGCAGTGTAAAGTATAAACGCTGACAACTGTCTGTTTGTTTTGTATACATATATGGGCATTTATATTGCCATGCAGCTGGTACCATATATAATATGGGATATACCGAGCGCGGGCTTATTTTTTCTCTGTTTCTGTCTATAAATAAATAGGGGCCTATGTGTTTCCATTGGACCAAGCTATTTTATTTTTGGTAGCTTAAAACAGACGGAGGGATGAAGCACAATCGAAGTAAAAAGAAGTATCTTCAATAAATATGCATAAGGATTATCTACCGCACCAGAGTCCTTTAATCCATTTTATATAACTTATGATTGACATAGAATGGCCCAAATAAGATAGTGGTGTCTAACTTGTAGTAGAATAATATTCTTACAAAAATGCTACTATTGAGGGTGCTGCTTCCTGTACTATAGATTCCTAGTTTACTGGGAAAAAAGGAGAGAGAAAGAAATACTAACTAGGGAAGGCGCACCTTATATGTGTAGTCAGTAGTTATTGTAATGAGTATTAGTATATTCCAAAACAATTTTAATTCATACAAATAAAATGTAGTTTTAAGGTGTTTTTTTTTTTTTTTATTCATCTCATGTCTAGGAGCATTATAAACCATTAAGAAAGAGTTTTTGAATATACTAATCCTCATTACAATTACTAGTGTCTACACATATAAGGTGCGCCTTCCATAGTTAGTATTTCTTTCTCTCTCCAGTCTTCAATAAATATGTCTCACACATGTTCAAAGAAATATACCAAACACATCCATACTATGTCACCGTGCAGACAACAATCACATCCTGGGTCTTTGGGATCGCGGCCACTTTTGTTGAGCAACCATATAAATTAGAAACAGATGTAGCAGCTGATTTTGCACCTGCCGGCACACACCAGTGACTGAAATAATGAGTAACCCCCCCAATCTGAGACCTACACGTGGGAGTCTTCAGAGACCGAGAGAGTGAATGGTGCACGTACTATAGTGCTGAGATCTATCTGGGAGACGTTCTTCTGCATCTCGATGTGTACACAAAATATCTCAAACACAATGTCACCGTCCAACGCTAACGATTTCCTAACAATGAGAGCAATGAGCGGCTTTCCCACCACGCGGCTGAAAATTGGGCTCTTGCAGGCAAGCATCACTTCGGCAGCTGTGCAACATTTTCTAAAATAACCCAGCGTAACTCTTGCTTGATATAATTAAACTATCTCTCTCAGTCCTTTCCCTAAATTCAGGAACCCCCCTTGTTTTATTATCACTCAGAACTGAAGGTCTTGCCAACGTGTCCAGAATTTCAAGGAACATGCAAAAAAAATAAATTTAAAAATTGAACATTTTAAAGGCCTCGAACCACAGTTAAACAAAGAGTGCTCTTTCTGGCCATTTAATCTGTTAATTTATTTTTTCAACCATCACATAAATCGAAACACAGCTGTAACCAATGACTTGCAGATCTTGTTCCTTTTTCCAGCTGGATCCTGTTCTGCTGAAACAGCAAGATTGTCTACATTGTTCCCTTCTGTACATCTGGAGAAATCGTTGCAGTTCAAAGGTGACAAGAAAAGCTCTTTAAATAAACCCAACCAACGGTGAAGATGCCCAGGCAACCAGTAAATCCCCATCATGGGGCGGCTTATTAAAATAAAACTTCCATTGAGAGGCACTCTTTGTGTGCATTTATATATGTGTCCGTCTTTACCTTTCATCAGCCGAGAACCCTCTTAAGCTTTTCTGTTGTCAGCTTGCTTTAGGTGGAACCGTCAAAGGCTCGCAACGGAGGCAGACATTTTTGTGGGCTCGGCCAATATTTAGCCTATCAAATCACTAGGAGCTCCTGACATTACTGAGGCCTGAGGCACCACATCCCCCATGCCTCAGTTATGTCACAGTATCCTAGTGAATTGATTGGTTGCACATACCAGCTGCCTTTAGCATGAATAGGTCATGGATCCACTTCTAATACTTTTATGCACGATCCATACATGTACATCACTCTTATACTCTATTATGACAATACATTCTCAGCTTTATCAATGATACTTTACCTTCTTTTGTTGTCAGACGTTGTCATTTAGCATTCGTCCATAACGCTGGGAACAAAGTCTTTTAGGGATATCCCGCCTGGTGACACAGCCTCTTCCAGTTGGTTATATCTGAAAATAAAAAATGTAGGTAAATATATTGCAACACAAACAAATACCATCATATTTTTCTTGTAGCATATAGAGAAGTATTATTATTTTACATTACTTCCATTGGTCTGAACTCTACTCCCTACTCTACACCTGCACAGTGGAACTGGGAGCCTGGGCTTGGGATCCAGTTACCATTTCAATTTAAAAACGGAACTTTAAAATAAATGCAAAGAAGAAACATTTTCCAGTCTGAGAGTCTGCAGATTACATAGAAAGATATCTGCAACGTCTGTCTATTTCTCTTCGGTTTCCACCACTATTGCCGCGCCGAGATGGTGATAACAGCGATAAGAGGATGTACCGCCAGGATCCTTCTTAAATAGGTACTCGGAGAAGCTTGGTGAGACTGATCGCTGGTGTACTGGGAGAAGTCCTAATTCTTTTATATTAAATGGATTGAAGAAAGGGTTTGTGCAAATAAGTCTTTAAATGAACCTTTTCTACAAGTCTAGATAGATAGGTACAATAGAATGGAAATAAAACCCATGTCTGTAACAGCAGCAGTATATAGAAAGCAGGCTGGAACTGCGTAATAGGAGCCAAGCATGCTTGGATGTAGTCTAAGGATAACATGAATACAGTTTATGCTAGTCACATTTTATTTATATATAACACTTAGTCATCATACAGGAGATATATGTCACTAGTAACTGTACACGTAACCAGTAACAGTAAGTTTCACCAGGAATATGAAAGTATGGATAATTTAACATATATAAGTTTCTGTGATTATTACACAGCAATGTAGAACTTGTACTTCCCCTATTATTTTCATTCTCTTGGGGATGAAATACTAAGGGGTCAATTTACTAAAAATTTGGCGATAGGGCTGATTTTTTATCATCACTTATAGCTACAATCTATTGATAATATAGAGTTTCGCTGGCCCGGTCTCAAGGGATGTGCGCCCGCGTGACTCGGCTAACAGCTACATTAATCCAGATGAATGCTGTGAATGTTCAAATACAAACCCTATCATTATTGAGAAATCATCCCACAGCATAAGAGCATAACATGCAAAGGCAGGATGTAGAGGCGCCTCTGAAATCTTGGATTATTGGCAAAGGGTTTATCTTCACCCAAACCAGGGAATAAACTGCGCTCTGTTCTGGAATATCATATCAAAGCGGGGTGGTTGTTTATAGAGTACAAATTCTAAAGTTAAAAACTATTGTAGTATATAATTGTGTGTTAAATGAGAAGATAAGACAGGAAAGTGATGGGTTAAGTTACATGAAAGTGGAAGAAAATATTAAATAATTAAATATTAAAACATTGTATGACATGAATTTTTATGGAAACAAACTCCCTGTACTTTACTAATAAGACCAGTCGCAGCCCCAAACAAGTCAATGAGCTGACTCAGACAGCTTGTGCAAGTTACAAGACCCCAAAACTCTTTGGGCTCTATTTATTAAGCAGAGAAAAGCCCTATCTCCCATATATTAAAGGTTACCACTGTGTTATCACTGGCCCCCTGATGAAAGTTTCCCAATATGGGGAAGCCTCTTTAGCAACGACGGTGGTGGTACAAGTACTACCGCAATCCTTTTTCTGCTATTGCCATCTAAGGATTTATTAAAGCATTTTTTCAAAACAGAAAACCAATTCCACTGCACCTGCGTGAATCAGCAAGCTGGGTCATACATGCGTAGATCGACTAAACTAGTCTGGGCAGCTGTCACAGCGTTATTTTCCCAGTAAATCATGGTGATAGGATATATTCTACTGCTGCGATAAGTGGAGGTAGATAAACCTCTTTTCCTGCCTGCAACAACAGAAGTTCCTCCAGTTAGAACTATTGCCCAAACTGCCTCTGATCTCCAAAAGCTAGCAGGGCTCCTATTAACTGAGTAAAACAGGCTTATAGGTTCCTTTCCTGGGGAACCAATACACAGAAACCACAGCTGTTTTACGTTCTCTAAGCATCTAAACCTTGTGAATATGCAAAAGAAGGTGGAACCGCAACATATGGTGACGGAACTTGAATGTGTAGGTGCTGCGGCCATGAAATCAGTTCTTCAAGAAGAGAACACTGGAGAACAGAATGGGAAGAAAACTAAGGCCAAGTCATACATGACATTATATGGATTAACCTTTGGGTACCAGCTAATGACTTAATCCCCCAGTTTTTTTTAGGGCTGCGGCACTTCAGCCTTGGCCCACTATTTATGAGGAACCAATCAGACATAGTGTGGTGCTGGGAGGAGGGAACAAAACTTCAACAATAAACAACCATAGAATCGTTATTTCAATGCAATAAAAGTACCATCATGCCCTGTATTTTGTTTCTTATATATCAGATCACAGCAAAGCACAGTATTGTTGAATTTTCCTATTTATTGTACTGAAATGATTACATTACAATCAAAAGAGTTGTTATTTGGCATTCATGTCATGTGGTATAACCCTGCTACAGAATTTCATATTTGGCAAGTTTAATTTTTATTACAAGCATGAAACATACAAAATTATTGCCTCAAGCATTTTGTTATATGGCAGGATGTGTTACTAGATTTTAACCGTTTAATGCTGGTGAGCAAGTGCATACGTTTTATAGACACTTTATAATGGATCCATTAAATCTAAAAATCAGTATTTAAAATTCATTACACTTTCTCACATTAAAAAATAAATATGTTACAATAAATAACGAAGAATGGAAGAGTGATTGTCTGTCTGTATGAATCCCGCATATCCTTTTGATAAAATCTCGTTTGAGGCGAAACGCATCAAGGAGGTTCTGAAGGAGGTCCTGTACTTTGGTGGAAGCGAAGGCGAGGAGGTTCCAGTGTGCTAGCTCCAGAGAGTTTTCTGAGGGGACCCTTGCAAGCGCTTTCTATACAGATAAGCCTGTTTTATTGTACCCGATGTACGGGCATTTTATTGCTTTTTATGGATTTAGGCTGTAATTAAATTGGATTATATCCTATAATAAGCCTGTCTTTTATGCACATACTATTGACTCTATTTATATTGAGTCTAGCTGTGTAGTTTATGTATAAGAAGCTATTCAAATTCTGGGGGAATGTACCCTTGAGAGGCCAATCATTGTATTATCTTCTAAATTGGTTGTCTCTATCATGCACGCACTATACTTATTTTATCTATGTATTTGGAGTCTAAGCGTTAACCTCTTGTTAAAGAGGTGGAGCTCATTGAAATCAGGTGTTAAAATACTGAGGGAATTAACCTCTGACAAACAAATCATCTTATTTTCTCAACCCTAGAGTGTCTGGATGTGACTATTATTTTGATGGTATCACACTATGTCTGGCGCTTCTCTTTTTGTGTCGTTTCTATCTAGGTGTTACATCTGCAATTTGATGTTGTAGCGGAGCTGCCTACTGTATGTGATATATTAATTACTAATCACGTTGTTACGTGGTATTTCTGATTGTTCACTAAGCGCCTGTTTGTCTTTTCACTTTTTATATATATATATATATATATATATATATATATATAAAAAAAAAAAAATATATATATATATATATATATATATATATCTAATATCTATCTATTCATTTAATTATTGCTTACTCTCCCAGAATGTTGATAGACAGACATTAGGTAAACAGATACAGGGCCACTGCAGGGGTGTGACCACTATGGGGCCCAGAGGTGAGGTGGGTTTGACAATGCAGGGTCACCCTCCACCTGGCCCCCACAGTGCTCTAGATATATATAAGTAGATAATGTGATAGGACTAATATTTCTACAAATACTTAAACCTTTATTTAAGGAGCACATTCTGTATGGGCCGAACACATAGTTTAACCTGCTCTCAGCGTCTCAGTCCAGGGTATGATTTGCACATTATTATTTTTATATAAGAACACACTGTGTATTTTTAAAAGTAATTCACTGAACAACTTGTTCTCGGCATTGTAAATCTAAGTCTAACACCACTAGAGTGCACGATACCCACATCTACGCTGCTCTCTCTAATAGAGAAAACTCACTCTGCAAGGAAGAAAGAGCCCTGAATTATAGAAAACAAAAATCAAATATTTTTTTCTGTAAATTGTAAAAATAGCAGAGGTTTTCTCCCACTATACACAAAGGGACAGATTTAGATTTGGATGCAAGTGCATTCGTGACGCATGGAAATTTGTAATTCTATACTGTGCATAAGTCCCGAAATGCATTTGTATTTATAGTTTGGTATATTTTAGACTTGGGACCTCTTGTGCTTGGAGAGAGGTGTCAGGGGTATTCACATGTAGGGTGAATACATTAAGCACGTGGAGGGCTAAGCACTATGTTACAAGTTGCCATACTTACCCTTATCTTTGGCCCACAGTATTGTGGCCAAGTTGAAATGAGGCCCAAGGTTCCAGGAAAACAATAAGTAAAATGTTTTCATTAGTAGAGGTATGAGATTGATTATCAAGGACACTTGGGACTGAAACTGCACATTGCAATTTGCTGCAGGAGAATACAAAAGTGGAGCATAACTCCCAACTGTCCGATATTGGCGGCACAGTCACGTTGTTAGGGCTCTGCCCCGCTCGGGGACACGTTTGTCTCACAGATGGGAATGTTGAGAGGTGCCATGCAACCTCTGAGGGGAAGGGAGGTATCTAATGGGCAGCCTAATGCTTTACAGTTGTGGCCATGCCCCATCTTGACCTGGTCATGCCTCCACCGTGGTCATGCCTCCTACTGGGGACTGAATTGCTGGGATGTATGATGGTCTCACAACATGTGAATAACTCCTTTTTTTACACTTGTGCTGTCAGATTAAGAGCCCCACCAGCGCCTCAGCGTACTGGCTATTTAGGAATTTGTACTCGCCTCCTCTGCAGATCTGCCAAGTCACAAGTCCCCCCTCTTGGGGGCAACATCTGCTCCCTCACCCTCTGCCCTTGTTTGCACCCCTTTTTTAATAGACCCAATTTGTCTTATAAACAACAAAAACTATTCAGAATATGTATGTTTGGGCTTAATATATTTAATGGAAGCCACTTGTTTGAAACATATCCTTTAAGACAATATGGTTTACCTCCCTCTACAAAATATAAAACAACTTTTGTCACTTCACATCTCAACTGGGCATGGTGTTTTATGTCAGTGCAGTGTATATGGTAATCCCCATTAATAATAATACAAATATGCAGGAATATGATTCTACATGCAAAATAATTTTCTTCACATTTAATTTTTCATCCACAGGAAGGCAAGATAAATAAAAAGCCCGTTTGAAATTAGCTATATTTTCTATTTTAAATATATTTCCTATAGAATTTTATTCTGCAGAAAAATGAAACCTTGATCTTTTATAACCAAGCTCTATAAATGCCATTGTACACAGCCTTCTTCTGCATTGTGTTCTGTAATGCTCCGTTATTGTGATTTTGTACATTATTTTAAATCAAATAATACAAAAAGGCTTTCTGCAAATTTTCCGCAGAATAACCAGCTTTGTCTACAGGGATTCAGTTTTGAAAAAAAAAATTGTTTTTCAGAGACCTTGACAAGATGTAAAGATATATAAAAAAAAGTGTTTTTGTGCATTTTTGTTTGGTTTATCACCCATAAATCTAATATAATCCATTCAAATATTCACTTTTGTTCAAATATTCCTAAATGTTGTTTGTGGAAGCGGAAATTATTAAAGATACAATTACAGCTTTGTTTATTAACGATTTCTTATGTTCTGCTTTCTGTATTTGGTGGCCTCCACATAATGGCTGCCTCCTGCTGTGTCAGACACTAGGTTTACAGGTATCCTCTAGTGTTGAATAATGGCACAGGAAAAGGAGAGGGCAGCAGTACAGGAAAAGAAAATACAAAGAGAGAAAGAGAGGAAAAGGAATACATTAACACATATTAATAAAAGAGAAAAATAAAATACTAGTTAAGCGGATAGAACTAGATTATTTTATTAAACATGAAACTCCTACCTCTGTTTTCTTCATAGTTAGGACTTACCCCTATCTATCAAACGTTAGCTCATGAAAAGGCTTTCCCATGAAAAGTATGGGGACGTCTATTTATCAGACTGCGGTGGTAAATGTACGACCTCAATCCCCTTTTTGCTACCGTCATCTAAGGATGGCGACAGCAGAAGATAATGACATGAAAATGTTTTATTATTTAAACAAAACATTTCTTCCAAAGAAAAACATTTTAAAAATATTTTTTTGTTATTTATTTAATTTTTCTATTTCTTTCTGAATGTTTTCTCTGTGCTTTATAATAAAACATTTAAAAACATACTACGCTTTCATCTATGTAATCCTTTCAATGGTATTCTCCATGGTGTGGCTCTCTCCCCACAAACGTTAAAGGCTAGAATAACATTAATCCATAAATCCATCTTGCGCTAGTTACACGCCTATATGGTTGCTTAAAAATCTCTAAAATATTAGCTTCAGATTAAACAAAGTACTCCCCCAGATCCTTCACTATGATCAAGTGAGGTATGAGCCAGGGCAGCAAGACAGGGACAATACTCGTAGAACAGGAAACTTAATACATACAACGATCAGCCACTACATTAAAACCATCTGCGTAATATTGTAAAGGTCTCCCTCGTGTCACCAAGACAACTGACCCATCAAGGTATGGACTCCACAAGGCCTCTGAAGTTGTCCTGTGGTATCTGGCACCAAGACGATAGGAGCAGATCCTTTAAGTTGCAAGGTTGGATCTCTGTGACTCTAACTTGTTTTTTCAACACATCCCACAGATGATCAATCGGATAGAGATCTGGGGAATCTGGAGGCCAAGTCAACACCTTGAACTCTTTGTCGTGTTCTTCAAACCATTCCTAAACAATTTTTGCAGTGAGGCAGGGCGCATTATACTATTGAAAGAGGCCACTGCCATCAGGGAATACCGGTGCCATGAAGGGGTGTACTTGGTCTGCAACAATGTTTAAGTAGATGGTACGGGTCAAAGGAACATCCACATGAATGCCAGGACCCAAGGTTTCCCAGCAGAACATTGGTCAGAGCATCACACTCCCTCCACCAGTTTGACTTCTTTCCAGAGTGCATCCTGGTGCCATCTCTTCCCCAGGTAAAGCACGCACCTGGCCATTCACATGATATAAATGAAACCGTTATTCATCAGACCAGGCGACCTTCTTCAACTGCTACATGGCGCTCATGTCCCTATTGAAGGCGCTTTCGGCGGTGGACAGGGGTCAGCATGGGCACTCTGACCGCTCTGCAGCTTTGCAGCCCCAAATGCAGCAAGCTGCGCTGCACTGTGTGTTCTGACACCTCTCTATCATATAGAAGAAGAAAAAGAAAGTTATATTATAGGTGCACTAATATTTTCAGATGATTGTGTTTAATTTTAAGATATAACTTTTATTCAGTATTGATTAAAATTTAGCGAAATATAGGTTAAAAAGAATAAAAATACTCGCTATCTGTTTGTATATTCTCTATTAATATTAGGACTTATGCTGGTAAAGGTAGTAATCGTAGCAGTATTTATTACAGCAAATGTGCTTATTATTTATAGCCACTCTTTGCTAACATTCTCCTGATGTAAAATTAGGCTATAGTATTGCTAATCGGTGACATGTTGAATACTAAGCAATAGTAGCAATAGTGGTAGCGTAGCGGTGATAATTTTAGCCAATGTATTTATTATTCATAGCCGTTCCTTGCTAACATTCTCCTGGTATAAAGTGAGGCTATAATATTGCTTAGTCAATGCCAGATTGAATACTAAGTAAGTAAGATCTAATAGTCTTTAAGGAAATATAAAGGTCTGCTTTATCCAAGGCAAAGTTGCCTTGGATAAAGCAGACTTTAGCGAAACGCGCGTCGGCGTCCTCACTGTCTGTTAAGCTGATATCTCTCATATTGGCAGCTGTAACCATACCCCGATATACCCAGAGTTAGTTTGGTGGTATCTGTAGGTAGCTAGCAATTCACTCCCTATATCATATATTTCCTTAAAGACTATTAGATCTTCTGTGGAATCGGACTATACTGGCTAGCCTTCGCTTCCCACGCACATTGATGAGCCTTGAGTGCCCATTAACCTGTCGCCAGTTTGCCAGCTGTTTTTCATTGAACCACTTTTGGTGGGTACTAACCACTGCATACTGGGAACACCCCATGAGACCTGCCATTTTGGAGATGCTCGGACCCAGTCGTCTAGCCAATTTGACCCTTGTCAAAGTCGCTCAGATCTTTACGCTTGCCCCTTTTTTAAACTGACTGTTCGCTTGCTGCCTAATATATCCTACCCATTGACAGGTGCCACTGCAACAAGATCATCAATGTCATTCACTTCACTTCTCAGTAGTTTTAAACTTGTGGCTGATCGGTGTATAATAAATAAGACCGCGACTCCTTCTCTCCAGACGCAGATAAGGCTTTCAATAGGATTCTATTGCCATTTATTTTCACCACAATTAAAAAAATTGGTTTAAGGGAAATATCCTTATGATTATAAAAGCTGTCTACTCCACAGCAAAGTCCAAATTTATGCAATACCATCGAATAGCATTCATACCAACACCAGACAAGGTAGTGTTGGTGAAAGATAAAATACATTTTCCTTATTTGTAGATGACATGTAGCTTACGCACTCTTTCTCACACACCTCCCTTCCAAATTTCTATAAGAATTTAGATTCATATTCCATTTTATCAGGTTATAACATAAACTAAACTATACTAAATCAGAGGCTATACCCATTCATATTTCGCACACAGAGAAATTAACTTTAGCCCAAAATTATAAGCTCATTTGGAAAACCACCACATCATCATCATTTATTTATATAACGCCACTGATTCCGCAGCGCTGTACAGAGAACTCATTCACATCAGTCCCTGCCCCATTGGAGCTTACAGTCTAAATTCCCTAACACACAGACTAGGGTCAATTTTTGATAGCAGCCAATTAACCTACTAGTATGTGGGAGGAAACCGGAGCACCCGGAGGAAACCCACGCAAACACGGGGAGAACATACAAATGGTCGGGATTTGAACTCATGACCTCAGTGCTGTGAGACAGACGTGCTAACCACTTCGCCACCGTGCTGCCATCTCCTACTACCTTCATTATTAAACTATCAAAATCCATTCGCTAACATTCTCATTACATTTTTCAAACCGTTACTTATAAATTTCCACTTTGACCACTGGGTACTTACATAAAAAATAATTATGACCTACCATATAAGAGAACTTTCCCACTCCTTTTGCCCAAATAAAATTAGATTTGCAGGCATGGTGACAATAGACGAGGTCTTGGTTTGAAAGGATGGTTGCCATAAAAATGAACATTTTACCAAGAATCATACTTCAGTTATACAATTCCTATTTATATTCTGAGTGAAACGTTACGTCAAATGCAGAAACTCATTTGCAAATTTGTCTGGGCAGATAAACATACTGAACTTAAATTTTCAACTCTATTTAGAAGTTCCAAAAATGGGGGCAGATGTCTTTCTGATATTAAGAAATATTAATATGCTACTCATGCTTTCTGAATTTAACATGTTAATCCCACCACATACCCCTCCATTTTACCCCTAATTGATCTTGTACCCCAAGGCTAGCACATGATTTTACAGATGGTGCACATACTGACATTTCCCAGAGATACCAGCATCTCCCAGTCTCAGCTACTCGAAAACTCCAAGTGTGTTCTTTTATCTAAAATTTTCCAAGAGAAAAAACATTTAGTCTTACCCCTTTTAAGCAACCTGCTACTATTCCCCTATAAGGAATAGTATTATTTTGGTGCTATATGTTATGCTACGCTCCTTTAATTAGGAACTATTAATGAAACACAAATCTGATTGGGAAAAAGACTTATCCCTTCACCAGACGAGAACTCTTGGATTAGACAAGAAGGGCCTGATTCATTAGGGAACTTAAATTAAGATGTTTTGTATTTAAGTCTCCTGGATAAAACCATGTTACAAATCAAGGGGTAAAAATTAGTTTTCTGTTTGGCACATAAGTTAAATACTGTCTGTTTTTTTTGATGTAGTACACAAATATCAACTTTAAATTTCAGTGTACAAATAAGCTATCAAGTATTTGCATGCTACATGACAAAACAGTCAGTATTTAACTCATGTGCAAAACAGAAAACTAATTTTCACCCCTTGCATTGTAACATGGTTTTGTCCAGGAGGCTTAAATAAGATACCTCTTCATTTAAGATCCTTAATGAATCAGGCCCTAGGTCTTAATCCCCCCTCCCCCATTTATTACCTTATTTATTGTCACACTCCTTTATATCTCTCAATATAACTTATTATTAACTTTCAATTTTTATATCCTCTCTCTCTATATCTACATATACATATATTGTGTGTATATATATATATATATATATATATATATATATATATTTATTTATTTACACATATGTCACCCCATTTAGGATTGTTCTTTAACATCTTTAACATGTGTGACAAAAATGTTACAAATAAAGTATTAAACAAAATAATTGTCATTTTCATTTCACCTGTTTGCCTATGACCAATTGTTTCAGTGATCACTCCTAGTTATATATTTTACTAATTGAAATCTGATTTTTGTGTATGTGCACTTAAATCTTGCTACTTGCTAATTGTTCTATATTTTTCTATTCTTCCCCTCTCTTTTTTCTATTCTATACTTCCATCCCCATGTATATGTTTAACAAGCAAATAATAAAAAAGCACAAAGAGCATAGAGAAAGCTATAAGCTATAGAGGAAAGAGAGAGATAGATCAAGACAGGGAGCAGACTTAAGGTATGTACACATATTAAATTAGTTTTTTAATGTATATTAGCACCAAGTAAAATTGCATAGAAATTGCATTGCATTTGTTTGTAATTCTGGGAACCAGCACTCACCTGTCTTGGGAGGCTGGGTAAAAGTAATTTAGAGGCAAGAGGGGAAGTGGACAGCCCAATGTTTCCTTGGGACAAAGAAGCTACACTTCCCAGCATACCTGAGGAGTGTAAAAACGGGAAGTGATGTCAGAACTTCTCGAAAGAAAAGGGGAATGTGGGACTGCAGCCACAGAAATGGGAGGTGCAACCATTGCTGAGGCCAAAGCATTACCAAGTGGAGTCAAAGGGGTAGTAAAACATTGCTGCCAAGTCCACTGAACCTGACAGAGAGCACAAGAGTCACTGGGAGAGTGAACCAGTCCAATAGAGAAAGCTGCCAGTCCAACAGACAAAGCTGACAATATTACAGAGATAGCTGATAATCTAAATAGGAGAGCTGCCAGGTTACTAAAAGGGGCTGCTAGAGGTACAGTCCAGGGCCAAACCAGAGGTCCAGAGAGAGTCCTTGTACAATCCAGAGTTGCAGAGGAAGTCTGTAACTGCTCTAGTTGTTTGCGGAATGTCCTGATTTGTTAACATTGTTCCAGGTGCCAGCTTTTTAAAGAGTATTGAAAGTGGATGCTGCCGCTTCTGGTTGCCTGGCCTCTAGGGACCGATCCAGTCTTTTGATCCAAGAGCCCACCAGGTTTTTCAAACTGGTCGGTGTCCACAACAAGAGTGAGTAACACGCTACATACTGCATCACACCATACACAGGGCTAAGCATCAGTACAGCGGCCTGTCTGAGCTAGATGACTGACCTTGAACTGCCTGATTCTGCCGGAACTACTGCCCCCCTCTTCTTCAACACAGATTTGTATCCATTATTGTTGTTGGGACTACTAACCATATCATTATCTTCTTACTATTAATAATCCTTACTATTGTTGGGACTACTACCCAAATCATCTTCTTCAAGAGAGAGAAACACAATTATTCACTGTTCTTATTGCAAAGGGACCCAGTGAAACTCCTTGTCATTGTTTTCATACTATAGTTGTTGTAGCTATCCTCACCACTACACGCTGCTACCTCATCTTTGTCTAACTCACAGAACGGGTTCATACCATCCCAGAGGTTAATTCTTCTGATCTTGGTGATTTTCCATTTCACGGTGTCTCTTTAAAGGGACTATATCCAATTTAGGGTTTGTGCCTGTAACTTTAAATGTTAATACTGCCCACATTATGTCCACTCCCTAAGTTTGAGTGATTATATGCTAGGAGGGAGACATTTAACATGGCACTAGTACCAGTCACATATGTTCTACTATTTGTCAGTGCTATTGCCGATTCTGTGTCATTCTCATGGCTTTTTCTACCATTGTCAGCAATACTGCTACTGATTATTCTATTGAATGTTACTACTGAATGCTATTATCAAATACCATGTCTTAATGCCATTAATTGATGCCATATTGTGCTATTGCTCATCTAATCTTCTGCACAGACACTGCATTATTGTCTTACCACATGCTATTTGAATTTCATAGTTACAGTGATCTCAACCACTTATCTCTGCCAAGGACAGATTCCTCTTTCTTTATTCCTTATTTACTAAGTTACTGGCGTTCCAGTTACCAGTCCATTTGATAAACATGCCAAGTTTTCCCTTTTTATCTAGTGCGTATTGTTGAGTTGAGGCTTGTATAGTCATTGTGTAGGGGTACCACAGCAACACAAAAGCAGAGATCAGGAAGGTGCTAGAGTTTGTACTCTTATTGGATAATATCACACACCTTCTGCACACTTGTGCAACGAGGGGTTGCTATTAACTGCTGTTGTATCGAAAGTCCCCTGATTGATCTCTTGTGGTAATAATGTACCTGCCTACTTTATATTTTTCCCCTCAGGGATATAGCGCTGTTTAGTCATGGGGGGTATGCAAATCATATTTATTTGCATCCTCGAGGCACCCCATCCTGCCCACTTCACAATGAAGTGGGCAGAATGTTGGTGAATGGCTTGTTGGCAGCACCACTGTGTGAATGAAGGGAGTATACCTGTCACCCAGAGTTGTGTAATGTGCTATGCAATTGGGCTTACATTATATGTTTAACAATTGAGGCTGTATTTTATGTTGGACAATTGGAGCTTTATTAATTTACTAATATATCCTTGGCAATATAAGTAGGTATAGTGTTCTATGTCTATATCTATACAGAGTACGTGAGAATTATATTGTGATTGATTCCAATGGGTAGATCATTTATGTAGGTGTATTTTTCCTACGTCTGTACAGAGTGTGCTAGAATTGTATTGCGATCATGATAGAAATGTATTATGATTAGATGATCCAGTGGTCAGGTCATGATAGAGTACTAAGCCTTTAGAGAGTGTCAAAGAATTTTATTATGACCATGACCGGCAGTCAGGTCATGTAAGGTAGGTGTAGACACCAAACTAACACTGGATATAAGTATATAATAAAATTATATCACATATACAATTCTATTAAGACAACACTACATTGTGTTCTGTATCTGTACATAATATTATTTACCTGTTCATAGAAATTAATTTCAAATTACTTTGACATTTTGAATTGTGGGGCCATATGGTCAAAGAGAAAAACTGAGATATAGTCAGATTTGATTGAGTTGATCCATCTAAAGATGGAATTCGAACAAATTCCCCTAAGTACTTTTACTGTTCTGAAACACACTTTGATGAAATACAGTGCATAAAAATGTCCACAGTAGAATCTGACCAATCACTGTCAAACAAATGAAAAGGAGCCAACCACAATACAAGTCACCATCACATGACCGTAACCCTATAAAAGTAGCATGTCACCAATTTCACACTCATTCTTCCTGGTTGTATGAAAGTAGAAATGTCTCTGTAAGGCTGATTTACCATTATGCCATTATCAAACATCTTCTATCGCCGCTTATCGCAGAGGTAGAGAATTGTGCATTGCCACAATTTACTCTTAAAAGAGAAATGGGTTATCTACCATTCACAAATAGGCCGTGTCTGAAAACAAAAATTACATTCCTACACAGCTCTACCCTCTAAAGAGAATCTTTGATACACTCACATATATTGATACTGCTTGCACTGCTTGTACACATCTGGTCAGTAATAGGTATAATACAGTGAATAATCTATTATTATTATTATTAAACAAAGTAGAACAGTATTTTCTTTGGTATTTTTATAGCAGATTATTTTTCAGCAGAGTATTTTAGCTCAACCACACGTTTAGTTGCCTGTTTTTCACTAAAAGAATTATCACAGTAGATGTGGTTTAGGAAAAGCATAATATGCTTATAAGAAATCAGAAAATGTCTATCTCATTTATATCCCTTTTTCATTAAAATAATTATCACAGTAGATGTGATTCCATATTATCAGAATACACGTAATCACTGTCAGGGCCGCCGAGAGGGGGGGGGAGCGGGTACAGTTTACCCGGGCCCGGCCATGCCAGGGGGCCCGGGCCGGGCCCTCGCTGCTAATTAATTTTTTTTTTTTTTAATTTTTCTGTCTTGCGCTTTTTTTTGTAACTTTTTTTTTTTTTTTTTTTTTTCCACGGGGGGGGGGGGGTCTTGGGAGCTGGGAGGAAGAATAAATTAAAAAAAAATAAATAAATACTCACGTGATCGCGCGGCGCCGTGTCCCTCCTCTCCTCCATTCACACTGACTGCCGGGCGTGACGTCATCAAGTCACGCCTGTCAGTCAGTGAGGAGCGCCACAGCCAGCAGGAAGAAAGAAGACAGAAGAGGAGACAGAAGAGCAGAAAAGAAAAGAAAAGAAAGAAGGTGACAAAAGGTAAGTAAAGAAACGGAGAGGCAAGGGGAGGAAAACAGAGAGGGACAGTACTATAAAGAAAGGGGACAGAGAAACAGAGGAGGAAAAAAAGGAGAGAGCCTCAGAGGAATAAAAAAAAATTGGGGAAAGAGGAACAGAGGAGGGGAAAAAAAGTGGGAGAGAGGAACAGAGGAGGGAAAAAAAGGAGAGAGCCACAGGGGAATAAACAAAAAAGTGGGAGAGAGGAACAGAGGAGGAAAAAAAGGTGAGAGCCACAGAGGAATAAAAAAAAATTGGGGAGAGAGGAACAGGAGGAAAAAAAGGAGAGAGCCACAGGGGAATAAAAAAAAAAAGTGGGAGAGAGGAACAGAGGAGGAAAAAAAGGAGAGAGCCACAGGGGAATAAAAAAAAAAGTGGGAGAGAGGAACAGAGGAGGAAAAAAAGGAGAGAGCCACAGGAGAATAAAAAAAAAAGTGGGAGAGAGGAACAGAGGAGGAAAAAAAGGAGAGAGCCACAGGGGAATAAAAAAAAAAGTGGGAGAGAGGAACAGAGGAGGAAAAAAAGGAGAGAGCCACAGAGGAATAAAAAAAAATTGGGGAGAGAGGAACAGAGGAGGAAAAAAAGTGGGAGAGAGGCACAAAGTAAAAAAGAAGGGGGAAAAGCAGCATGGAGGTCGCAGTGTGAGCATAAGGGGGCACAGTGTAGTTGTGATGAAGGTGCACAGTATTGTGTGTGTAATGGCACAGGGGGCTTGTTGCAATGTAGTGTGTGTGAGGTAGGTGGCAGCTAATTAATGGGCGCTATTTTGTTTGTAGGGTGATGGTGAGGCAATTTAATAGTAGGGACTATTAATTTAAGATGGGGTGGTTTGGGGGCTATTGAATCTTGGGGTGAGTTTAGGGAGAATGAGGTCTATTTATTAAATGTGACTATGAATTATTTAATGGCAGTGATGGTTGCGGGAAATAGGTATTGCTGGGGCTGTTTGCAGGAAGGGAAATAGGTTTATTTATTAAATGTGAATAGTATTATTTTAATGTTGGGGCTGGAGGAAGGCCTAATTATTAATCGTGGGTGCTATTGATTTAACGCTGGGGCTGGCTGTAATTTTCTAAATGTAGCCATTTTTTTCAAAATAGGTCCTTCAACATTTCTGGATCCGGACAAGCCACAACTAAAGAAAGCAGCAGCCACAGGTGGAGAAAGTGAGAAGAACAGGTAGGAGAGAGCAGCACAGTGTGTGAAATGTTGTGATTCTAGTAGGGACAATACCAATTTTTGGTGAATGTTGTGTCCAATGTAAGGTGTAGGCCAAGACTGAACTGTTTGTGTACACACTGCATTGTTTGTATACTACCCTGTGGTGGTAGATGTCCTGAAAGTCAGGAGTGCTTGAACATATGTGACGCTCCGGCGAATTGAGAGCCTAGTGGTTTTTATGTTAGCCACGCCCCAATGGCACATTTGCCACGCCCCCAAATGCATGACCGCACCTCCCAAAATTTTTGCACTGCCGTTTGGCTAGCCACGCCCCTGAATATATGACCATATACCTAATGTTTTTTGGGGCTTACTTCACTATGAGGGGGGCCCCATGAATTTGTTGTACCCGGGCCCTGAATTCTTCTTGGCAGCCCTGATCACTGTAGAGCCTGATTGCGTTTTGGTGAATTTATTACAGCAGTAAGTGTGTTTACAAATTATCTGAATACTTTTTATCCTAACAAAGCCAGAAAACTTTCTGTTGAGCAAGTCTTAAAAATGTCTTAAGTATTGTGAAACCGTGATATACACTTTTTATTTATATTGTCTTGCAAGAAAGCAACACAAGACATTCATTACAAAGCTCTCTCTGCAGCTATGTACACCAAGCCTTCTCCTCTGTGTGACACAGAAGCACTCTGTGAAGGACATATTTCCTAATACATGCAGGGCATGGCTCCCCAGGAGGTTGGCATCATGGTCCAAATTTTAGGAGCCATGGGGACCTGCAAACTGAGGTTTTTTGAGCCCTGCTAAATTGTAATTACCGCACTACATTGTTTTATAAACATCGCTTTTTAAATCAAACATTGCACTACCTGTGGATTCAAATTCTATTAAATAAACTTTATTTTAGGTCTGGCACTAAACTAAATGTCCCTATTTTATTCAAATAGACGCCATAGTAGACATGGGTCCACTTTACATCAATATTATTGCAGTTATGACAGAAAATGTTCTGTCTTATAAAAGCCACTTTTATACCCAAATAAATATATCACTAGGGGGTAAATTTATCAAGCTACGGGTTTGAAAAAGTGGAGATGTTGCCTATATCAACCAATCAGATTCTAGCTGTCATTTTGTAGAATGTATTACATACTTGCCAACTTTGAGTCTTCGTCCTCCGGGAGGGAGGGTCGCAGCAAATCGCGTCATTTTCGCCTCGCCCCTGTGATGTAAGCGACACTCTGTTGCGGGGGTGGGGCCAAAATGGCGCGATTTACCACTACCCGCCTCATTTAGGTCCAACTGGCCCATTTCACTGCCTGCTCTTCCTGGAGTTCAGGAGACCTACCCGGAATTCAGGAGTCTCCCGGACATTCCGGGAGAGTGGACAATTATGATGTACTAAATAAATGACAGCTAGAATCTGACTGGTTGCTATAGGCAACTTCTCCACTTTTTCAAACCCACAGCTTGATAATTATACCCCCTGGTGTTGTTGAAATTCTTTTAATATTTTATAACAGTTGCTCCTAAAAACAAATATTGCTGTTAATTATACTTGATTTATAAACTAGACTTCTGACTAATATAGATAATCTGTGAAATATATAATCAAAAGAAGTCCAAATGTAAACAAGACAAAATGAAAAACAATTCTAGAAAACACCCTCCCTGGCTTCCATTCACATAATTCACACCCGTGAGAGAGAGAGAGACATGGCCCTGAGGGCGAAGAAACTTCCTGTAGGAAATACTGATTTAACTAACAGATCGACAAATTGATTAGTGAATTCTAGATTTTGTGATAGAATTTCCAAATTAGTCATGCACTGAGGTTTGCTCAGCTCAGTTATAGAGCACAGACACTTCAAAGAAGAAGAATATGGTATAAATTGTATATACAAAATGCGGGTCTCTGTTAGCATATTCTTAAAAGCCTTATAGTACTTTTAACCGACAATAAAACACTATTTGCTCTCTAAGTATTTTTTTTTTTATTTATTGGCCCTAATGTGTCATTGAGCTAAAAACGATATGATGCGTAATTATACTTGAACTTCAGGAGTTGCTGAACGAAAATGCCTCATGAAACCATACGATATGTTTGCAAGCAACAACATATTCTAAATTGGCAGAGGCAGTTAATACCAGTATTCAATCATTGCTGCGGCTCATCCAAAATCTCCAAAGGAACGAGACGTCGACGTGTGCAGGTTTTAAACAAGCTGTATGAAAAGTGCGTGCAAACATTTCCAGCAGTGAGGAGCTTACAGCAACAATAGCACAAACTCTGCTCTTACTTTGTGAGTGGAATTTAAAAATGGCCGCTCGTGGTCTTAACCCTTTAGCAGATTGCAGTATTTGGGGGAGGCAACACGGTACTTTACTGGGGAAATTTTGATTTAAGGGATCTGTACACATATTTCATATTGTTTTTATAAGGAGGAATATCTAAAATGTAACATCCTGCCTATTCCAAGAAAATGAAACACTACCATGCAGATAGACACCGCTCCTCAGTTATAAAAACACTTTAAAAGCACAGTTTAGAAGCTCTGCTGGATTCATCTGTGGGGTGCTTTTACTAATATGTTTCTGATGTGTTTCTTCAAGGCAGCTTCCCAGGAGTAATGAGCAATGCTGACTTCATTATTAATCAGTTCAAACCAGGCAACGTGAATGCGGGATAAAGCAATGCATTCAAGGTGCCCCTGAATTGTAAGTAACTGTTACTGTGTCCTGATCCCCTGACTAACACAAGGAGAAGCATCCGAACTCTGCACACATATGGCGGGTCCTTTTCTGTTGGTCAGGACAGAATAAGAGATGTGCTGATCACTATTTAAAGTCAGGGACAACATTTACAAAAAAAAACAAAAAATATAAAAATGTCCGTCCATGAAATCAAATACTTAAATAAATCATTAGTAGGTACCATCACATGCTCTTTACAATACCCCGATGCTCATTGTAGAGTCCTATCACATGCTATTCACTAATATCCAGGTTCTAATTGTAGAGTCCCATCAAATCTTCATTACTAATATCCAGGTGCTCATTGTAGAGTCCTATCACATCTTCATTACTAATATCTAGGTGCTCATTGTAGAGTCCTATCACATCTTCATTACTAATATCCAGGTGCTCATTGTAGAGTCCTATCACATCTTCATTACTAATATCCAGGTGCTCATTGTAGAGTCCTATCACATCTTCATTACTAATATCCAGGTGCTCATTGTAGAGTCCTATCACATCTTCATTACTAATATCCAGGTGCTAATTGTAGAGTCCTATCACATCTTCATTACTAATATCCAGGTGCTCATTGTAGAGTCCTATCACATCTTCATTACTAATATCCAGGTGCTCATTGTAGAGTCCTATCACATCTTCATTACTAATATCCAGGTGCTCATTGTAGAGTCCTATCACATCTTCATTACTAATATCCAGGTGCTCATTGTAGAGTCCTATCACATCTTCATTACTAATATCCAGGTGCTCATTGTAGAGTCCTATCACATCTTCATTACTAATATCCAGGTGCTAATTGTAGAGTCCTATCACATCTTCATTACTAATATCCAGGTTCTAATTGTAGAGTCCCATCAAATCTTCATTACTAATATCCAGGTGCTCATTGTAGAGTCCTATCACATCTTCATTACTAATATCTAGGTGCTCATTGTAGAGTCCTATCACATCTTCATTACTAATATCCAGGTGCTCATTGTAGAGTCCTATCACATCTTCATTACTAATATCCAGGTGCTCATTGTAGAGTCCTATCACATCTTCATTACTAATATCCAGGTGCTCATTGTAGAGTCCTATCACATCTTCATTACTAATATCCAGGTGCTAATTGTAGAGTCCTATCACATCTTCATTACTAATATCCAGGTTCTAATTGTAGAGTCCTATCACATCTTCATTACTAATATCCAGGTGCTCATTGTAGAGTCCTATCACATCTTCATTACTAATATCCAGGTGCTCATTGTAGAGTCCTGTCACATCTTAATTACTAATATCCAGGTGCTCATTGTAGAGTCCTATCAAATCTTCATTACTAATATCCAGGTGCTCATTGTAGAGTCCCATCAAATCTTCATTACTAATATCCAGGTGCTCATTGTAGAGTCCCATCACATCTTCATTACTAATATCCAGGTGCTTATCATAGAGTCCAACACATATTCTCGTTACTGATATACAGATGCTAATTGTATAACTCTCTTGGTTCTTTTCTCACACTTTTAGGTATAGCTCAAAGACAAGTGCATATCTAAAGTCAGGGCAAGCTATCAACTGCTCAGTGCCCCTTAAAAGCCCCATCAGATGAGCTCTCTGCATATTGATTTATTTATATACCATTTGGAATTGGTATCTACTGAGAATAAAATAAATATGAATAGCATAGGAAACTGTTAGGTTGGCAAAGATGTAATTAGTGTGTTACAATGTTGGGTATTGTTGTTAGATGAACTATAAGTGCAACTTTGGCGTGAAGTAAGGAAGTGGTTTGGAAGGCCTGGGGTCCCTCAAAATTTTGTTATAGTGCATAGTCGTTTCTCATTACAATCATGCTCATCATATTTCACTACTCTGCCGGAATGTCCAGGAGACTCCCGAATTTTGGGAAATCCTCTCAGACTCCCCAGGGGGATAGAAAACCCTCCCGGATCCCCTTGGGCAATGATGATTCAATTCCTCACGCTCGCTGCACTTGCCATTGTGGCCTCCCTTCTGGGATTTTCCTAAGAGGCATTCCAAAAAAGTAAGCAAATATGATGCTCACAGACCAAACCAATTTTAGCAACAGTGCCAATAATTTCCAAAATGAAGCTTTTCTTCCAGTATTCACACTCACAAAAATGTTCCTGAATTTTAAGCTGCTCCTCAGAATTATTCAGAGCATTTTGAATTTGTAATACTATGCTCCACAGGTGTAGGGTGGATCCAGTCGTCAATGGAGAAGAGCCGATAAAGTATAATTCTAATCTGCCTCCAGATTAAAATTAAAAACTCTAAATCCAAAGTAAATATTTCATTTCAAATCACCCACTCCCCAAATTATCAACTGTCTTATGTCTGGGACCCCTGCAGATCTGGAGATAGTCTCATGCTTACATCATTGTAATGGATTATTCTTCATGGGTGCCAGGAGAATTTTCAATTTCAGTGCTCTGACATACTGGACCAAAAACTGTGCTAAATAGTGTCTTTAAATATTGTCAGATTTATAGATAAATTCACCAACACTGGTGGCTGGTTTTATAAATTTGGAGACAGCAACACCAGATTATAAATAAAAGATTCTAGCATTAATTATGTGGCATTAACACTGTAAAGACTGATCTATTTAACACACCATATTCACATGTACTGGCATTAAACCTGGGCGTACTGTAACATAGCTTAATCCCAGATTTGACATCTCTTTTAGAATTTTGACTGTAACAGTCAACAGCAACAACAACGACTTATGTTGTTGGGGAAAATAGAATTAAGTAAAAGTTATTAACAGCAATTTTGATCTAACTCCACTTTTGTGATTTTGACCAATTATGTGTCAGGAGAACTGGGAGGAAAAATTCAAAATCTTCTGCAGTAGGTGGAAGACATCTGGGGTGGTATCTTCCGAACTGTAGGGGTGCAGTCGTTCTGATAGTTGGAGGGGGGGGGGGGGGGCATCTCTTTTAAAGGATAATACAGTTTTATGGAGTAATGTTTATCCATTCCAGTGATTAAATACGTTATAAAGAAACGACTGTGTCAAATAGGAAAACAGGCAGCAGATAAAATATATGGAAATGCAAATTGTACTGCAATAAAGCTTTAGAGAACAGAAGGAAAATACTAAACCAATGTTTTCAGGACACTAACAGAGGTGGTGTATTGATTACTGTAGAATACTTGAAATTTAACCTGCATGATTATATGAAATGTGTCACTGCTGCGTGGGAGGGGGGCAGCTGTGAGTCTGTAAATGAGGTACAGAAGGTCTGCCGGTATGCTGAGATCAGCCTTTATGCACCCAGCATGCCTGCTCACGTCTATAGAGAGACATGGTGAATACAGCAGGTGCTGCCCACACTAAAGGAACGTGCCTGAACACAAAGAAAGGCTTGGACAGGAAGAAAAAAAGGGAAAATATACATGACACTGCAGTAAGAGATTTTTAAAGGTACACTAATCCTATTTAATTTTATTCTGCATTTACATCTATCTAGTGTCAATATTAAGAGATAACAGCAGTATTATTCATGTCGCAGGTATTGTTCTAGCTTCTGTAAAAGTGTTACTAAATCAATTTGCTGACTTTAGCTTGCCTACAGAGCCAATGTTTTTATCTCTAGCCCTTAATCCCCTTATCTCCTCAGTAACCTGGAGTGCCTGGTCTTATTGTCTGGCCAAACCTAAAAATATGGAGAACCAAGAGTGGGCGAGGTTATTTGTAAACATGCTTTACTAAATTGTGGCGCTCGAAATTGCAGAAAATTTGTGTCTCTGGAAAACTCCCAAACATTCTGGACAAAAGACTCCCCTATCTTATGCAATCTGAGAAGTTTGAAAAGAAATGAATAATGAAAATGATAGTATAACATTTGTGTCACATTAGTTGCAATTCACTGAGAAGATTTCTGGATACAACAAAATAAGTTCTATATAAGGAGGGCAGTTTCCAGGAATGGATTGTGAAGCTTGTCCTTATTTAAGAATGTAGTAGGGACTGTCAATTATATGTTATACACTTATAGATACATAATTATGTCTTCTAATGAAGCACATTTTATAGTAGTTTAATATTATATGGTGATCATAGCTCTTAAATTCCATGCATGTGTGTGTGTGTCGGGGGGGGGGGGGGGGAGGGGTGGGGTGTTTGTAAATATGAAATAATTATAGTATAATTATAGAATTTAGAGAGTAATTGTGTTTTCTACTATTGCATCATGTGATCCTGTTCCATAAGATGATACACTCTGAAATAAGGTTTTTCTTTAATAACTGAAACTTACAATCAATCTGTTTGCAGCACTGCCACCTACATAATATCTTTTACTGATGTGCCCCTCACCAGAACCCCAGGGACTGATACACGCAGCAGTTTTTTTCCCTTGGATTCCAGTGTTTAGCTCACAGTGCTGTCCAAAGCCAATGGCTTGTATTTGTGGCTTGAGATTGGTCCTCCTGCTCATACTCCCCCCCCCTATCTACAGCCATTTAAATTTGTTGAGGTATGTTTTTCAAAACGAAAAACTGGGACACAACTGTGATACCTGTGATGTGTTCAGTCTGTGCAAGTACCATAAATCTTCCTAATAACAGTAACAGGAAATTACTGGGTTAGGTGTTTATGATTTCCATTGGCAAAAGATGTTTGGGAAAAATCAGGACACTTGAAAGTTCTAGGCATGTGTTACATGTCTTGGGAGACATGCTAATCAAGGCACAGAGGCTTTTAATTGAACACCAGCACAGTGGCTTGGTGGTTAGCACTTCTGCCTCACAGCACTGGGGTCATGAGTTCGATTCCCGACCATGGCCTTATCTGTGTGGAGTTTGTATGTTCTCCCTGGGTTTGCGTGGGTTTCCTTCCACACTCCAAAAACATACTGGTAGATTATTTGGCTGATATGAAATTGACCCTAGTCTCTCTCTCTCTGTATGTTAGGGAATTTAGACTGTAAGCTCCAAAGGGGCAGTGACTGATCTGAATGAGTTCTCTGTACAGCGCTGTGGAATTAGTGGCGCTATATAAATAATTGATGATGAACAGCAGATGGCGGATTAAGGGTTACTTACCTCTGTCGCAGAGCCTCAAATGATTGAATTTCTACATGACAATACATTTCAATGCGTAACAGTTTGATATATACCAAATTAGGTGTATTGCATGATGACAAACTACTTACGGTATTTTAAAACATACTTGTCTACCTATTAGACCTCCACGCGTGAGGAATCCACTATATATTCACAAATCATTCAGTCATTACTTTGCTCTATATATTTGTAGCGTCTCATTACTTTGGCTAAACCAGCCAGACATGATGATCATTGCAGGAACTGGATATATTTGTTAAAGAATTGTATCCATTTAATTCATACAAAGAGAGGATCAAAGTCACATGTTCAATTCACGCAGCATACACAGGACTGTAAGATCAAAACAATGTTTTGTGCCTTCATCTCTGTATATGTAATCTTTCTAACTTTCCTGCTAGCATTTTCCTAACCTGATGGTAAAATTCAGGGAACGAATGCTCTAACTGTGATCTGTCTTTTCACAATGGAGAATGATGACACATTCATTCGATTCGATTTGACAAGTCACCTGCTGACAATATTCCTGCTGTACTTTAATTCATTTATAAAGAATCTTTGGAGTTGATCTGTTTCCATGTAGAAGCACAAAAACTATTTTCTACATGACAATAGATTTCAATGCTTAACAGTTTGTTATATACCAAATTAGGTGTACTGCACGATGACAAATTACTTATTTTAAAACATACTTGCCTACCTATTAGACCTCCACGTGGGAGGTATCCACTATATATTTATAGCCCCAAGGCTTTATGAGGTAAGCCTTGGGAATGTAAATAAGGAGTAGTTGAAGATCAAACATTTTTTTTTAAATATCTTAAACTGGATTGTAGCCAGGGCTGGATTAAAGAAGGGAGGCCCCTGGGCTAAGTGTACTGTGAGGGCCCCCACCATGAGGCCCCCCCAGCCATGAGGTTCCCTCCCCGTGAACTTACCTCCTTCCGTTGTTCCACTCCCTGTAGCACTCACGCAGCGCGCAGTAATCTCCTTACTGAGGAGATCTCGTGAGAGTGAGACTATGACTCATAGCCTCACTCTCACAAGAGATTACTGCGCTCCGCGTAAGTCCTACAGTGACAGCAGGCAGCTAACAGCATAACATTTGCTGTTAGCTGCCTGCCATTTCTTTGAACAGGTGACAGTCGGAGCCGGGAATGGGCCCCCCAGCTGCCCGAGGCCCCTGGGCTGTAGCCCCTTTAGCCCTATTGTTAATCCGGCTCTGATTGTAGCATACGAATGCCCACCTAGACAGTACTGTGCTTGAGAGTGAATCTGGAAATTTTAAAGTGTTGGCAACTATGCAATACACACAGTGCATTTTTACAGAGCAGCTCTGCAAAGTTGCCATTCACTCTCTGTCTGCTCTTTAAGAGAAGCACCTCCTCTCTAACATTGTGACCTGCTACAGAGGAGTGAGAAAGAGCAGGGTGGACATTTTTAGTAATGTACAGACCCTCCAGTTATTTCATGTATATTATTCAGCTCACTAATACATATGACAGCGAAGCTATCTGTTCCTCTGTACCACAAATTCACATCATAATGGTAACCCATAGTAACTGACACATCAACAAGCAGTGGAAACAATATGGCCACAAACTATTAGCTCCTATGCATCGTAACCTTAAGAGGAGGGACAACCAACTGCCACCAAATGGCCACGACTTAAACCATGCAATATGATACCAAGGGTCACATATTCAATGCCCAACCGGACCCAATTCATCCCATTGACAAACAAAATCCTGGAGAAGAATCCATATCTTGGGACGGGAACCCTTCCGGATCACCCAACTAGTTGCTAGAGTCCCCCCAAAAATAACCGTACTGTCCCACGTTTTCCAGGCACAAATAATAAGCCCCCTCCTCTTAGCCACAATGCATGCTGTTACAAAATCACCTTTTATAACATAAAATATGATTATTTCCCGCCTTTCATCACATATATATATATTTAGCATGTCGTCTTTACCTTTTCATCAATATTTGAAAAAAAAAATAATAATATCTATCTATCTATATATTACACACACACACACACACCGAACAGCCACAACATTAAAACCACTGACAGGTAAAGTATAATAACATTGATTATCTTGCTACAATGGGACCTGCTAGACAGCAAGTAAACAGTCAGTTCTTGAAGTTGATGTGTTGGAAGAAGCCGTAAGGATCTGAACGTCTTTGACAAGGGGCCAAATTGTGATGTGTAGACGATTCAGTCAGTGCATCTCTAAAACAGCAGATCTTGTGGGGTGTTCCCTGTATGCAGTGGTTAGTACCTACCAACAGTGGTCCAAGGAAGGACAACAGTGAACCGGAGACAGGAGTCATGGGCACCCAAGGCTTATTGATGCACGTGGGGTGTGACGGCTAGCCCGTCTGGTCCAATCCCACAGAAAAGCTACTGTACCACAAACTGCTGAAAAAGTTAATGCTGACTATCATAGAAAGGTGGCAGAATACACACTGCATTGCAGCTTGCTGCGTATGGGTCTGTATAGGCACAGACCGGTCAGACTGCCCATTCTGTACACCGTAGATGCATTTGGACTGATTACTTCCAAATCATTTTGTGTATGGACCGAAAATGGTGATCAATCAGGACAGGAGGAAAATCCAGCACGATAAGTTTACCCACGTAGGTGGCTGAAATGGACAAAGTTGTGGCCAATCAATGTTCAGCAACTAAATTTGGCTGTACTCCTTGTTTCAGGGATTTTTTTATTGTGTAAATCTATCTGCAAAAGATATCACACAAGCTATTTCATGTTTTATCAAGAACAACCACCATATATTATTTCCATGTTAAATATAGAGAAGCAAAGAAACTAGTAAAGTAACTTCACAAGTCTTGACCATGCCTGCATGCTTTCCCAGGGTCCTAGACCCCGATGGGGATGGAGCTTAGTGATGCAATTTGCATCGTCAGAGTCCCACTTCTATTTCCTGTGTGATGAATCTTGGCATATAGCTGTGGGTGGGGCCATGGTGACCACGTCCCCATTCACACATGCCACCTGAGACATCCCACAGGGAAGGTTATCAAAGTTGGCAAGTATGGTTTTGACAGCTACTATTAACCACCACTCCTGTTATGCTCCATATTCTCAAGCCCCTCCGGTTCCCCTATCGTGCTAAGACTATAGTTGCCTACTCTACCAGAATGTCTGGGAGACTCACAAATTTTTGGGAGTTCTTCCGGACTCCCGGGAGAGCAGAAAAACCTCCCACATTCTGCCCTTTTCGCTGGTGAAGTGGGTGGGGGTGGGGCTAAATACATCATCATGGTCCCACTCCCCTCTTGTGATAGGCCAATACTGATAAAGTTTGACAGGGGTGGGGCCTAATGAAGCAGTCCGTGTGACCACGCCCCTGTGACGGAGCCCCCTCCCAGAGATCATACTGCAATAGTTGGCAAGAAGACGGGAGTCAGAAAAACAGGAAGAGTGCAAAGAGAAAGGATGTACACGTAAAACTGTTATATATAACTTGGTATTCACATCTCCAATTGCATGTAGTGAGTCCCTGAGTGTCCATAGCTTTCTAATATAGAGGTAAGCAAGCCTTTAGCACTTACAAACAAACATCTCCCCGTAAGCCCGGTCTGATGACAGCTGGCAGACCTAACACGAGATATAATATGTTCATAAAAACTTGAGTGCAGAATGTTGTCCATTCCCTAGTGAATAACAGCCCACTTCTACAATAAAACTCTAACTGGTGGTCCAGCTTGTTCCTTTACAATCAGCATGTAAGAAGTTATTTTCTGAAGTGCATTTGGCAATAAAATTAGATCTTCCCTCCAGTCTCGTTCTGTTCCATGGGGTGGGGAAGCAGCTCTGTTTGGTGTTTGTCGTCCTTAGGTTTAGAGTTTCACCATTTCTTCCAGCATCTGATATATTACAGAAGATGTGTTATAAGGAACCGGCATGTCGACTGCCAAAGGATTGTTCTCTGGTCAACTTTGTGTGCAGCCAAGGTTAAAGATGTTTTAATAAAATATGAATTTAAATTGGATTTCAAAACTTAATTTCCAAGGATTTAAAGAAGGATTTACTTAGCATTACGTTGTTTTGGGGATGATTCAAAATGACAATGATGTTTTATGGGAAAGCTATAAAAAGGTGTTGACTTCACAGAGAACTGGTAGATTGGCGCAAGATTGCCAAAATAAAGTATGTTGAAAATGTGCATAGTGTCTCGGGAGATCCTGCCTATTCCTGAGGGTAATAGGTGTACCAACCACAGGGGTTCTTTACCAAATTAAGTCCGTCAATTAGCTTTGCAAGTAATTATTCAATCTTTCACTAATAATGTGCTAACTGCTAATGATGGGTCCTGTGCTCCAGATTCAGGAATGTCTCTGAATATGTGTATAGTACAAACCACTCTATTAACAGTTCAGGAATAATAAGTAATCTGAGCAGCATATCCGTAATTATAAAGTGATAACTCTCATTGAGGGATAAAACTATAACACCAGACATGCTTTTCAGGGGCTAAACATTCACAACATTCGTAGCCTGGTTTAATAGGCAATTAGTTGTGAAGTAACCTGCAATTATTTATTTCAGAAAGTCACCCAATAAAGCAGACTACTTACCAAAGCCGTCAGTGAACATCAATTTCTAAGCAGCTTAGAGCTAAAAAAAATAATAATAATGGCAATAATAATAATATTGAGAGTTTTACTCAGTGCTTAAAAATTTGATATTGAAGCCTAAATTAAAAGCAGTTAATTGGTGGCCTCCTTTGAAGTCTGGGTTAATCTCTTTTAATTAAGTTCTCATTTGCTAAGCACTTTTGATGGTAGTTAAACGAACAATGAGTTGTCTGTTGTTTGCCCTGCATGTATTGAAATATCAAATTTAGGGAAACCGATTTTATCCAATGAATATAAGCGGGTTTGGAGAGAAGTCAAATATTGCTGCACACCTTGATCCTCTTGTGAAACGGAGACCAGGTAAAAGTGGTAAATCTGTCATCAGCGCAGCTGTGCATCTGCCAATTCTGACGTAACGAAAAATGGCTTTTGGTGTATGTAAGGAATTAGGGACATGATTCAAGCTCATGTAGGGACTAAAATGGCTTAAAGCAATGGTAAGTGACTTAAATATACTATGATATGCATCAGCTTCCGCGCAATCTGTAATATATATTCAATGTACTATTTGTTCACTGAATTTTACTTTTTTTTTCCATTTTTGGAGAGACATTTTTTATTTTGGTGTTTAGTTTACATAGTATTTAGTTCCTTCTCTGTTGTATTTCTTTTGGTACTATTACATAACTATATACACTAATCCTGTCTGTGTTTGGCCATTTAAATGTAGAGGAGATTTAAAACACCAAATCTGCTACCCTAATAAACAACTTATAATTCAATTGTATATATGGTTCTATATTTAAGGAAAAGGCAAAAAGTCCTGGGGCGCTAAGAATTAACATAACATAATTTTAGGGAATAATATATAATACCTCATTTTGTTGCTAATGCAGATCCTCACTCTGGTGACGTGTGAAACACAGAGCTCTTTCCATTGACTCATATGCAATGCAGAGCTCATATTTACAATACAATTCCTGTTGCTACAACTATTTTAAGCGTTTTCACCTGTTACCCAAAAAATCTTGTAGGACATCCAGCCTCATATCATGACACATAAATTGTGGATAATCAGTGCATATTACCCTCTGTTAGTTCCTCCAGTGTCTTAATCACTTTACTGTCAGCTGTTTATGGCACAAAAATTAATGAACCAGCAGGAAATCACTGAAGTTTAGTGAACTCTGATTGGATGCCCAAGTCATTCAATCAGCCAAAGAAAGGCAGCCAGTGCACTTACAACTTGCAGTTAGTATGTAGGTAGCACAGAGGAATGGGGGTACAATGCGGCACACTAAAATCAAACAGATTCCCTTTAAAATCCCTGGTATAAGCACATTCAAACATAAGCTGAAATATAGAATGGACTACTTTTTGTAAAAAAAATAAATTACAAAATATTTTACAGTGCTGTAATATGCCAAAACAGCAAAACAAAAAGGACAGGGGACATATCAGGTAAATAACTATATGCCAATGTTTATTTAAAGTTGTCTGCACTGCAAACAATCAGGGCAAAACACATTCCATGTGAGATATTAACTGTTCCTTTCGAAGAGGAAAAATCAAAATGTACCAGTCCACTGACAACTTTTATGGGATCATAAAAAAATGTATTTGCAAGAATGTTAGATTTATTTTTTGGTGGGAAAGAGCGGCAATTGTGGCTCATGACGCTATAAACTTTGTTGAACAACTTTATATTTGACAATACTGTGACAGAATTATGGCTTTCTTGTTTTAAACACATCTATTTAAAGTCTATATTTTTGACAATTAGCTCTAAAGTGTATCAGAGTGCATTATAGTTATTTTCAAGACAATCATAGATAACATTAGGAAAAGTAAAGACGGACATTTGTGTATAATTCATCATCATCATCATCATCATCATCATCATAATCTATTTATTTTTATAGCACCACTAATTCAATAGAGCTGTACAGAAAACTCACTCACATTAATCCCTGTCCCATTGGAGCTTACAGTCTAAATTCCCTAACATACACCGACAGACAGAGAGAATAAGGTCAATTTGATAGCCGTCATATAACCTACTAGTAATATTTTGGCGTGTGGGAAGAAACGGGAGCACCCGGAGGAAACCCACGCAAACACAGGGAGAACACACAACTCTACACAGATAAGGCCATGGTCACTCCATGTTTAAGTTTAATAAAACCTTCCTCTGGAATCTGCTATCTAAGTAGACTTCAACACAGTAGTTAGTTACCTTCTGCAAATGTTGGAAAACATTAGCGGACTGAGTTACCATTACGGGAGTTTTTGATTGGTTTTACGTACCTGACTAGGGAGAGTTGGTTACTTTACACCCTTGAATATGACACAATTCAACTCTGCGCTCTGTGACTTAGATACAATTATATCCAAGAAGCAGTTTTGTATCATATCCAAGAGTAATAAGTAACATATCTGGCAGAGTCACAACTTAAAAGTGTAGCGCTTGAGGCGAGAAAGAAAAATGCTGCCCCCCTAGCCCTCAATTTTAACCAGATGAACCTAAAGTATTCATAAACTGCGCCCCCCTTCAGTGTTGTGACCTTGGCAGTCACCCCTATTGCCCAGATCTAGTTACGGCCTTGATATCTAGTTCAATAAAATCATCACTTTGATAAATAAAAAAAACACAGAAGCAAGCCATGAAAAGAAAGCAATGTATTTAGGAAGAGTTGGAAGAGGACATGTAGAAATCAACAAATTAAAGTAGATCAGGGAAGGAAAAACCTTTCATTAATACAGATTGTTAAGCAAAGATTTCTCTTTGACTTGGCATTTTGGCTATAGCAGGAGGAAACAGCTGTGTTTTCATGAATGACAGTAAAAAACAAAAGTGTAGTTAGAAACCATATAAAGAAAATAAACCAAAAGCACTAGCTTAACAAATTAAGACATTTATCAGATAATTTGCTACCTGTACCCAAATTATATCAACACATAAAATACATTGCATGAAAGCAACCCCTACCGGTATGAATTTAGGACACATGCCTCGGTCCGTGCTTACAAGACAGGTTAGGTCTGTCTGCCTTGTCATTTTAACCCTTAATAAATGTACAGTAACAGCATACGCAGAGGGTGCTTGAAACACCGATAAGCCAATTTTACCACTTTTCGGGTTGGTCAAATTCTTACATCAATATCAGTAATTTACTTATGTAGTACCCACACAAATTATACCTTGTACTTTTCCAGAACACTTTGACTTCTCAGAAAATACCATTCGTCGGCTTGTACATCCCACAGGAAATCTATTTAAGTGGCCAAAAAAGTGTTAGTTTTTTTTATTGAAATTGCAAGACACTGAACTAAAAGCAAATGTGTGTATTTTTTTTTTTCACTAAATGCCACAAAAAAATACTTTGTAGTTCTTGTTTTGGCATCACTCCACCTTCCCTAAAACAGTAAAAGACAGGAAGCTACACATAGGTTTTCATAATAAAATCTGCACTTAAAAATATTAATGCATCTGTTTTGCTAGCTTGCACTGTCATAAATTAAATGCATAAAATGTGTAGGAAAAATATGGGCCCATTTTTAAAAATAGACAACCTAGCGCATGAATGTACCCCTGAGTTTATTGAAGTCAGGATGGGGAAAATCTGGGCATCCCCATCTCTGGATTCCTTAACACTTTCTGGAGTGTAGGGAGTTACTGTCTGGTGATCACTATAGTTTCTTAGAGCCAGGATGGGGGAGATTGGGACATTGGAGCAACTCTCCTCTATCCTTGGGCTCCCTAATGGTTTCTGTAGTGTAGGGTGTTATTGTCTGGTGATCACCAAACAATAACTACCCAGTGGGGCACATCATTTAAAAAAGGAGAATCCTCTCTTTCAAATGAGGGTGAGTCTATTACATCCAGGATGAGCGTAGATTGTCCTGGATCCTTACATATTTAAAATAACTATTGTAGTGTAGTGGTTATTGGCTGGTGATCATTTTCACCAGACAATAACTTTTCAGCAGCCACATCATTTGAAAGAAGGGACTATCCTCAAATGAGGGTGACCCTGTCTGTAGGTGCCAGTATGGGTTAGATAGGGCACTTTTTGCGTCCTTCCCCAATTACAGATTGCCTTCTCTAGCACAGTGGCTGAGCACTGGCACGATCAGTGAGGTCATTAAAAGGGCAGCACGATGGCTAAGTGGTTAGCACTTCTACCTCACATCACTGGGGCCATGAGTTCGATTCCTGACCATGGCCTTATCTGTGTGGAGTTTGTATGTTCTCCCCATGTTTGCGTGGGTTTCCTCCGGGTGCTCAGGTTTCCTCCCACACTCCAAAAACATACTAGTAGGCTAATTGACTGTTATCAAATTGAACTTAGTCTCTCTCTCTGTCTGTGTTAGGGAATTTAGACTGTAAGCTCCAAAGGGACAGGCACAGATGTGAGAGCGTTCTCTGTACAGCGCTGCGGAATTAGTGGTGCTATATAAATAAGTGATGATGATGATGATTAAGTGTTGTCTCTTCCCCCGGCCCCCACTGAGAGGAAATACAGGGTAAGTATGATTTTTAGATCTTTGTACCCCATGTAGCATTTTAAAGGTATATGTGCAGAAGGAGTCCCACTCGCCATTAGCACTGAAGGGGTTAATGTGAAGTTGTTGATAGGAAACATTTCTCGAGAGAAACAATGAATTAAAATTAACATATGATCTCAGGAAGGAAACTGTATGAAATGAACTGAGATGTAATTGCTATGTGCTGAAACAGTGATTTAATCTAAACACTTCTGGAGGTCAGGAAAGAATTGTTTATTATTGTATAAAAATTTCTCTGAAGCAACAGAATAGGTTTTTTTGTGTTATTTGTATTTCCTCTGGATGGCCACAAAGTTGTAACCTGAGCTGAGGTCATTACAAAGTTGGGAATCAATTCCCTAACAACTAAGGCATGGTTACGGTTTCAAGACTCATGGAGAAATCTTCCCAGCTTTTATTTGTCTGCACAAAGAGCCAGCAGTGGGCACAATACCATGTGAGGTGCTTTAGAGGTAGGCCTGAGCAACTCTGGAAAATGTCACTGCTGTTGTATTAAGGAGGGGGAGACACTGTGCAGTGTTATCTAACAAGACACATGAAGGACCACTGAACAATGGCTTCAGCTGTAACAGTTTCACAGAATTCCGATGGGAATATATCACATCGATAAATGTGTGTATAGTATCTATATATCTATATTGTGTATGTGTGTATAACTATATATATATATATATATATATATATATATATATATATATATATATACACATACACACATACATACATACACCCAATTATTGAATATGGTTATAATCTCATTTTTTTGCAAGAGAATAATGATGAAAATACAATAAATACTGACCATTATAGACCGCATAAGGGCAATTATTTTACATAGCTGGACAAAATCGAAAACTAGGGACATTTTTCCAAGGAATAAAAAATCCAAGGGTAAATCTGAAAAACATGGGAATGTCCCTGGAAATGAGAGGCATTTGTAAACCACGACAGGTTTCATTCTTTATATCAACAGGTTAAAAAACAGGACAAATCTGTCATTATAGCGGGTTCAGCTGTATACTGAAGGTGACATATAATACGCCTGGTGGTACATCGGGGTGGAGAGTTGAATATACGTATGGCATCTATTATCCAGAAAAAATACCCACTTTTCTGTAATACACACAGATATAATCACTGAGGGGGAGATTTACTAAAGAGCAGTTTTGCCAAACCACATGGTTTTTGGCGCTTTGATAAACCATGTGACTAACTAAAGGCGAAACTGCACATGAAAGTGCAGTATTTTAAAAGGCAATCACTGATTTTTATGCAGGGAAGGTAAACAAACTTTCAATGTATTAAACAGCAAACCATCACTTAAAAAATACCCCAAAAAATGGTTCTCACATGACGGGGGCACTATTATCTAATGATATTAGGATGAGGGTAACAGTATTACTTTATATTAAGATGGGGTAATATTATTTATTGATATTAAGATGAGGGTAATATTATATAGTGTTAATAGGATGAGGTAATATTATTTATTGATATTAGGATGGAGGTAATATTATTTATTTATATTAGGATGGGGATATTATTTATTTATATTAAGATGGGGTAATATTTATTGATATTAGAAAGGGGGAATATTATTTATTGATATTAGGAAGGGGGTAATATAATTTATTGATATTCGGATGAGGATATTATATAGTGATATTAGGATCGGGTAATGTTATTTATTTATATTAAGATGGGGGTAATATTATTTATTGATATTAGCAAGGGGGTAATATTACTAATTGATATTAGGATGGGGGGCACAATTATTTAGGCCAGGGCCAATACCATACTTGCCAACTCTCCCTGAATGTCAGGGAGACTCCCTGAAATAGGGGTGATCTTCCTGACTCCCTGAAGAGTCTGGCATTATCCCTGATGCTGAGCCAGTACAAGACGTGGTTGGCTTCGCCATCAGTGGCATGATGACACAGTTCAGAAATTGTGTCCTATGTCCATGTATTGATGCCTATGGAGGTGGCCATTTTTATGGAGACCAAGATTTAATCAAAGACTGCCAGGTAAGACATCATGACTTGAGTAATGGAGACAAAAATGTAAAAGACACTTCCGTTTCTATAGATTCATTAGCTGCTTTTCTTTAATGCATAGTTGCCTACTCTCCCTGGATGCCCGGGAGACTCCCGCATTTCTGGGAGACCTCCCAGGCTCCCGGGAGAGCAGGGCAACCTCCCGGTTCTCGCCCCCGCAATAGATAAGTGGCGGGGCTTAATGACACAAATATCGCATCATCTTAGCCCCGCCTGTTGTAATTGGGCAAAATTGTTATAACCGTCTAGGGGCGAGGCCAAAATTATGTGATTCATCAAGCCACGCCCACCTCCCCCGGGATCTCCCTGAAGCGGAAGAGGAAAAGTAGGCAAGTATGGGCAATACTTGTAGTGCACGTATGTACTGGTGCAGATGTGTATGCTGGCACTTGTAGTGTCACAAGTGTGCGCATTATATTCTAAATGTATCACCCTGATATCTACTAGCAAGGGGTACCAGAGGAGGCCCACGTACTCCTCAGCATTTGGCCAGTACTCTTTAAGTGCCTGTTTAATTTTTTCTGGCCCCCTTCTAGAGAACTGGGCCCAATACAGAGTAAGATGGGTTTTGATAAAATATAAGGGGTTGTTTCAGAGACCTACATCCAGTCTACAGAATAATATGTTGTGTTTTACAGCTGATCAATATTGAAAATTAGGGACTTTTGCAGAAAACAAAGTCACAGATTAGCCACAAGGAAGACTGACTAGACTGTGAGATACAGCAAGTACTACAGAAGTACACTGAAGACTGCTCAGTCTGCATCCTCAACTATTCACAGAAAAAGTAGCTATAGCTCATGATTACATATATGTCTTGTTTTAATAGGTTTCATTTTGGAAAAACAGTATTTTGTCCCCGCCTCCAGTGGCTTACATCATAATCAGGCCGGCAGGATAATTGGTGTGCTGGGGCACTTCCAGTTCCCCATGTCTGTGATGTTTGCATACAGGAATCACAAGTGTCGCCAGTAAGTCTCTTATTGGCTGTGCATGTACAGGTAGACGAGGAGATCAAACATAGAGCAGAGGATACTGCCAAGCTGCACTGTTTACAGAGCGGGGACAAAATAGCAACTTGCAATTCACACATTAAAAATCCATGGTAATGTAATAGGCATTCACTGTCTGCAAGGCGTAATGAATCTCCCTGTCACTTACTGGCAACTGGGAATGCCTGGTTTAATGAATATGATGTATAATTATATATTAATTATACAATGCAAAAAATCTAAGATGGCTCCCTGTGTTTGCAGAGGGAGGTGTTTTTTTTTTTTAATTAGATTAAATAAAGATCAAACTGAGTAACTACTTGGTATATACTGGCTGATAATTTATATTATGGTAAAAGGTCCGTTAAACATTGTTTATGCTTCTCACAATGTGTAAAAATATTATTAGAAATCATGTAAACTTCAGCCAAAATTCAGTCACTCCCAGCACGGACCACAGCTGCACAGTATTAATCACATCTAGGGCTGAAAAAATACTTTTTGATATTTTATGCTACAAAAATAATGATTAAAACAAATGGCCCCTGCTCCAGAGACGCCAAATGAATTACTAACATGGGTCTACTAGAAAGATTTCAGCAGTGTTGTCAGGTTAATATCTTTATTTGTAATTAAAGGGATATTTTCTTGCTTCATCTTTGCATGCATATGCTTTACAGGTCTTTCATTTGTGAGCGCTACTTAAACTTAATAAAAATGAAAAATACCAGCTTTTACCCCCTTGACTTTAGAGAATGGAATAACATCTTGTTATAACAGACATTTACACTGGCGGGCTACCAAGGCGGAAAGAGGGCAATTGCCCCTGTGGGCATTCTTGTTTTTAAAGCGGAGTGTTAGTAGTTTGGGGAATGGGCGGGTTTCCTTCAGTTATGGCATTAGTGCACACAGCACTACCGTCACTGATTGGTGGCTTACGAAATATTCCTACAAAAAGAGAACATATAGAAAATAAGATGTATTATCATGGTATCAATATTGGTAAATCCCAAAAAGTAACTGCATCTAGTGACCGAAACCGATACACTTTATTCTTATCCTGGCCAAGCAAGCAGTTACCCCTACTTATAAACAGAGTATTGCCCATTGCTTATTTTTCCATCTTAAATGTTTTATAATAGCAATAGGACCCCTTTATTCAACATTTAATGGAACTTCTTAGAACAATAAGCATTTCAAATTAAGTTTACCACTCACAACAACTGGCAATACTATATATGTCCAGAGCTTCAAGATCTTATAAACATCTTATGGAGTATTATGTCAAATGTCCATGTATTATCATCTGCTTCAAAAATATATGTTTAGAAAAAGGTCACTCAAGGGCAAGGGCCCAGGGCAATGGGAATGTGTTTTTTATCACAATATTACAGTAATTTGCAGAACACCTGCCTGTGTTAGAGACGAATAATGCGTATGTATGACCACTTATATCTCTGAGCAGTGTATTGTGGTGATGGAACGTGGGACCTACAAAGATATAACTCACAAATGTGTTCATCTGCAGCAATTGAGAAATGTGGTACATCATGAAATAAAGTTGTCAGAGACAGGTATAATGGAGAACTGTAAACAATGCTATGAGAGGCATGTCTAAACATCATGCCTGCCTACATTCTTCCCGGAGGGGAGACGAAGTGTGACTATGGATGAGGATGGGGCACCACGAATCATGTCATTTTGGCCCCGCCCTGCGAAGCAATGCCGAATCGCAGCTTAACTTAGCCATTGAACATGATCAAATACTTTTATTAATTTCAAAGAATGCCACATATAACAGAAATATTTTTGCCATTGCACCTAAATTTACTTCCAATAAATATTTCTGAAGGATGATAAAAAAAGGTAACAAGGTACAAGTTATTGATTAAAATGAGAACAACAACTAATAAAGTGCAATACCACAAAGAAGAAATGTTACTTTAAATAGTTATACCACAGCTGAAGGTCTGAGGAGCTATCGTACTCCAACCCTGCTTACCGTGAAAAATAATTATATTGAAAATTAATCTTACTTGCCAATCATTTAGAAGATTCCCTTTAGAAAGGATTTGTTTAATTAAAGATGTTATTGAACAACAAATCAATAAATAGGAGATAATGTGCATCCTATATAGATTAGTATTGGGCTACATATACCAGCAAATTCTGTGACAATATAATGGTATGAAGTCACAGTAGCTTTATATAGGTTGTAGAACTCTATCTTCCTATCATCTGAATGTTTTAAGCAATATTTTAAAACATGACCACAGAATAAACCCTGCGCTGGCAGAAGCAGGCTAATACCACATAATAAACCATACGGTGGTTTAAGCAGAAAATTAATACCACAGAAAAAACCCTGTGGTGGTATAAGCAGAAGATTGATACCACAGAATTAACCATACACTGGCATATACAGATTGATATCACAGAATAAACCCTAAACTGGCATAAGCAGAAGATTAATACCACAGAAAAAAACACACACTGGCACAAGCAGGTTAATACCACAGAATAAAATACTGGTTTAAGCAGAAGATTAATAACACAGAAAAATGCATATGTTGGGTTAAGCAGAATATTAATGTCTCAGTATAAACCATACAGTGGTATAAACAGATTAATACCACAGAATAAACCATACACCCTCATAAGCAGGTTAATACCACAAAATAAACTATACGCTGGTTAAACAGAAGATTAATACCACAGAATAAACTATGCCCTGGCATAAGGAGAAGATTAATACCACAGAATATATTATGCGCTGGTATAAAGAAAAGATTATTGCCACAGAATAAATGCTATTCTAGTATAAAATGAAGATTGATTCCACAGAATTAAACCTTATGCTGGTGTAAAGCAGAGGATTAATACTACAGAATAAACCCTACACTGGAGAAAGCAGATGATAAATACCACAGAATAAACCCTACACTGAAGAAAGCAGAGGATTAATACCACAGAATATACCCTACACTGGAGAAAGCAGAAGATTAAAACCACAGAATGTACCCTATATTGACATAAACAGAAGATTAATACCACAGAATAAATGTTATTCTAGTATAAAATGATGATTGATTCAAAAGAATTAACCTTATGCTGGTGTAAAGCAGAGGACTAATACCACAGAATAAACCCTACACTAGAGAAGGCAGAGGATTAATACCACAGAATAAACCCTACACTGAAGAAAGCAGAGCATTAATACCACAGAATAAACCCTACACTGGAGAAAGTAGAGGATTAACACTACAGAATAAACCCTACACTGGAGAAAGTAGAAGATTAATACTACAGAATATACCCTACACTGGAGAAAGCAGGGGATTAATACCACAGAATATACCCTACACTGGAGAAAGCAGAGCATTAATATATTAATACCACAGAATAAACCCTACACTGGATAAAGCAGAGGATTAATACCACAGAATATACCATACACTGGAGAAAGCAGAGGATTAATACTACAGAATAAACCCTACACTGAAGAAAGAAGAGGATTAATACCACAGAATAAACACTACACTGGAGAAAGCAGAGGATTAATACCACAGAATAAACCCTACATTGGAGAAAGTAGAGGATTAATACTACAAAATAAACCCTACACTGGCGAAAACAGAGGATTACTACCACAGAATAAACCCTACACTGGAGAAAGTAGAGGATTAATACTACAGAACAAACCCTACACTGGAGAAAGCAGAGGATTAATACCACAGAATATACCGTACACTGGAGAAAGCAGAGGATTAATACCACAGAATATACCATACACTGGAGAAAGCAGAGGATTAATACCACAGAATAAACCCTACACTGGAGAAAGTAGAGGATTAATACTACAGAATATACCCTACACTGGAGAAAGTAGAGGATTAATACTACAGAATAAACCCTACACTGGCGAAAGTAGAAGATTAATACTACAGAATATACCCTACACTGGAGAAAGCAGAGGATTAATACCACAGAATATACCCTACACTGGAGAAAGCAGAGCATTAATATATTAATACCACAGAATAAACCCTACACTGGAGAAAGCAGAGGATTAATACCACAGAATAAAGCCTACACTGGAGAAAGCAGAGGATTAATACCACAGAATAAACCCTACACTGGAGAAAGCAGAGGATTAATACCACAGAATAAACCGTACACTGGAGTAATCAGAGGATGTTCTGCATTTCAAACAAGGTACAATATAGTGTCCACAGATAAGGTTTATTTTTCCCATCAACTATAATATTTATCATCAAAAAAGTTGAATAAAAATGGCATTAAAAAATGTACATGTGATAGATGTGACTATTTTTTAACACCTTATTCTAAAAATATAAAACCTAAATTTTGAGAACATATCCTAAATAATTTAATTTATTAGGTTATTTGGCAGCAGAAGAATACATCATTTGTTAGAATAATTGCTGTTGTAAGTACCCTTCACATGAGATTTAAATGCAAAACAATAGATAAGAGTTTTCTTTATTTTTTTTTGTTATTGTGTCTGCCAGACATGGCATAAAAGGGCACAAAATCGGCATCTACCACTTTTAAATGTTTTGGAGTAAAATTGTTTCCACATTGCCAAATTTTCTATATATATATAGCCCTTTTTATGTAGAATTTAGAATGATAAAAGATTGTAGCAGAAAATAAATGATCCATCATTGCCGCCACAATCAGACATCATTTTGTTATAAATAAATTGACTTTAAAGAACCAGTCACCAACTTAAAATAAATGACTGATTGTGCAAAGTGGACTCAGTAGCATTTTAATTCCTATAAATTCTACAAATGGCGACGGTGACTTTATATTATAAAGAAAATGAAGATTTGAAGTGGATTTGCTTGAGATAATTAGTTTTTAGTGAAAAGTATGAACATTTTTAGCCAAAATAAAATAAAATTTGAAAACAAAACCATTAAAAATTAAAAGTTCTTCAGCAATTATAGGGCTAAAAATAGGCAGTAAATGTAGTATATAGTATTGCTTAAATTATAACAAAAACATGTAAGCACCTCCACATCTGTTAACATATGAACTTAATGGCACAAAACACTAAAATTGCAATAATTTAAACAATGTTATTCAGATATTAGAACCCAGTAAGACACCTAAAAGGTTGACTGACTGGTAAATTTACAGAGTAAACCCAAAAATTAAAAGTGAATTGGGCCTAATAAAGTTTACAACAAAGCTATACACTTTATGTTAAACAAATGAGCCGTATGTCTGCCTAAAGTATTATCCAGACTTATAGTACCAACAATAATACTGTACATAGGTTCTGTAAAGGTGCTCTATATAGAAGCTTAGTAAATTTTTCCAAATAAGTATGTTTTCGCCAAATGTCAAACATGATAGTTGTAGAATTTTTTTTTTATCATATAGAATGAAAAGGTAAATAGTAAAGTAAATATTCAAATGTGTCCCTTCAAGTCTGGTCAGTTCAGATATAAAATGTATCCAGTACCTGCAAAGAATGGAAGCAGCCCTTTTGTTGGCTGAATGCATAGACATGAGAGAGCAGCCAATCAATTCACATCTTTGCCTCATGTCTCAGTGACGTCATTGGTCACTAGGGAACTGAAAAGTTTCTCATGAATATCGGTCAAACAAACAAAATGTCTGCCTCCAACTGGTGTGGGCTGCAAGTACATTTTGAGTGGTTTATGTCCAAAACAAACCCGTGTTTAACCCAAGAAAGTTTAAATGAATTTACTGTTGTTGATTTCCAACTACTATACATCTGGTGGGAGATCCAAGCATCCAAATCTCCTCTAGCAAATGAGAACTTTCTAATATTTACTCATGAGCTTTCCCTCCACCAGTTTCAGATTGTGTCCTATTGTTCTAGAATGGCTCTTAATGTGGAAAACAATCCACTCTAGAACCGTATTAGAATACAGATCACAGAAATAATTCTCACGTCCTTCGCTGGTATTAAAATATAGTAATTGTTTAACAGTAATTACGTAGAATCAATCAAGAATTTTACATTTGTTGAAGGTTCTTACTTATTGTTGAAATAACAACTATCCTTGTTGTTTGTAATGTTCACATTCTTTTAATGTCAGGATTTTTTCCCAGTTACAAAACATTGCACAGTCTCAAAATTTTATACACGGCTAGAAAATTGTTGATGTCCAATGACACCCTATTAGCAGAAACCTGTAAGGTAAATGGCATATGCCCTGCATCCTGTAGCACATATACTAAAAAATGAATTAACAATTAAAAACTTGCAATATTTCACTACAAATTTTAGCACGCAACTGACCAATGGCATTTTGTCTGAGATGATGACTCCTCGATGGTTCAAGTGTGCTCCAAGGAAAGCTAGAAGGTTGTACAGTTAACTCCCATGGTGTCATTCTAAACCATACAACCTACTACCTCAACCTGGATGCACACAGATTCCAATGCAGTCCATGTCTTCATGTCTTCCAAGTCTTGGCTGTGAAGCCACCCTCTTTTATAATCACTGAAATGGTGGTAAACCCACATATATCACATGCAATGAACACTGTTATATATTATATTAATTGTCCAAAGAACAACTGAAAATTTATGTAAAACATAACTGCAAACCCAACACTTTTTAAATGACTTTTAATAAATAAATGGGGAGGTGATAAAAACATATTAACAGCTCATAGGGTTGTTTAGTAACAAATCCCGCTAAAAATGTAAACTGGTAGAAAATAAAGAGGTTGAAAAATAAAATATAATTACAGTACATCAGATCTTAAAAGTCCTTAAGCACTCGTAAACCTACAATAACTTCCATTCAGCATATGTAGCTCTACATGCATGTGTATACCTCTTAATGTCCTTGAATTATATTTAAATATTGATACTTAAGCATTACAATTTTTCAACATTAACACACACACATATATATATATATATATATATATATATATATATATATATATATATATATATATATTTCTAATAAATTAGTCCATACCTATGGTCTGAAAATAAACAGACATACAGATAGACAGACAGACAGACAGACAGACAGACAGATAGATAGATAGATAGATAGATAGATAGATAGATAGATAGATGGATAGTGGTAATACATTAATTGTGCACCTACCTTCAACACTTAAAAGGTTAAAAAAAAGTTAAATGAAATTTTGGCAAGTTAAGTAGACTTTTGGCTCAAGTTTCAACAGATTAAGAAGTGTGTGGACTCAGAACCTCAATCACACAGACCCACAGAAACGAGCTTGAGCAGAACAATTCACCACAAGATCGGATCTACGGGTTTATGTTATTAGGCATAAAAACTACGGTATAATATATTTTATCTGATTATATATATATATATATATATATATATATATATATTGAATAGTGCATATTATAATTGTGAATTAAGATATTAAATTTAAATATATTACAAAATATTATAGGCGAGTTCTTGGGAAGAAAAAGGAGCAGGTATTTAATTATTCTTGGTCTTTAAAAGAAAGTTATTAACGACACATTAAAAGTTCTTCACTATAGAAAACAGCCTTTGAAAGGTTAAATATATTAAGTCGCTATTTGGCATCTTGCACATAAATAAGTAATTGTAATGAACTTTGCATCCACTATACAATATTGTATTTATTTATTTTTAACTAACAGTTGAATTTTTAGTCAAACTTCACTTACAACCCTGGTGAAAAAAACGATTTCTATCCATTCTATTAAATAGCTGAACGTGACCAAACCACAGAAAGAAATATAGGATGAATTCCATTAACAACAATGACATTGTATTACCTGACATACCCCTAACAGTGCATTATGGGTCACAGGAATAAAGACGGTCTAAAGTTCTGTTTTCAGTACATTTTCCATAACGCAAGAACAAGCGGAATTATTTTGAGAACAATATTTACCGTCCAGCCCTGAAACATATCGGTTCATTTGAAAATGCATTACAAAATACAGTACATAGGAATACTACAAGATTTTATTCTACAACAGATGCTTGAGACTGACAGAACAATGACAGACAATTACTTTGTATTCCAAGATTTAACTATCAGAAATTAAAAGCAAACACGTATACATATTTATACACTTGTCAACCAACATGAAGTGCGTTGGCAGTACAAGAATTATAAATTGTTAGTCTTTAAAAAAATAAGCATATTCTAAGACATTGGATGTTGCTAATTCGGAAGTGAAAATCACAGCAACGGCAAACGTTAGGCCATTTACAGTTTTTACATCTGACAATAAAAAAACTCCTCGTTACCTTTTGTCGATGTTCTGTAAACTTGATGCATTCGTTTACCACTTTGATCGAGTTCATTTTGTTTGCTTGCTGGAATAATGAGAAAACAATTAGCGCATGAGAAAAAAAATACTTTACGACAATACAAATATGATTCTTTGGAGCACAATACATGCATACATTTAACCAAATGTCAGCTTTACGATTATAAAAAAACAACTCACAGTAACCAGATATCATATACTGTATGTCATATAGGTTTTTATGTCAAAACCAGAAGACTGTCCTCTATTTTATGTTTTTAAGAGAAAAGTTGAAAATCTACGCTGGTTCCAAAAACAACACGTAATTATTGGCTGATGGTAAGTTCTGTTTTATATTAAAAAAAGAAAAAAAAAGAGGGGATGTTTTGAGATGTACAGAAAGCATTTCCAGATAAAGTGGCTGGGAGACGCTTTCTAGGTAAGCCCACAAAATATTATACATAAACAAATGATTTCATCAACAAAATTAAACAATTCTATCAATGAAAAGGGAGGCACTCTGGATATACAAGTGCCAGGACTAGGACAGGTCTCCATAGCCGTTGCCTCCCCCTTGCTGCACAATTTTTTTTATAGGTTTATAAAAAAAACACCTTTCTTATAATAGTTGAAAAACTGCAATAAAAAAAGTAAAATCTATCAAAAAAATATTTAATGAAGAAATATGTCCAATGAATAATTTTTCCATATCAGGCTAAACAATTAATCATAGCATAAGCGTTATGCCCCACCTAGTTTACCTATTAAAAAAAAATAAAAAAAATAACAATATTTATCTGATAACATATAATTTGTATATAATATTTAGCTTAATAAAAAGAAATGAAAAACACAATTTAATATAGACTAAAAAAATAATAACCTTTATTCCTTAAATTACCAGGCAACAGAATTATATTTAGTGATAGGCTTTTGTATTATTTTAACTCCTGTATCACAACCTACATGTTTACACTAGAAGTGCACTGTTTATTTCACATGTAGTTATTAATTAACCTTTACAAAAGCAGTCTGCTGATGTAATAAAAAAAGATTAGCATAACTATTTTACTTATTTTATTACTAGACCGTTGTCTGTTACATTTTAAGCAGCTATTCCACCTTGGTTCACTTGTTTCACTGGCATATAAAAAAATAGGTTCACATGTGAAGGTAACACAATCACTATAGACTTGCACAAACACAAAAAACATAAAATAAAAATAAGTATAAAATATAAAAATAACTTTTAGCCATTGATAATATAAATGTATGTACCCTGCAACTCAAACACATTACTTGGTGTAATGTATATGAGGATCGAAGCAAGTTGAAAGAAAAAATGGGGATAAGCCCGATAGCCCAGTGTACATGAATAGAAAGTAAAAGAAAAGTAAAATAATATATACCTGCGACAATAATACGCGTTATCTCCCTGCTGAAAGTATTGACACTTCCATGGAATTTAAATGAATTAACTTAGAAAAGTTTAGCACCTGTCTTTGGTAAATATGTCTAGCTATATGTCTGAAAATTGACATTTCCGTTAACTTGGGTTTGTTGTCTTTCCAGTTACTTCTTAAGGACCATGGTGCATGCTGATGTTTTTTTTTTTGTATTTAATTTCTTCTCAGAATTCCAGGCACAAAGCACTGCACAAAATCAGCACCACTCCTTGCCGCAACAATCTGCACAGCAGTGGAGGTGGAAGGACCCAGAAAATACATGTAGCCTGCTCGCATTTTATAAACAGGGAATGCAACAATCTGCTAGAGAAAGGGGGTCACAGGGGCATGTTGCCAGTAAGCTTCACTGTGGAGCAATGAGCTCATATTGAATGCTGTCAACCTGCTTGCCTGCTTCAAATGCCTGCTCATTACACATAGCAGAAGTTTTTTTTAGTTTTTGGACATTTGTAACGTTCAAATCAGATGTGCGGTAAGTTGCATATCCTTTAAAAAATAAAAACTTAGAACAAAAACATATTGGTTGGTAAGAACATTTATATTTTCTATTTCTCTATAAAGAAAACTAGCAAAAATTTATCAGGCGTGAAGGGGACAGCCTCCTGGTGGCCTGCCAAAAAGCCAGAATAAAGGCGAAGTTGTGTTCAAAGCCGAATCGCTTGCTGAGTCTGGCTAAAGTCAAGTATTAGGATCCGCCATTTTCTGAGCCATGAAAACGAAGAGGGGGGAAAAAGTCAGCACAGATGTTGCTATCCAAGACCCCTTGGCATCCACACAAAATCTCAGCCATAAGGTCACATGATCCTCTGCCAAGTCAGGAGTGCATTCCCATAAGCGACTCTGTAGAAATTGCGAAGGCAGCTATTGTCTGGCTTACTGTACGCCCTGAGCTCAGCCCACTCTTCATTAAATTAGCTGGAGAGAAAAAAAAAAAAAAAACGCATCACCTTTGGGGGTTGGGAGTCATGGAAACGTCTACCTGGCAAACTGCCCGCTTTCTCTGCCCATGAGCCAGAGATGGAATCGTGGTTGTTTAATAGGATGATGACTCGGAATGCAAAGTTGTCCAGAGTGAATCTGATTCATTCTCACAGAAACTCTTAAAGCTACTTAAGAGCAAAGAGAGCGAGCGAGCTAGAGAAACAGAAAAAAGAAAAATCTTACCGAATCGTGATGCTTGTTTTAAGAAAATGTTTTAAAATGTTGCTTTGAAATCCTTTAAAAAAAAAAATCTCGCTGTGCCATGTCAGGTCGCTTGGCTGCATTAACCTCTTTAGTGCCTTAAACTCACAAAACCCTGAACCACAGCTTTTTCTGCTTGTTCAAAACTACTTTTCTAGCTTTGGTTGCTTTTGCCTAGAAAAAAACGGACCTGTAACATATTAGACAGCAAAAACTTTAGCCCATGCCTAAAAGAGTTAAGTCAGACAATTATTCCCTTCTGTCATTGAAGGGGTGAGCCACAGTAGCTGCCAATAGTTTGTTCCTTTCAGAGTTGCTTGAGTATTGTATAACAGATCCTTTCAAATCTTGTTTGGTGCTGTCCGACTTCAAATTCCATATAAAGTAGGTGCACAGCAATAGCCAGTGGCAAGACTTTGCATGGCAGATACTGTATTGCAGTATGTTGTCTTGAAGTAGTACGCCGTAAAATCTGTTTAGATGCCAGTAGTACGATGAAGCGAGTCAGTCAGGCCCCTCCCTGCTTTCAGCTTTAAAGTACACATCCCTCCAGAAAAAATAAATAGGTAACAACCGCAAAGACTCGGAATCAAAATAAAAATAAATTCATGCTTTCAATACATGGGATAAAGATAGGGTCATGTCGTGGCTTTCAGGAGTCTAAATCCAGATTGTCGCTGCAAAAACCATAATGGCACTTAGCCAAGACTTTGCTGTCAGTCATTAAAATTATAGTTCAGTTCTAAACAGCTCTGAAAAATGGAAAAAGTAAAGTGCACATCAAACCTGCAGTCATATTTGCAAGTAATTATTTTAATGCAAAGTGAGAGACAGGAAATCTTTCGTTTTAGCACTATTTTTGCACTAAAACTCAACATGCCACATACACAGCAGTCAAACTATTTTCAAGCTTTGTCACAGGTTAGTCATTTGGTACCAGCAGTAACAGACAGGTGTCTTGAGGGCTAAAAGGTAATTGACCTGTAGCCCCCCTAGGGTAACAGTGGATCTGTGGGTGCAGCGTCAGTTTCTCTATCTCCACAAAATGATGATTACAGTAAAATAGCAGCTTTTAGGATATCAAAATATCTGCTAGCTAAAACCTTTTATTGAAGGGGTGGGGGGGTTGATAGAGTCCCAGAATTGTGCCATACTAGTAACCAGACAAGAATTAGTTACTCTATGGAGAGTTGTATTTGCCCTCATCTCAAGCACTTTAAATTTTTGCTCAACCACAAAGGTCAAAGTAGTTTCCTGAAATGCACCCAGTGAAAACAGCCATGTTGGGGGCTGTGCCAATATTCATGTGACTGCAGCTCAGTAGGAGTTAGAAACATCATAGGATCAGACCAGGGGTTGTCCTATACATTCTGCCGTCTCATCCCTGTACTGTAGACATGTATGCTTAACATTAATGCTAAAATAAATATTATGGAGGCTTATAATTAATATTATCATACATCCCAACATATCAGTCACCGGTTATTGTGATTTAAGTGGAGGGGTGGGTCATTGACGAAGCTCAAAACAGCTGAGGCACAGTTCAAATCCCCCCTTTTTGGCGCCCCTTTCCTTTAACTGCACAAATGCGCCTACATTTACACCAGAGGGCATGGGTTGGCGGCACAAGATGGCAGGAGGAGTAGAAGTTTGCATTAGCCAATGGGAGGGGTTGGGAGGAGCCAGGACGTTCCTTGCCAAATACAGAATAATTTTGTGGAGCAATGCTAAAATTAGATTTCATTTGCATAGTGAGATTACTGATATGAGATAAAGGAGTAAGGAGGGTGCATATTAAAGGGTGTTCCTTGCTGTGTGTATAGGGTACACTGCATTATCCATAACTCAAAACAACTTCAATTTTCCCATCTTGTAATTGCTCAGCTCACTTTGTCCAATGTAAAAAAACATTCCCAACCCCCCAAAAGTGACACAAAAGGCAGACAGGATGTCGCTTTACTATCATGATTAATATAAGCTATAAATTAGGCTATAGTAAGCATTATTTTAGAAGAAAAAAGGAAACGTTGTATTTAATGAAGGGGTGGTTGTAAAATAGTAGACAGAAGGTTGGACCTTGACTTGACATTCTTACACTGTTACGCACTGCGGTTCTTGCGATTCGTCTGCTTACGCGCGATCCTAAGAGCACATCTTGTAAACAAGGCATCTGCAGACAGCAGAGACCAGGCGTTGGGCAGAGCGTCCAGATGCATTGGAGCAAAAGGCCCTTTGCCAATGCGCTTTGCAAATATGGGTCACTGAGTTTTCAGGATGGAACTTTCCCTTTAATTTAGGGTTCCTCGTTTTACATTGATCTAGTAAGAGGAGACTTTTGCATTATAAGTTGCTATTGGTTCATTGCATCCCTATTTGATTTATAACTTCAACGTGGTGGCCACCGCGCAGTGATACAAACTCCTTCTATGCCTATATTCACGACACCTGACGGCAGGCGACAACTGTGGATACATGTGGGGCTAATAACATCTAGCTTTACCACGGCAGGATCGCACCAGGAGAAGTTGGCTTATACTGAAAGGTCTGCCCTTACGATTGTTTGATTAATGCATTCGTGTTAAACTGTGGATAACAAGCCTCACTATTTAATTGTGCCAGGAACATTTGGCAAATATTGAAGGTAGGACTATACCGCCACTCAACATGTCTTAAACCAGTGGATCAGATACTTTCAGGTACATTTGAGACCGGTCTTGATTTATGCTACATTTGGTAGTTTTTTTTTATATATGCGTATTTTTATTAGAGATTGTATATCAATAAACATTTGTGGTGGATAAACTTATCCCAGGATACTTTAATTACTTCTGCCATAGGGAGTTTGATTTTTCTATTATTTATCTATGCTTTGGATTTTTAGCACTGTCCTATTTTGTTGAGTATTCTCTATCTAAAGAGGGTTTGGCATTAACCACTTGTGTAGTACAGCTGCTGGCATTATAGCATTATTTATATTATTAAGCTCAGCGCAGGATATACAGGGTTTTTTTCCATATTGGTACAATGAGCGAATAGTCACAATCTCGGTGTTAGCTGCAGAGCCTCAAGTAAAGGGACCACTCTACATATATTTTATGGAGAAAAAATATTTTATAGCATGTACAACATGTTAATATACCATAGGCCTGAGTCATTAAGGAAAGTAACGCAAACAAAGGAGTAAATGTTCTCTGGGACAAACCATGTTACAATGCAAGGGGTGCAAATTAGTTTATTATTTCGCATGTAAGTTAAATACTGGCTGCTTTTTCATCTAGTACACAAATACTTGATAGCTTTATTTTTACACTGAAATTTAAAGTTGATCTAAGACATGCTCTACCCGAACTATAAATCTGTCCTCACATTTTAAATTTACCTCCCCCTCCAATGCAACATGGTGTTGCCCAGGTTCAAAGTTACCCCTTTTTTATGCTTTGCTCACCTTAATGACTCAGGCCCTGTATTTTTAAATATTTTGTGATAACAAAAGATAATAAAGACACATTTTTACAAAATATCATATTGCAACTAGTCCAAACCTGGTTTGACTAATCTGTTACAAATAACAACAAGCCGCAGTTGATATATGCCATGTCTTGTTTATATATTTATATATATATGTCATTCATCAACATCATCATCATCAACATTTATTTATATAGCGCCATCAAATTCCGTAGCGCTTTACAATTGGGACATTTGGGTAATACCATTTTTCCTATAATTACTTTTTAAGTTGTATATATCATCCGTTTCCATAAAGATCAAGATATTGCATATATTTCTCTTTAGACCTATATAGATCATTCTTTCCAGTAGATGCATTTAAATGATGACACTCACTGACAATAGATATACCAGACTTGCCTACTCTTCTGGAATTTCCAGGAGGTTCTTGAATTGTAGGCATCCTCCCAGGGCTTAAAGATGTGATTCGCTCTATAAAGCCACGCCCCCTCCTGCACTTTGGAAGGTTTTAAAAGTGGGCAAGTATGAGATATGTTCAGAACACTTTTAAACACCAATCAAACCCTAATTGTGGTTCTGGCCAGAACCACAAATTATAAAACTAGGCAGAGTTATGGAAAAGATATATATTTTCATGACAAAATATGGGAAATATATCTAAGTAACATTTTGCTTTTCTTTTCTCCTTTGGCATCTTGCGGATCCCGCCGCATGTTACACGTAGTGGGTAGAGTGAGCAGGACGGACTTTGGGTGCAGGATATGGACTCAATTCAGCCAAAATACAGTGTTTACTGTAAAAATATATACTAATTGTGCCCAAGGCAGGGCACAAGCTTGAAATGGCCCTGAGAAGTAAGGAAATACTCCATCGCACTTATAACAGACTTGCAGTGGAAAGCTAGGATACAACTCGTCAACGCAATCCCTCTCCTTGCTTCATATATAATAATGTAAGCTTTGGCATTAATGAGTCCTCTAATAAGAACAATGTAATGTATTTTATTGACTTCATTATTTGAAATTTTTATGGTGTTATTTTTAGAATAAAATACTGTATGTGGCAGAGCTGCACATGTCATCTCTATGGCTCTTCTCCACCACCAGAGCTTCTCGTTTTTCACTATGCTGCAAACAAGGTAGTGCTGTTTTTAATTAGCTGATAGTGTTGTCAACAGTTTAGGCAGCCTGAGGCCGGTGAGCTGAGTACACAGAGATATCACCAAGCGAGATCTAGCTGTTATACAGATGAATACAGCAGAAAGTTACATTTGTATGACGGCATGTGAGGCTATATGGTGGCAAGAGAGGATAAACCTGGACATATGGTGCTATATAGTGGCAAATGAGGCTATATGGGGGTATACGAGGGGACAGCTGGGTGCGTTGTACACCGTACTTTCTGCAATACCACCCACATTATCTATTTACATTTCTGCCGTACTGACAAAAGGCATTCCTACCACAGTATGTGTGCATATCATTCTGCAATACGTTTTGATGTATCCTTAAAGCAGATGATGATCATCTCAAACAATACATTTTTCTATGGGAGATAACATAATTTATTTAGAATATGTTCTAGATAAATATATAGACAATAGTTAATATATAAATAAAAAAACTTAACAAAGGAAAAAAAAGTTTGAATATTTATCTAGAATTCTACAAGTTCCTCATCCTGGTTCTGGTTCTGTTGGCTTTAGCTTAAATGGAAAAGTAGCACCTAGACTTCGGTAAGCCCCTGCAGAGTGTCCACAGCTAGCTTTAAGGCAATGGGTCAGTGGCTCGGATATAGTTATAAGGTCCAGAGATCATGGTATGCATTTTAACTTTAAATGTCTTTTTTTGACATATCATGTCGCAAAAATGGGCATAATGTACCCATGTGCCCAAATCCTTAGAGAACTGACAATTATAGCACCAGATGTAGGAGGACATTTTAGGTGACATTCATTCTAGTTGAATTTCTCATATGTTTGCCCAAACAAACAACAACTGAAGTGGAGCTTATTAAGCTTACGAAGGGGTTACAATGGGCCCCGACAGTGAGGTGGGGGGGCTCTGGCAAAGCAGGTTAATGCACTCCAGAGGCCTCTACTGTTCTGAAATTATCTCTGGGGCTTGGCCTGTGCAGGGGAGCTTTGGATTTTAAAGCTCATTGTGCTCATTCTTAAGAATTAGAATAATTATTACAGTGGTTCTGAAACACCCAATGTGACTCCATGGCACGTGAGCCAGCCTGGATGCTACCTCGAAACAGAGTGGAAGCCTAAAGAGTGGTAAGTACAAATGCATCTCCACACCCTACCACTCCTGCATTCCGTGAATGTAGCCGGGTCTATGTGAACTGACATGTCCTCACCAGCTGTCAAGTCCTAGGATACCTTTCACTTACCTCTCTGTTCAACAGGAACAGTGATAGGCGTTGGACACAGCAATTCAAGTAGTCAATATCTTGTGAACAATGCTATAAACTGTAGATTTTTTTTTAAATTACAATGTTGTGTGTTTTATCAATAACTTGTTTGGATTCATAATGTATTATAGTTAGCAGCAAGATGTGTCTTAGCCACCATTAAAATACATTGTATTGATTTGCAGCGTATCCTGGATAGTCAGCACCACTTGTTCCTCGGTGACCAAACCTGACTCAATGGTTTCAAGGATGTTATTGAGCAGTGTGTTTAACACCACAATTTACTACATCACTGTGACAGGAGCCTCACGTCACTACTTTGTGCTGTTTGAAGATCCTGATCATTCCACTATCTAACTCTCAGTCTGTTCCTTGCTGCTTGCCTCCATTCTCCTACTCATACAATGACACTGCCCCAGTCAAAGACAGCCTTGCCTTTACTAATACAATCACCCAAATGGACAGGTCAATGTCTCCACACAAGATTTGTGCTCTCATCTACTGTTGCTATGAACGTTCTGATGATCTGATTGGTTAGAGGTTGTTCTAGAGCAAGCCTGACCAACGTGTTGTGAAACTACAAACTACATCATATTCTGCTAGCAGATAGCCAGTTGATAACTGGCAGGGAATGCTGGGAATTGCAGTTTCACAACACCTTGAAAACAAAAACAAATTAATGGATTCCAATAGCATTTCATTTTGCCCCAACAAACAATATAGCAGCCCCACATTAATCAACCTTTGTATTCAAGGTTAAATAGGTTTTATCTATGGATAACAACTGTGTCCCTTGGCTGATACATATTTAATAGCATCAACACAATCAGTGAATCCCTCATGTGACCAAAACACATTTACATTAATCAAACCTTTGTTGAAGCAACATAATCACATACATATATATATATATATATATATATATATATATATATATATATATATATATATATATTAGAATATTTTTTTATTTTCTAAAATTATAAACTACACATATTGATGTGTAGATTTTATGTAGACCCTATGCAACTTTTTGGAATGAATAAAATACATTTTCAAAGCCTCAAATTTGTATATTTTTTAATTTGTTGTGAAGCTTTCCTTTGCTGTATCATTTCTTACAGATAACATTACCACTTGACAATTAAACACAAAAATCTCAACGATCATATAGTATATATAGTATATAAAGTATTGTTCAGTCAGATCCTGACTTTCCCTACGTTTCCTTTGTAATAAAAGTGTGAGGGAGAATCCTCATCACAAACTGCAAAAGAATACATACAACCGCTATTAGTCATTGTTCAAAAAGATAAAATTGTAACCACAACATGTCAGTTATGCTCGGTGTGATTCTTCTACCACCAACTGCATAAAGCATGTCTCCCTACAGGCAGACTGCAATCCTGTCTCTGCACAGCCCCCCAAAATGATGCTCCACCCTCCTAATTATTTGAGAAACATCTCATAAAAACTACAAGATATTAAACACTTATTTTGGCATATTTGCCGCAAAATGTGTTTCTACATACTACACATGTGTGGCTTCTATGCATGCTGAAATGCTAAAGCTGTTCAAGATTTAGATAATCATTTAATACAACATTTCCTTCTCCCTGGGATAGTAGCAAATTTTTAAAGTGGGATTACCGTACATGGGCAGACAGATTTCAAGACCTATCCAGATTTATTAACTGAAAATAAGAAGAATATATTTTGCATGATGGATCAGTGAATCGCCTTCGCTATGGGACTGGTCTGTATAACTTGGCCAATTGATTCTATTCTACACTCGATTAAGAGATGAGAGTTATCATTATCCAAATATACTTTTATGACAAGAGCACTACTAAAATCCTTCTATATATAAATGCCTCATCTGTAAACCTGAACCATTTGATTCTTGACTTTCCTGGCACCTTCATCAGTGTTGCAATTATACAGTCAGTGGCATGCTAAGTCATTCTATAATATATACAATAAGTGACATTACTATATACGGATGAGTATATGAAATACAGAATAGTAATAGGTCTACCCGTTATATGTTCTGTATCGATGTCTTTACTTCACAAGGCATACTGATATTGGTAAGGGATATCAAACATCCTAGTGCAGATTATAAGGGCATTACAAGACACAGTGGAGTAGTATAAAAATATGTCTTAGTATCTTTCTAATGATCCAGGAATTATTTCATGATTTCAAATATCTGCTACATTTACTCATATGTATATTACAGCATACATTAATGGTTACTGTCGTATGCAGAAAGTTGTGGAGGTGCAGTGGAAAAGTTTCTTCTTCCTCTTTGTTGCACGCACTTTTTTCGGGAGTTTGCACATTTGCTCCCTGGTGTTTCGGGCACATACATAGGATAGAGTTATTGAGCTTCTCAAGACAGCACACAGCTATCGGAGGAAGCAAGTGTTGCTCCACCTGATGGAAGTAACTGCCTGTGGACAGTTTGGGACGTTCCTGACGAATGCGTGCTTGCTGCAGCAACGCGTTTTACTTTGAGAGACAATATATTCTTAGTTGTGGAAACTGCACATTAAAGGAGTCATTCCCGTGTTACAAGTTTCTGCAAAGCCTTTATAGCACCACAAAGCTGTATGATTTATACATGTTCACTATTACCTTGAATGAAATACCTTTTCCCCTATATAAGCTAATTAAATCTGAAAGCACTATCATTACTTAAGAAATAAATGAGGCTCAGATAAGCATCAATGGACATATTTACTGTAACTTCTAAAAAGGAAGAGTGGATAATGGCAGGGGAGGGATAACATTTTGGTACCAATACATTCAGTCTCTAACCCTTTCTCCAAAGGCCCCTTCACAGCAGCGCTGGGCGACAGACCTTCAGCAATGGGAGAAGATGTATCTTACCTCCCTCCATATGTCTGAATGTATTAATCACACAGAAATGCAGGTCAAACTCCTCAATAGATTACATCCCACCCCTGCTAGATTACACACCATTTTGCCTACCCAATCCAAAAAATTTTGGCGCCAGTGTAGCCATGTGGCTAACATAATACATATATTTTGGACTTATCCATCTATTCAATTGCTTTGGGGAGAAGTTTTGGAATTAATATCTACTGTGCTTGGAGAGGTCATCACTACGGACCCCGCCCATGGCGCTTCTCCAAATTTACACCATCTTTGTCCCCAAACCCTTCAACATTAATTGTTTGTCGTCCACCTAAACCTGACCAGGTGTATAAGATTTGGTTTAGTGTTAAGACGTGTGCTTTATACTCCTCTATACACTGTGTATAATTTTCCTTTTGATATTTGGAATGTTCTTTCCCAGTTGTGTAATTTAACATCTTTACCGTTGCGATCCCTTGTTACGTTCCCACCCTTACTGTTCCCCTTTCTTTTTTCTGTACCCAGTTATATATTTTTGAAAAATTTCAATAAAAATTATTGATGATAAATAGAAAGAGTCCAGGTGTTGGTCATAGCATCCAATCAGCTTCTAGCTATTAATTTCTAGACTGTACTAGATAAATGATAGCTAGAATCTAATTGGTTGCTATGGGCAATACCTCCTTATTATTAGTTTTAGTAAATATATCACAGAGGCTCTATCACACTATTTTCTTGTAAATAACTACCCACTTTTGAACCGGAGTGTAGACTCACTTTTGACCCTGAGTCTATATCCACTTATTCATAGTTGCCTAGTCTCCTGGAATGTCTGAGAAACGCACACATTTCTAGGAGTTCTCCTGGACGCCTGGGAGAGCAATGCAGCCTCCCACATCTGCCCACTTCCCTGGTAAAGTAGGTGGAAGGGGTGGGGCTTATTGACGTGATCTGCGCGGCCAACCCCCACCTACTTTTGCCGGTCCCTGCTCCAGCGCCCGTCAGCATCCAATAAACACCGGAAATCTGATTTTTTAATAGCGTCTGATATATTCTGCTGAGGACATGTAGCTGTGTCTAAATAAACAAATTTATTTTTTAATGTTTTTAAAATGTGGCGTCCAAGCGGCTTGAAATCTTCCAGGACCCTGAGCAATATTATCTCAGCAACATGAAGATGGTGGAAAAAAAAAAGAGAACCACTTAAGTTTGACCTCTATACGGCATCAAAGCAGCAATAGCGGTCGACTCATATAATTCAATACTGTGTTACAGATAAGGATTACATTATTACATGCAAATGTTGCCAACCCGCCATGCAAGCAGGAAACGGGGAAAAGGAATGATTTCTAACGGGTGCTTCGAATGTCAGTATGTTCTAGGTCTCTCCTAGTAACACAGCTCTCAGTTCTGTTCTTCTACTGAAACCTTTTCTGTACCTCGCATGGTGTTAACTCGCTGGGTCATGTCAGGACACCGGGTGAAATATCTGCTTTATGGAACAAACTTCAGCGCTGGCTTTAAGACCACAATAAATTAGCCAAAACTTAAACTGAATAATAGCTTGCAGTAACCATATAAGACAGACAGCTGGTAGCATACATTCTGCTCTCTCATTTCTGAAAACACATTATGCTTGCTGGCAGCCAAGGCAGTTCAAGTGGAAAATAAGTGTTATGAATAAGTATGGAATAGCACTACGTTAACATACAGCAATCTGTACTGTCATTAACCTAATTTGCAGGAAATAATATAGAAATGTGGGAAACCTCAAGCCAGTAAATAACAAACAAATAAACAAAATAGTAAATAGAAGGAGATAATGACGAGAACAAGTTACAGATCCAAAATAACCTTTTGTCTAGACAGTGGCACTTGTTAACCTTACCAGATTGAAGAACTACAGAGCCAATCAGGGATGTTTATGTAAATTAGTTTGAATCTGATTGGTTGCTATGGGTTACAGGACCCTTTCTCCTGGCCACCAGTTAGCTAGTGCTAGGTCACATAGTGAGGCTTACGTTTAACATTTGGGAAGTATGTGATAATAATGTGTAGGTAATTCATATTAAATTTGATTAAAAACTCAAACTTGCTAATTAAACAACAAAGCTTGCTCTTCTGCTGTTCTAAAGGTAACCAAATACTCTTATCAGACTTTCTACACACTATATTTACTCAATGAATAGCCTCATATATACTTAAAATAATAATAATAATAATAATCATCATCATGATTACAACAGATTATCATTACACTCTTCTAAAGAAATCCAATATATTTTCTTTATTACACATATAAATCATAGAAACACATTATAATCTTTATAAAGTCCTTGTGCCTATTAGTTCAATATAGATATGGTTATATTCATGCGTATATCAATTAATATTGTTCATGTAATAGATTTATATGGGCAATCCCACCAGCTTTGAGGTTAATACAATATAATCAAAATTCTTTGTATGGAATATATTGTGAACAAATCACTAATTCATTCTTTATATTAGTTACTAATAATGAAAAAATATATTCACACTATTGTTTTTCTGATGACAAACTTTTGTCACGAAATTCACGGGTAATCTTAGGATCCCCTGAATTAGCCTGATTTGGCACAACTCAACCCAAAGGCGTGGGGTCTAACAGAACAGGTGGTCTTCGCCGGGAGCCCCCGCAAGGAGGTATGGTCTTTGCAGCCCCTGTCCCGCAGGTCACAGCCCCTTGAGAGAGTACCAGGCAGATCAGTTTGGGAGAGAAGTGAGCAGGTAGCGGAGTCACTGGGACAGCGTGTAGATCCAATATGTGGTCTGCGGACAGGATGTACTGACAGTAGCTGTACATTATAAGGTAACTCGGAGTATGTAACAACGGAGTCACTGGAACAGCGTGGAAGTCCAATACCCGAACTACAGACAGGATTCCAGAAGCAGAGAGAGAAAGAGCCAGGTCCTACCAAAGCACAAAGAACAGGCACCTGACAGCTAGGTCAGGTGCTTTAAATATCCCTACAGTAGATTGGACCAATGAGGGACGAGTGGGAGGTCTCAAATGGAAGAACGGGTCTGCGCATGCGCAGACCCAAAAGCAAGATGGTGCCCGCCATTGGAACGATGCGCCCGCTATCACCGGGATTTCTGTCTGTCAAGGGAAGGTATGCTTATTATTCAACATATGCTTATCACTATTTAATCTTATTGTTTTCTTACTAATATTGCTTCCTTTATTGCTATACAACTTTACTCCCCTGTCCTTCTATTTGATAGTAAATTATGATAAGGATGTAAGTGTTTACACAACTTGAAGCCAAAGATTGTAGACCACACACAATGGACTGTTTACTCTTGAAGAAAGAGCAGGGGTGGATCTGGAGGGCGTGGGGGGCACGCAGTGTGATGAAGGAGGCACAATGTGATAAGGGGCACAGTGTGATAAAAGTGCACAGAGTTACAAGGGTCAGATAAATCTGTTATTTGTTGCTCTTATTGATGCGAATCCATAGCTATATAGTGTTTTACTTAAAGTGAAGCAAAGAACAAACCTGGCCGACTTGTATCCTAAAACACATTAATTTGTGTGACACAGTGTTGTAGGGCACAGGGCCTACAGGAGTCGCTACCGGAGAGGGTGGAGGAGTCGTTAATGGATAGGGGGAGGAGTTGTGACTGTGAAAAGGAGAGGTTGAAAATAATCAATATCCCCTGCCCCCCCTCCCCCCAAAAAAAATTATATCCATCACTGAGATATAGATTGCAAAATGCTACAAGCTATGCAGACTGGATTGTTTACTAGTTTCTGGAACTGACTATCTTCACTCTAGTAAAACACAGTGCAAGCACTAGGCAATGCCAGGATGGAACCCAGCTTCACCAGGATGAAGAACAGTGAGGTCGGCTCATGTGCCATATGGTGGTGGGAATCACAGAAACAATTAGTGACACGCTGCATATTTGTTCATTGGCCATAAAAAAACATATGAAAGGTATTTTTAGCATTTTGAGTAAATAAAACATCCTAAGACAAATGTATGAAATCATCATAATCATATCTTAGTTTGTGTTTGGATTTTATTAGGTAATGTTATGATTTTTTCAGAAATATGTCAGCAGGCAGTAACTTTCTCATTTTATTTAAGTTAGGGGTTTGGTTCTTTTCTCTCTTTATAAACAAAACACAAGCGAACCCAGCAGAGAATACCAACATGTACTTTACAAGAGGTGGGCCGGCAGAGGAGGGGGCATCTGCCCCCTTTGTACCTGCCTTTGCTGTGATGTGAGGGCTGCAGCTGTACACCCTGATCAAGCTGCTTACTGATCCTGAGCACCAGCAGACTGTACACCAGCTGATGATTACATTCAGGGTGGGCCATCTGACCATTATATATAACTGTAAAATATACGCAGGGGTGCAGCAGATTGTGGACCCCTCGCACTGCCGATGCCTCGCTAACGGAGGGAAGGCTAGTGAGAGAATAGAGAGAGATATTTAGCACTACTACCCACCTTAAATATTAAAACACAACTGATATTTTACGGGGCATATATTAATAGCAATAAAGGAAGCAATATTAGTAAGGAAACAATAAAATTAAATAATGATAAGCATATATTGAATAATAAGCATATCTGGACTTGTCAGTTATCTTTGCAAACAGGGAAGGTGCTACCACTAGGCAGCTGCCTAGGGTGCCAGGCTGTAGGGGGTGTCTGATATAATGTCACTCATGCAATGTCTTGACTGTAATCTAGATGCCCCCACACTGAGCATCAGATGCAGACATGGAGGGGCAGTAGCTGGCAGCTTCTTACCCATGTTTGTAATTCTCAGACAGTCTGGCTCTTGGCTATAATATCGCAGACCAGTGCAACACTCCCAAGAATAGATACCGCCCCGCTCCATTCAACACTAGGTAAAAGAAGTAGGTGGGGCTAGACGGGGGTGGTTGGTGCCCATGGGGTGTGCCTAAAACATCCAAAACCCACGCATCCCTGTTTGTAGATGATTGTAGATGATTACAAACAAGACAAAATACTTTCACCACTAGATGCAAAATGCCCTTTCATAGACCATAACCTAACAGATACTTACAGTATGAATCCCTTCAGGGCCAAAGAAATATCATATCATCAACTCACTCATCAAACATAGGGTGGGCAGCCTCAAGAACTAACAACCCTGCAGCGGCTGATCACATGCCTGAGCTACGACTATAACTGCATGACTGCCACACTTGGTCCTGTGAGTTACCTTGACATGTTGGCTAAGACATGTTAGCATTATAAATTCATGAAGACTGTGGGAGGGCGCAGGGGTCAGCATTTCCCAAACTGCAAGGTTGGCCAGCAGATCTAATGGGTGGAGGGAATATTGTATCTGTAAAATACACCAATGGGCACAAAAGTTTTCCTTTGGGGAAAGGAATCTTTCAATATTTGAATATGATGGTTTCATAAACACAAGTTATAACAGTAAATTATCTTAGCCAAACAGTTATACTGAAACCATATTAGGAATGCAAATGACTGTGAAATTGCATTCCTATAATATCAAAATAAATCTGATTGGCCGTTACTATAATAAAATTCCCGATTAAGAAATTGAGCTTATTAACAGATGGAGAAATGAGCATTTCTTCAGATAATCACAAGAGTGTGAAGGGTGTCTGGAATTTACATTAAGAATAAATAAGAAGATAAGCAGAAAAAAGTACAGCACATACATCATCCACAATAATAATAGGTCATTGTGCATTCAAAGGATTTCATAGCAATCCAACACTATATCTATCACCCTTAGACTGACAGAGAGCAGTGCCATTTCCTACCAAAATACAAGGGCAACCAGAAATCCCCGATCAGAGAGGATCATTTACATGTGTTATGTTGATAACTCAGTGGACCTGAAAAACTGAGGCTCTGTGAAATTTGACGCACTTGAAATCTCTATGGAGACACGTAGATGCAATGTTTAAAACAAAAAAATAAATAAACAGCATGGATAATGGAAAGAAAGAGCTCAGACTGTGAAACTAATTAAATGGTCGCAAATAAAAACAGTCTGCCCTATAGGACTTTATATTCCTAAAACTGACAATAGGAAAGAGCAGCACCAAATGTGCTTCATAAGTGTGGACTGTGCACACTTTCATGTTAATTGTCTTGTGTTTATATTTTTTCCTTTGGCAAATGCTATGGGCAGGGCAACTATGACAAGTTAAACTTGCTCTTTTGACCTGAACATGAAATGGGATTTTTCCAGCCAATAAAACCTAAGCTTCCATGGCAGAATGTCAAGCTGGCGTCCCATGAGTAAGAGAATGGTGGATTTAATAGTGAAAGTCACATTAGCCAAACATATGTAATTTAACACATTTCTGACATTTCAGAGTTTGACAAAACATGGTATATTTTTTAATGACCACGATTGCATAATTATCATGTTGCCAGCAATGTATTATTAATGGAAGTACTACAGATACAGTAAATTGTATTATCTATCCACCCAATTAAAGCATGAACAATGATATAACATGGACCTTTACACAAGAACATTGCACATAGCGATATCATTGTTTAAAGGTGTTTGGCCGTTAAAATGATAAAACTTAGATGACCAGAGTTCTGAAAGATCTTTTTTAATTAGATTGCAGTGTTTACAAACGTCTGTGTGCCAGACATGATTTTTGATCGTAAGAAAAAGCTTTGTGTGTGGGTAGGCACCTTGTTAATAAATCAATATAAAATGTGACAGAGAGAGGGCTCTTGGATGCACATTCATCCCTTGCTGAATATAATGACCTGTAGAGTGGGATGGGAGAGACGTTTAGGACAGTCATCACTCAGGGACAGTGGTGCTATAGCTCATATTTACCAACTCTACCGGAAAGCAATAGTGGGTGTCCACCTGGACTCCCGAGAGAGTCTGGCAATCTCCCTGAAGACAGGCAAGAGAAATGGCAGGTGGAGCCACCATGGAGGAAACACAGGAGGGGGTGCTGGAGTGCGGCAGCCATTTTCTTGTAGCACACCACCTCTTGCAGGAGAGCGGCACCTTCTGGTAAGGAAAAAATGACCATTGCTCTCAAGCACACAATTGTAGTCATTACTTATCCTTCTCTCCAGTGTGTGAGTAGGGGACAAATGGAGGAGAGGGGCTGAGATATAGAAAGATGGGAGGTGGGTGAGAGCAGTAGTGGTGTGAGAGGAGAGAGGGGAATGAAGAGAGAGCAGAGAGAAAGAGGGGGAGAAAGAGAGAGGGAAAAATGGGGGACAGAAAAAGAGGTGGAGGTGTTTGAGAGGGTCAGTGGGTGAGGGAGAGAGAGAAAGCGGGGGAAATGTGGTATGTATTAATATAGTACACCACCCCTTTCTTAGGTGAGACACCAGTCACAACTAGTGGTACTGGCAAAGTAATAGAACTAAGCAAAGCTGCAACTTAAGGGTATGGACTAGCTAATATGTGGGTAACCCCCCCCCCCCTGACAAAATAGAGTCCTCCCGTACCAGCACTAAATTAATATTGTGCCCACTTCCTTCACATTGCTTGCACAGAACAAGGCAGCATATGGCATCACAGCTAGGTGTATAGCTATAAGGCAGCATTATAATATTGAATACTACAGCAAAGCAATGCCTGACTGGAGTTCTTCTAAGGTGGTTAGATTCTCCTGCAGCTTTGGTTAAAAAACAAACAAAAATGGCAAATTCTTAGTAAATAAAAAGAGATTAAAAAAACAAAACTCATTTACATCCAAGCAAATTGGTGGGATGCACCAATGAGCAATACTGGGGCAAATAGCCTCTGTCAACTATTTATAGAAATAAGATCACTTTATTTTTTACAGTAAAACACCAAAAATAACAGCAAATTATCCCCAGTCATCTGAGACTAAGGAATCTATCCCGAGAGCCTGGCCTGTCTCCCACAATACAGCGATGAATTCCCATTTGGACTCCAACCCTCAGAACAGTGTACCCCAACATGTGACCAATGTCACATTTTATTACTAACCTTCCACACAAAATTTTACCATACCCCACTGGACAGAAACAGGATATTTTTTAAAATTCTTATCCATACAACTATTAGATTCTGTAGATAATAGCCCATATTTGACCATAAATGGTTGTCTTAAATGATTTGCTCTGCAAACTCAATGGAAAAAATGAGCAAAGTGCGAAAAAAAATACAACTTTATGAACTGGCAAACGGCTTTATCATCGACTAAATATGCGTGCAACGTCCAGATAGTTTAGAGAGCATCTATCACGAAATTAAATATTACATTACTTGGATTACATCAATCACATATATTGCTGTTTTTACGAAGTTAGCTGCCATCTCTCACTTTTATACTTCATCTACTGTCCTGTCTGACAGAGGAGGAGGTCAGCGCAACACCTCAGCTTCAATTCAACTTTCAGTTAACATGTTTTAGATAACATGAAGTTCTGATCACAAAGTTAAGCTTTATAATCAAACACAGGCACAATAAGGCTAGATAGACACTACAGAAATTTTCTCCAGTTATCTATAACGATTTTTACCAATGACTGATAAAAAGTCCCGATCAGCATATCAATTCATGTTTACACACTATAGAAGTTTTACAAGATTTACCTTCAGTTCTGTGCTCGTCATCTGTCATAACCATCAGGAGAAAAGATCATGACTGTAAACTCTATGGAGATGCTGATGGTGAGTACATACACACTGCAGAGTTATAACAACATTGTACCATCGCTGAACAAGAGTTTAAAAATCAAATGAAACAATACGATGTGCTTTGGAAAGACTATAATCCATTGTTGTAGTGTACACAGTAATGCAATATCGGGTCGAACAGTTGTTTATAGGGTGATTGGCTTAGCTTATGGATTGTAACAATTGTATGATCAGGTGCATATTCCAGTTTAAAGGGTGTCTAATCGCATCATATTTCTAAAACAAACCTGTTCTATCTGTAATGTATTAAATATTTAAGGGTCTATTTATCAATAGGAGAAGGGCAGCACGGTGGCTAAGTGGTTAGCACTTCTGCCTTACAGCACTGGGGTCATGAGTTCAATCCCCGACCATGACCTTATCTGTGTGGAGTTTGTATGTTCTCCCCGTGTTTGCGTGGGTTTTCTCTGGGTGCTCCGGTTTCCTCCCACACTCCAAAAACATACTGGTAGGTTAATTGGCTGCTATCAAATTAACCCTAGTCAGTGTGTCTGTCTGTGTGTGTGTGTGTGTTAGGGAATTTAGACTGTAAGCCCCAATGGGGCAGGAACTGATGTGAGCGAGTTCTCTGTACAGCGCTGCGGAATTAGTGGCACTAAACAAATGGTGATGATGTTGAAATCCCTAGATCGAATTTAGGGATGCTTCCTATTTATCAAACTATGGGGAAGGCTATTCATAACGGACAGCAGTGGTACAAGTACCACCATTGTCCTCTGATAGCTAATGCCACCCCAAGGACAGGAGTGAGAGGATACAATACAAGACTAAAATAATTTTATTATTAAAATAAGCCATTTTTTCTTTGCTTATTTTTTAAATAAAGTTATTTATTTATTATAAAGTGTTATAGGCCTTCTGGAATTGGTAGACCATCTCTGCACACTCGTAGATGAACAACCGGCCTGGTATGACTCATCTTACCGCTGTCAGCCAGTGTCGCCAGGGAGGTGAGCGCCGCTCAGCTACTCCGGTGTCATATTGTTGTTAAATTGCCAGAGAAGATTTTCTATCACTGCGATGAGCAGCAATGGAAAAATCTTCATAACAGAGGAATCTTGTCAAACAGACACCTTTAGTATTTATGAAGAGAGCATGAATATTCATTTAGCCAGTCAAGTCTTCTCAAGTTTACATAGTGTTGCTGAAAACGTCTATCATGCTTAGATTCAATTCAATATTTTCCAATGTACTAATATCTAAATGACTATATGGTACAACATGTGGTAAGAAGAGCAAAACACTTCAATATGCAGTAGTATAGATATGCGGATAGAACATTCATCAGCTACAAAAAAATATCAAAAAATCTATTAGCAAGCAAACCGCTTTAAACTGTTTCTCATCCGGCTTTTAAACCGAGCTCTAAAAATAAGTTGCAAGTTAAGTGCGTTTTGAACAATCTGTGTCACTGTTCATTTAACATTTTACAGCCACTTAAAAGAAAGAAAGAAAAAAAGTTGATTAAGAATTCCTTTACCCCACCCCATAACTGTTCCCAGTGCTTCATAAGGGAAGAGAATTAGTAATCTCTTAATTCTTCTTTTTAAGATTTCTTCTCTGTTACCCTTCAATACCATAAAACTTCCTGTAATTGGAATATTGAGTTACAAACCCATGGCTGCTCGTTAAGCCGATGCTGTTCACTATAGTGAAAAAAGGAGAAGCAGGTTGGAGAGTGAAAGAGTGGCTTAGTCTCCATTGTTTCTAAAGGGCTGATTAAAACTTAGTAAATGCACTTCAGATGATGCCTGCGGATTCCATAGAATAGACCTCTCATTGCAGGGGACATACATTATTCAAAACAAACCCTAATGGAGCGATTTTGTACTACAACAATGGGATATTGTTAAATTGTCCATTTCAACAAATGTAGCAGCCTTAGTTAAACTGGTATCTACTTGGGTAATTAATCGCTGAGGGGGAGAAAACGGTTTTCCAATACTCAGCTAATTATTTTATTGTAGGGTTCATTACTTGTTCAAGCTAGATTCACGTCATTTACAAGACAATAAGTTTAGATAAAAAGTTAAATATTGTTTTCTGTTTTATTTTGTTGAATTACAGTATTAAATTATAGTACAGCTTTTTATTATAAAAGTTACGGTTGCTTTTGTTCCAGGGGCAAATGAGGTTATGATTTGTAGGGAATAAAGTGAGATACAGAACTGGAGCGATTGTAAATAGATGTAAAATTACAAGAACCAATGAACTTATAGAAAATTGTTTTTATAAGGTCTAGAATACAAGGAAATAAGCAAACAGTCATACCTTTTAACACTCCTGATTCAAAAATAGGAACAAATTAACATCTATACTAACCAAGCTGTAGACTGCCTGTGTCCGAAAACAATGGCTCACTGACCAAAAGGTTGACCACTGGGCTAGGATAATCAGAGCATTAAAGCATTTAGCTAATTAGAGTAACCTATAGCCAATCAGAGCATTACAACATTTAGAGAAGTAGATCAATCTGTAGCCAATCAGAGCATTCCATCATTTAGAGAAGTTGATCAATCTGTAGCCAATCACAGCATTATAACATTGAGAGAACTAGATCGATCTGTAGCCAGTTGGGGCATTACAATATTCAAAACCCTCAATATAGAATGGTTTTTCTATGTTTACATAATGCATGTTATCAGTTTTCCTGTTAGCTTTTAAGTACAATAGTAATTATACAGTATATTCAGAGATCATATCATTGTACTGTTACAAGAGCACTCTGAGCTCTTCTGTAATGCGTAAATCTAAATAACTGTTTGAAAAAAATCTTAAAAACATTTATATCAATATCTTTACTATATCCTGAGCAGGACAAATTTCCTATCTGCACTCTCTTAATACTATGACCCGAGGGTCCATAGTGAACAACTATATAGGGGGAGATTCAATTGCCATAGAAGTGGCAGGTTTAAATCGCGCACATTGCCGGCAATTAAGGTACAAAGCTCAGCTCGTTTTCCCTGAAAAATGAGCAGAAATTTCTGTCAAATCTCCTCTGTGAGGTGTCTGCGGATGTTCCGGAGACACTTCATGGCTAATTGAATCTCCCCATAAATCAGTAAACCAGCCAGGGTCAGCTCAGTAAAATTATGTACCCAAGACAAAGGTCAAATGTGGGACTCGATTCCCACACAACAAATGTAATAAAATAATAGCCAATGCACTCAGTATAACTTATGCTGGCTATAGTACGCATCTCATCGTACTATAACCAGCAATATAATATAATATAATATAATATATATATATATATATATATATATATATATATATATATTTATCAGTGACTAGCATATCAGAACCTACAGAGCCCAGCTTATCACAGCCAGCAGTGTCCATCATAAAATACTTAACAGCGCTCAGACCAACTGTGTAAAAAATTATACCAGAACTATATAATTGCCCTTAAAAGTTAATTTGAACTAGAGATGGTCACTGACCCCCGTGTTTTGGTTTTGGATTCGGTTTTGGATCTGGATTACCGTCGTGTTTTGGTTTTGGTTTTGGTTTTGCAAAACCGCCATTGCGTGTTTTGGTTTTGGTTTTGGTTTTGTTTGGTTTTGTTTTGCTATTTTTTGGGAAAATCCATGTTTTTGGGCCTAAATTAACCCAATTTAGTGCTCCAACTGTTTTAGAGACAAGTAATCTAATTGTTGAGGTAATAAATCATCCAAAAAAACAGTTTAATTCTTCGTTGGTAGGCCTATTCTACACACAAAACAGATTGTCTTCCTCTCCATCTATGCATATTGGCAATGCAGCCATCGTCTTTGAATGTATATTACACCCTACACTTATAGTTAAATATGTAAAGAAATGGAAAAAGCCAGTTTGGTTTCTGTCTCTCAAGGCCCCCCTCCACTTGTATAAAATAGCAAAAAATTCAGCCATTATAGACTGTACAATATTAATTGACATGGAGAAAGACAGTTTGGGGTCACTCTGTCTCTCTAGGCCCCCCTCCACTTGTATAAAATACCAAAAAATTCAGCCATTATAGACTGTACAATATTAATTGACATGGAGAAAGCCAGTTTGGTTTCTGTCTCTCTAGGCCCCCCTCCACTTGTATAAAATACTAAAAAATTCAGCCATTATAGACTGTACAATATTAATTGACATGGAGAAAGACAGTTTGGGGTCACTCTGTCTCTCTAGGCCCCCCTCCACTTGTATAAAATACCAAAAAATTCAGCCATTATAGACTGTACAATATTAATTGACATGGAGAAAGCCAGTTTGGTTTCTGTCTCTCTAGGCCCCCCTCCACTTGTATAAAATACTAAAAAATTCAGCCATTATAGACTGTACAATATTATGAAAAATGGACAAAGCCAGTTTAGGGTCACTCTGTCTATAACACCCTACCCTTAAGGATAAATTGCCCTAACAGCAGCCTTTCAAGATGGTATGTGATATGGAAATGCCACAAGTCCCTTTCCTCTTTGGGGGTAGATTGCACCCTACACTTACATAGAAAGTTTTAAAAAGATGTTATCGGCATCATCTTCAGCTTCATCCTCACCCTCATCAGTGTGTACGTCATCATCACAGACTATCAATTCATCGCCGCTTGAATCCGCCATTAGAGAACAGTCAGTGCTTGGATGTCTTGGATGGTGAAGGCCTTCCTCGTGGAAGATGTAGTTCATTTTTATAAACATCATTTTCTCCACATTTTTGGGAAGTAACCTTCTACGGCGATCACTGACTAAGTTCCCTGCTGTGCTGAACACTCGTTCAGAGTACACACTGGAGGGTGGGCAGCTTAGGTATTGCAAAGCAAGTTTGTACATGGGTTTCCAAATGGCCTGCTTTTCTTCCCAGTAAGGAAAGGGACTGTCTGACATTTCCATATCAACTACCTCTTGAAAGTAATCCTCCACCATCCTTTGCATGTTTATACTCATATTGGATGGACTTATGGGCAAAGTGACACATTTTTTTGAAAAATCCTTCAAACCAGCCCAGATGTTAAATTGTTCTCGTCTGCCCCCTGTGTCTTCCCTGCTTCTTTTTTGGAAATTTAATTTTTTACGAGCAACAGCTTGAGAAAGTGAAGGAGGACACGTCGTCAAGCCGAGGCCCAGTTCAGCGGCCAACTTGCTGAGCAATAGCTCCTTGCAAAAGTTCACATCTCGCTCATTTACAAGTAAAGACTCAATGTAGGTTTTAAACCTTGGATCAAGCACAGTGGCCAAAACGTACTGATCCGAGTTCAAGATCTTAATAACTCGAGGATCATTGTGAAGCGAATTAAGTACTTGATCGACAAGGCCAACATACTTTGCTGAATTGCTTGCTTTCAGCTCCTCCTTCATTTTCTCAAGCTGCTTTTCCAATAGTCTAATTAAAGGAATGACTTGGCTCAAACTAGCAGAGTCTGCACTGACCTCACATGTCACAACTTCAAATGGTTTCAGCACCTTGCACAGCACTGAAAGGATTCCCCACTGTGCAAGAGTGAAATACATCCCCCCTCCTTTCCCAATGTCATGACTTGTGCAATATGCTTGGATGGCTTTGCGCTGTTCCTCCATCCTCTGAAGCATGTACAGGGTGGAATTCCACCGAGTTACCACCTCTTGCTTAAGTTGGTGGCAGGGCAAGTTAAACTGCTCTTGGAGCTGCTGTAATCTCCTACATGCTGTGGCTGAATGCCTGAAATGGCCTGAAATTTTACGGGCCACCGAAAGCATCTCCTGCACCTCACGGTTATTTCGTAGGAAGCTCTGCACCACCAAGTTGATGGTGTGAGCAAAACAGGGAATATGTTGGAAATCACCCAGCTGTAATGCTCGCACTATATTGTTGGCGTTATCTGAAATGACATACCCTGGGGAGAGTCCGAGTGGTATAAGCCATGCATCAATCACATCTCTCAGTTTGCGTAACAAATTGTCAGCCGTATGCCTGTTAGTGAAGCCGGTGATACAAAGAGTGGCCTGCCTGTGACAAATGTTACGTAGTGGTGTACATGCTGCTGCTGTTCCTGCTGGTGAAGGTGAATGACCAACCCAGTGGGCTGTCACAGTCATATAGTCTTTGGTTTGGCCACTTCCACTTGTCCACATATCTGTGGTTAAGTGAACAGTGGGCAGAATGGCATTTTTCAGCGCAATCTCTACATTTTTACACACTTTTTGGTATAGTTGTGGAATAGCTTTACGGGAGAAATGGTGTCGCGATGGAATTCTGTAACGCGGACACAAAACCTCAATTAACTGTGAAAAACCAGCTGCGTTTATTGTGGAGATTGGACGCAGATCTAACACTAACATTGCAGCCATGGCGTCTGTGATTCGCTTGGCGACTGGGTGACTGCTGTCATATTTGCTTCCCCTCGCAAATGATTGTTTCACAGTTAATTGCTGAAATGTAGGACTGCTCATTTTATTCACCTGCCTCTGGGATGACGATTCACCCCCAGCAGCAGCAACAGCAGCAGCAGGACTAACGCTTTCTTCAGAGGAATCAATAATAGTGCCGGAGTCATCCAGCCTTAAGTGGGATGCCGGGCTAACTCCGAGCGCTACTGAGGATATTGATGAGGATGGTGTGGTGGGTGTATTTTGTAGCCGTCGGTATGTCGGTGAGCGGAGGGTCTTAGCTGATGAGGGAGTGCTTGTATTCTTTTGGGAAGAACTTTCAGCTTTTCCCAACACTTTGCCATGAACTCTCGTTAGATGGCGTAACATAGACGAGGTTCCAAGATGGTTAAGGTCCCTCCCTCGACTGACTGTGGCTTCACATACACTACAAATGGCTATACAATTGTTGTCTGGATTTGGGTAGAAATAATTCCACACATAAGAAGTGGATTTTTTTGTTTTATGCCCAGGCATGACAATGGCCTTTTTCTTGTCACGTGCCAGAACTGCTGCCACTGGTGCAGGACTTACACAAACAACCTCATCCTCATCAACATCCTCATTAGCGCCCTCGTCGCCTACACAAATCTCCCCCTCATCCTCTTCTAATTCCAAAGTGGCATCCTCAATTTGGGTATCACCGGCTACACTCGGGCTATTAAGGCACACATCAGCAGAATGCTCACGATTAGACATCCCACTGTTGGATGGACTCTCCACAGGGATTGTTGTCATTTGTGAATCAGAGCAAATATTCTCCTGTAATGCCTCACTGGTATCTTGCAGCTCAGCTTTGACGCGTAACAGTAGTTGTGCACCAATTGTAGCCTGGGTAACTTTTTGGGATCTGCCACTAATAGCCAAAGGTGAAGGCCTCATTCTCTCTTTGCCACTGCGTGTGTAGAATGGCATGCTTGCAATTTTTTTTTTATCGTCACTTAACTTTTGCTCAGTTACACTTCTTTTTCGCTTCAATACAGTAAATTTTTTTTTGGTTTTTGTTTTTTGCACTAATTTGAAAACACTCTGTTGTTTGACATCGCCTTGGCCAGATGACGTACTGGGAACACTAACATCAGGACTGGTGACAGAACCTGGTTGCTCATTTAGATCATATGTGGACTGCTTTGAATCCATTCTGAGCGCAAACCACTGAGGAGTGCTAAAAATTATTGAGTAGATACTGCTGACAGATATGACTTTTGACAGCCAGAAATATTAATGCACAATTAGGGAGGACACCCCAAAAACACTGAGGAGTGCTAAAAATTATTGAGTAGATACTGCTGACAGATATGACTTTTGACAGCCAGAAATATTAATGCACAATTAGGGAGGACACCCCAAAAACACTGAGGAGTGCTAAAAATTATTGAGTAGATACTGCTGACAGATATGACTTTTGACAGCCAGAAATATTAATGCACAATTAGGGAGGACACCCCAAAAACACTGAGGAGTGCTAAAAATTATTGAGTAGATACTGCTGACAGATATGACTTTTGACAGCCAGAAATATTAATGCACAATTAGGGAGGACACCCCAAAAACACTGAGGTGTGCTACAAATTATTTAGTAGATACTGCTGACAGATATGACTTTTGACAGCCAGAAATATTAATGCACAATTAGGGAGGACACCCCAAAAACACTGAGGAGTGCTAAAAATTATTGAGTAGATACTGCTGACAGATATGACTTTTGACAGCCAGAAATATTAATGCACAATTAGGGAGGACACCCCAAAAACACTGAGGTGTGCTACAAATTATTTAGTAGATACTGCTGACAGATATGACTTTTGACAGCCAGAAATATTAATGCACAATTATGGGGGACACCCCAAAAGCGCTGGGGAGTGCCAAATATGAAGAAAAAATAATAAACCTCTATCCTCCTCTCTGCACTAGCGATTTTGGTTAGAGCAATTGCAAGAACAATATGGTATTCTCTGTCCCTGCTCTAATTAGCCTATGACTACACCCTGCTCTCTCCCTCTGTCAAATGGCGATGGATTGCTGTGGAGGCGTGTATTTATAAAGTTGAAGTATCGCGAGAACCGAGTCCCGAGATCCGACGACGTCACAATGACGTTCGGCCTCGATTTGGATTCGGAATGGGCGGGAGAGTACCGAGCTGCTCAGCTCGGTACTCGGATACCCAAAGTTCGGGTGGGTTCGGTTCTCGGAGAACCGGACCCGCCCATCTCTAATTTGAACACATAAGACCTGATGCAGAGTTGGCCGCAAAATGGGAGTAACTTATGTTTAAAAACCCGGCTGTACAAATTGTGTTTTTGCGTCCACATGCTGAGCCAGCACATCTTATGCTCCGTGCAGCTCAGCACCAGTAGTCTATGCGGTTTACACCAGAAACAGGTCACTGACACGTACGCCTCACAAGCTCCCATGTTTTTATCCATTGGTTTTAAGTGCAACAAACGCATTCACTATCTGGTATCAATACAATCTAAAAAAAACCTCTTGTGTAAAAAATAAATACCGGTAAATAAAATGTTCTGCTTAAGCACTGACACTAAAGGATAATATATGCCCGAGCGACGAAGACAGCACCAGCTTTCGGTGGTTAAAATAGCAAGCAGCCAATCAACAGCAGATAACGAGTGCCAGAGACCAGGATCATCATGCACTATTCACACCTGCCCTGGACCAGTCGCAAATAATACGTCTTTCTCAGGATATATATATATATATATATATATATATATATATGCTTTTCCCCCAATATGCATCCATTCACAAATTGCATGTACACACCCCATACTGTACTCGGGATATGTTAGAACGCCCGTCTTCCATCTCACCAGATGCAGGCCGATGTAGGTGGCAGAGTCACGCCAATCTGTGTGGGCGGATGTTTGTGCACCCATTTTTCTAGCAGGCGCTGAGCAATTTCACACAAGATACGCTATGCAAACTGGCGTAGTAATAATTAACATCCCCCATGCATAAACATGTATGCTAGATTTACAGAGTCTCTTCCACTGACTCATGATAAAATACAAGAAATACATCATTATGGTTATACATGGCATCTACACACAGCCTACAGCCTTACCATGTACAGTATCACTTCATTATTAAAATAAATGTACATGTACCTTGTTTGCCAGCTTGTGGACATGGATTTACATAGTCAGTGATACCTATAAAAAGTGCAATTTTAGTGTATAACAAAGTACCATTAGACTAGAACTAAATGCAGTCCAATCTAATGACTATTATACCATGTAGATCTAATGACTGGTATAAAATAAAGAGCCCCATCTGACAGCCAGTATATATAGTGCAGAGCCCATTCTCATTACTAGTATATAAGGTGAAAGGCAAGTATTCCAAGCAAGGTAGTTTCTGCTGGAATATATAATACACAGCATAACCCTTTCAGATGAATAATACAAACGGCATAGCCCCATTGTATGTCCAGTGTACATAGCAGAGCCCCATAGTGTGACCAGTGTACATAGGTACACAGGTGGTTGCATAAAGCAAAGCCTCATGGGGGAAGATTCAATTAGTAAAAAAATCGCAGCGTAGTGTCCCGGAACGGGCGTGAGGCACAACGCTGCAATTTTTTTTAGCGAAAGTAACAGTTACTTTAGCTCGCGCTCCATAAAGATGCGAGCAAATACGTGTAAGAGTTACTTTTTACCGTATAAACGGTAATAAAGCATGGCTGTGATGTTCTCAGGAATATCGCAGCCAATTGAATCTGCCCCATGGTGTAGCTACTGTTGAAAGCAGAACCTGACTATGTGATCACTGTGCTAAATATAGTCCCACGTGGTGTCCAAAGACATATGGCATATGTCTTGGCCACTGCAGAAGCAAGGTCTAATGTGGTGACAAGTGAACAAGTAGTGCCAGTTTGTGTGTTCAGTGTACCAAGCAGTGTAAAAAGCAGATCCTGCTGTGTGGCTAGTAAACAAAGCAGAGCCCTATGATGTTGCTAGTGTACAGAGCAGAATTCTATGTTGTCACTAGTGTACAAAAGAGTGACCCTTTGTGTGGGCGGTGTTTATAGAAGAGCCACATGGTGTGGTCACTGTACAAAGCAGAAAACCATGGTGTGGTCAGTGAGCAAAGCAGACAGAGCCTCTATTATGGGGCTTGTATAGCAAATATAGCCCTACTCCGCCCCCACTCAGACAAGGATTTGTCACTTTGCCCTTGAACTGGGCCTGAATGCTTCCTAATGTTCCAATTACACATAAGTTTCATAGACTATGGAAGGAGTTGACTTAATTATAGTTACCAACATTTTAAACACAATTCCAAGGACATTTTGCTGTTCAGCAGGTGAACAGGTGAATCTAAGCATCTCACTGGTTGTTCAGATTTGGCAACCTTGATGCTCTACAAGCCCCATTTTGTTATGTAATCTTTGTTGGTTTTGTAATACCAGAAGGAAAACACATAGGAGCTGATGGTGAATGGGACGTACACCAGTTTGTGTAGCGTATCGTGTGCAGTAGTGGAAGCACACATATGTTCCTGTGCAGACTTGCGTGATTCTGGCACTTATGCGCCTAGAGAGGCGGGACAGGGAGGAAAGGAAAGTTCTAATGTAGACCAAATATTGTAATATTGCTCATGCGGACTCGCAGAAACACGCACATATAACAGGTAGGAGGTGAATGTTTGGCACCTGCTACAGGGCAGGTACATGGCTGGTAAAGGGTAGGTACAGGACAGGTTCAAGGCTGGTATAGGGCAGGAATAGGGAAGGAGTAGGGTTGGTACGGGGCAGGTACAGGGCAGGTACAGGGCAGGTACGGGACAGGTACAGGGCAGGTAAAGGGAAGGTACGGGACAGGTACGAGGCAGGTACAGGGTAGGTACAGGGCAGGTACAGGGCAGGTACGGGGCAGGTACAGGGCAGGTTCAAGGCTGGTACAGGGCAGTGTCAAGGCTGGTACAGGTCAGGTATGGTGCCGGTACAGGGCAGGTATGGGGAAGGTTCAGGGCAGGTATGGGGCAGATACAGGGTAGGTACAGGGCAGGTATGGGGAAGGTGCGGGGCAGGTACAGGGAAGGTACGGGACAGGTACGAGGCAGGTACAGGGTAGGCACGGGGCAGGTACAGGGCAGGTACGGGGCAGGTACAAGACTGGTACAGGGCAGGTACAGGGCAGGTACAGGACTGGTGCAGGGCAGGTACAGGGCAGGCACAGGGCAGGGTCAAGGCTGGTACGGGTCAGGTATGGGGCCGGTACAGGGCAGGTACAGGACTTGTACAGAGCAGGTACAGGGCAGTTACGAGGTAGGTACTGGGCAGGTATAGGACTGGTACAAGACAGGTACAGGGCAGAAACAGGACTGGCACAGGGCAGGTATAGGACAGGTACATATGCTGCTGATGCATATCGAGTTGTATACAGTCCTGCGTATGGCCATAAATTGGCTATTTTTCTGTGCTCTTTGCTTTTAGAGTAATTTACTCCCATTTTAACGACTCACTCTGCATCAGACCCATAAGGAGTATTACATGCTGGATATAGAATAATAGAAATTGTTTGAAAATTAAAAAATGAAGAATTCTGCAGGGATAAACATTTTCTTGGCACAAACCAGGGTCTGTCCTTGGAAATTAGGGACAGTTTGCAATGGTTTTAAAAATATAAATTCAATAATAATTATTATTAATAGTATTTTAAGATGATATACAGTATATAAAGTAATATACATGATATTGACAGCTTTTTCTACTTACCTTAAAATAATATATTGTATATCATTTCTCTGTGGCAAGTCTGTGGGAAAAAAGAAAAGAAGAAACTCTTAATATACTGACTAATAAAAAAATTGTTTTAACACACAATAAAGGGCCATACAGTATGCTGAAACATTACTTAAAAACAGTAAAACAAGATGTGCTTTATGCATAGGTTACAGTATGGTAAAGCATACAGTATTCTTTTATTATTGATTTGACCAGCAGGGGCACTGTTCCGTTGCAATTCATAAACTCAGCCTAGCCGTTTCCACTGAGATCTCTATGGAGACTGTCTTATGTCTTTACATGCAAGGACAAGTAATGTGATCATAACTAGCTGCAATGATCTGCTGATGTCACTGGCCCACGGTTGGCGGTTGTGAAGATTTTGTCTCTCACTAATGTTGTTATGCATCATCACTGTGTGGTAGAACTGATCTTTCCTTAGTTACAAACACTATACATTTCAATTAAAGATAACATTTTTACTAAGGCTGTGTATACACTACAAAAATTTTCGACCAATTTGTCATCACTATCACGATTTTACAAATGACTGAAGTTCCAATCAGTCTGATACATGCGTACACACTATACACGATTTACCTTCAGATCTGTGCTCTTCATATTTTGTTATAGTCATTTAGAGAATGACAGCGCAGTATTCATTCATTCATTCCTGTCACACTGATTAACCACCTTGTTATAACTATCCACATGTCATTACAAATTTTGTTAGCTTCAGTGACTCTGAAACAAAATATTCAGTCTCAGTACGAACAGATGAATTATTTCACAGTGCTCTCCCCAGCCCCATTTCCGGGATGCTCCACCCGGTTGGTTTTATTTGCCACCCGGCTCTTGGAGCCCAACAGAGTCCCATTATAATAGAATAAACCATTGTTTCTCCTAATAGAACAGGCACTATGTGAGTACAGCCAGCAGTGTGTGTTAGACCACTGACCACCAGTCTGACCAGTCCTGGTAAGTGTGGTGGGCAATAACAGTCAACATTTTTCAATATTATTGCAAAGTATTACACTGTCCCCAGCTTCTTAATGCCACTTGGCTGGCACAATGTTCTGGGGAGAACACTGTTCCATCTACAGCACTCTCTACATTTATTCATCAGGACATGTTCATTGCCGGCATCGACTAAAAACATCATGACTTTATGTAAACTCTACGGAGATCTACAGACCTCTTTAGGGATGGGCAGCACGGGGGTTTAGTGGTTAGCACTTCTGCCTCAAGGCACTGGGGTCATGCGATCAATTCCCGACCATGACTGTGTGTAGTTTGTATGTTCTCCCCGTGTCTGTGTGGGTTTCCTCCCTCCCTCACTCCAAAAACATACTGGTAGACTAATTGGCTGCTATTAAATTGACCTGGAAGTGTACTAGGGAATTTAGATTGAAGGCTCCAGTGGGACAGGGACTGATGTGAGTGAGCTTTCTGTACAGCGCTGCGCAATTAGTGGCGCTATAAAATAAATGATGATGATAGTGAGTACATACACACTGCAGGATCGGAAGGCGGTTGGAACGAGATTATTTGTTTTACCGACCAACCAAATAAACTAACAATCAGTGTTTTGGAACGACTATCGGTCATCGTGTCAGTGTACACACTACTGTGAACAGATGCTTGGCCCAATAATCGGCTGAAAAACCTGTAGTGTGTACCCAGCCTTACATTTAAAGATCATTTGGTTAATACCTACAAAATTATACTAACAACATTTAATCATGATTAACACAAATCAAAATAATACAAATAATAATATGAGTCTTCCAGGCTTTAAACAGACTCACAAGACTTTTTGGAAAATAACTGGTATATAACTACATTAACCCTTTGTCTGATGAAAAACAGTGAATTAACTTCCCTGTTTTAAATGCTTAGTGGTAAGCCTGACTACAACTGTAAGAACCTATCAGGGCTGGCAGCATAGGGTAATGTGTGTTTGATGTATAAAACCACTAATTCCTATAGCCAGCGTGAACAACATGTTCTAACTCAGTTTTGAGACATTGGGGTATATTTACTAAACTGCAGGTTTGAAAAAGTGGAGATGTTGCCTATAGCAACCAATCAGATTCTAGTTACCATTTATTTAGTACATTCTACAAAATGGCAGCTAGAATCTGATTGGTTGCTATAGACAACATCTCCACTTTTTTAAACCCCCGCAGTTTAGTAAATATACCCCATAGTGACATTTGGATGGGATACCTGGAGAATTTCTATTGCACTGACCAAAATAAGTGACATTTGCCTGTCACAGACCATACATAACAATATGTCCTGATTAAAAAAAACTATTGAATATGTTTCATAACTCTATTTAGTGTAGTAGAATGCTTGGGAACACGTTACATAAACAAAGCTTACGACCACCTTTCTAGGGCTTAAATGTTCTGATTTACTTTATTGTAGAACTAAATTCAAGGGGAACACAATAGAATAATCATATGTATGTGTTCTTTTACAATAAGAGATTCCTTGATTTATAAAGCATTCACGCTTATTTATAAAAGCAGATCACTGAGGACAAGGCTGTACATTGTAACTGTGGGAGAAATAGTTTCATTATGCAGTACATGAAAAAAACACAGCTGCTCCAGATACAGAATGGTTACAGGCAGCTTTGTGTATCAGCCCCTGTACACCTGACAAGTGCAGCACACACCAATGTAAATGTTTGCTGAGAGCCAAAGCAGTCACAGTATAGGTAAGTGAGTAACACTAATCATATGCACCATTTAGTTCCATGGGGTTTTCAAATAAATTTGAAATAAAAAATAAATCATATACTCTCTGCCCATCTGCCTATAAATGAATATAGTCTATTCTTGATCTGACATAGCCTAAGCATTGACTGTGCTCAAATCCTCCAAGAGATGGCTATTGGCTGTGTAGGCCATTTATTGGAGTGTTAATTCAACCAGTACTTATAAAACCACAGTAAATGTGGATACATATAGAAAGGACCAGGGAGGGACCAGGTAAGGGGCAAACGCAGGATTTGTAGAGAGGGGTTTCTACACCACGTTGCCAGTGGGTGTGACCAGCATGCATGGGGGCGTGGCTATAATATTATACAGTGCCCTAGGGCTTGGAGGGGGATTCCAGGCACTATGAACCCCCACCCTTGGTTTGCCTATGAGGTTGGTATCTTTAATGTACACTGGTGGTTGGTCTTTTACACAGCAATAAATATTAAACAGAAAGATGTAGTAGGGGATGAATCTATACTAAATTACTGTGCAGTAATCCCTCAACACATGTAAAAGTCTTCATTGTGTGTGGAGTCCTGGAGAAATGACCATTACACACAGAGATAGGAAAGATGACGTTGGATGGGAATCTCACATTCATCTAGTGATAGACTAGACGGCCCTAGGGTCTCATGTGGCCCTCCGAACCTTCACCTGCGGTCCCCCAGCTCTTCCTGCTTTATTGTCAAATTTGTTTGCTACAGCTTGTAATACTTGTTTATAATTACTTCTGATATGTTATCACAGACAGGTGTCTCTTTCTTTGATTAAACACATTAATTTAACTTATTACTGAGATTAAGGGCTAGATTTACTAAACTACGGGTTTGAAAAAGTGGAGATGTTGCCTATAGCAACCAATCAGATTCTAGTTATCATTTATTTAATACATTGTGCAAAATGTCAGCTAGAATCTGATTGGTTGCTATAGGCAACATCGCCACTTTTTCAAAACCGAAGTTTAGTAAATATATTCCCTAGGGTTATCTGCGGCCCTCTTGAAGGTTAGAGAGCTGCCCCCGTCCGTAGGTCGCCTAACAAGGGAGAAGAGAAGGATTTGTAAAACACATTGTTTAGCTGGTGGTATCTTTAAATATCAGCAATTGTTCTACAAGCAACAAAACACCCTATTATTACATAGAATTTATATACACATTAAATAATATATAACATTGCTATTTCATTATTTAATCAATGAAGTTACAGAGTTAAATAAAAATCTAGCCCCAATGCATTATAACTGCAGCTGCACAAAGACCGTCAGATCAATTATATTTATGCATTATTTGCATACACATTATTGAACGATATATCTGTTTTGTGTTTAAGTAGATGTATTTGTACAATTTTGCTATGTTTTGACATACCTGAGATCACTGCTTAATTAAATATTTACTATAACAATAAGTTTTGCTAGTGTGTTTAAATCCCATGTAGTAATCACCCTGCGTGTTTTGGTGCTGACGGCATTGATCAATTTTGTGTTAGTGTTTGTGCACCTTGGAAAAACACTGTTCACTTTCTGAACTAGGATGAAACGTCTCTCTCGTACCGTTTGAATGGAATCAAATGAGGCATATATGATATCTGGCTGCTTGTCTGAGGTGATATTATTGCCAATGTATGTTCTCCTTATATTCCACTAAATGGAAACATATACTAATGCATGCTATTACTACATCCCCAGCTAGTCAGTTTCTCTAAAACCACAAGAGGATTTCATGGAGCGAGTGACGTGTAACATGCCCCTAGATTTAATCTATAATCGTTAGCTTATCATTTCTCATATCACTGACAATAGGTATATTGTTACCAGTCTGCGAATGTGACCCAGTATATACTTCTTACTATGAAGCAATGTGTACATAGCTGAATAATTATTAGGCTAACGATGGCTGCAGCAGTGTATTGCTGATACAGTAGATTCTACAGTGTTCAAACTTTACCTCACAAACGTCCATCAGTATTAGATAAAAAGCATAGAAAATAAATATTGCTACATTGTAACACAGAGGATATATTCCAAAGCAATCATTACCACTGACAAATGTGCCACTTATTACACACAACTTAAGAGCAAAACTCATTAATTACAGCAAAAAGATAAACATGTCACAATAGTAACACAAGAATCTAGGAAAGTATTTTCGGTTGACAAGTGAGATTCATTCAAATGAATGTTCCTGATACGTGCACGTTATATGAATAGCTGTGTTTTACAAAACTTTTCTCAAAAATGATCTGCAAACTGCAGCATAATATAGACTGATAGACAGATACACCGACAATGGACAATTTTAACTTCTGTGGGGACAGTACTATATATATATATATACATATATATATATATATATATATAAATAAAATACAAGTGATGATAATAAATCTATAAACTCCTGTGAATAATATCTATATAACCAGTGAGTTGTGATGTCATCACATCAGCATTCATTAGAAAACCAAATGTGGATGATTACAGATTTTAGATGTCATTTCTGAGATCTGTGATGTGTATACAAACATTCATAGGGTACATAATATCCTTATAATTTACAGTAGGGGGTACGTTATCCCATACATATTATAAGCAGGGATGTACCTGGCCATTGGCATCACTCCCACCAGTCTGACAAAGGTAGGTCAGAGATAGCTACAGCAATTATAAGACCACCCCTGATTATATAGATACCTTTCATGTTTGTTCAAAATACTATGTGCAATATAGAGATACAAATTTGGGATCTCAGTACAGAAGAAGTAACCTTTAGCAAGTTATTTCTATATAAATCATATCTGTAACTAATTTTCTACTGCTTGGAGAAATGACAAGTAAATAACCACGTGTGTCTTGTGTTAATAACAAATGTGAAGTAAGAACTCTCTATGGAACATTATGGATCCATTTAATCTGGCCTTGTGACCACGACAGATCACAAATTACTTTTCTCCAGAAGTATATAGGCTGCTATTATACAATGCTGAATAACAATTGTGCCTCAAGTGCAGAAACAAATATGGGAAGAACATTTATCACACTGATGGCATAAAAAACATGGCTGTACACTGACGTATTGTGGGGACGGGAATGATCAATTTCTCATTAGGAAAGAATTATTCTACACATAGGAGATGATTTACTAAGGTTTAAGTTTAACCCATATTTAGATGACTGGTGTCAGCTTCTAACCAATCAGATCAACAGAAAATTTAAAAAATAATAATTAAATAAGCACAGCTGCCATGCAATGTACACATTTACAGAACAATCCATATAAGCCTAAGAAGACAGCTAGGTAGGATATACTAAAACATAGATTTTATCCAAACTCAGTGGATCGATGTTCACCACCAGCACCCATTGAGGTAAGAAGGAAATTAAATTAAATAAACAAAACATTTTCTGCTAGGGTAATCAGGCTTCAGAAACAGCCACAGACACACTAGGATGGTGGAGATCATAAACCCACAGGAAATCATTTTCTTCTATCAGTACCTAGTGGAAACCTCAGTACCACTAGGTATTTCAACAATGTACCATTATACATAGCTTATTTTTTGTGTCATTTAGTGATGGCTCATTTGCCTGTTGTGGGCTGATGTTTTAGTGTAGTCTATTCAATATAAAGAAATGACATCTAAATGAACTGACCAAGCTGAATATTTTGTATGGCCTTTTATTATTCTGCATATGAAGTACAGTGTGTAGGTCTCACTTTGCCTTTATCTAATGTTGTATACAATTATCTACAACTAAAGGTGTTCATTTATAGCATAAATAGTAATGGACAGATAATAATGGAGGCTGAGGAGTTAATTTTTTGACTATCTGTTATACTAAGATAACTAAATGTTATGTGTCTAACATGCATTTTAAACAAATTGGCTTGTTTGCATTGTCTCCTAAAATGGAACATGACACACGTTTTAATAAATGTGCCAAAGGTGATAATATCATCATTTGGTAATTAATGTAATTGATTTTTCTGCTGTTTGAAGTAGAACAATAGGTATATATTCAATTTGTTGTAAAATAATTCTGGATGGAGATTTAAGATGATATATATCAGAAAAATATAGTATGGAGATTTCTCCTAACAGGACTAATGTTAATTTTACATTGTTGCAACAATGTTGCAGTTAACTCTTTAGTGCTGCACAGAAGGTGGTCACTATAAACCTTGATTTCAACCATAATGGCACAGAGTAAAGCTACATACACACTACAGAAAATTTCTCCCAATGCGATTAACAATTTTACCAATGACTGAAAGTCCCGATCAGCATGTCGATTCATGTGTACACACTATACACGTTTTACACGATTTACCTTCAGATCTGTGCTCTTCATCTATCATAACCATCGGCTGAAAAGATTGTGACTCTGTAAACCCCATAGAGATCTGCCTGCACTGCTGGTCATGAGTGTATACTTCGTTCCATTGCTGATTGTGACTTTTAGTTAGTTTATAAAATCAAATTAAACAATACGATGTGCTTTGGAACGATATAACATGATCGTGGGAGCGTACACACTAATGCGATATCAGACCTGTAGTGTGTACCTAGATTAAGAATTATAGAAACTATTTGCAAATCATCTTATTATTACGAGGTTAATAATTTGGATAAAAACTGAGTCAACATCTCTTATAAATTCAATAAACAACTGACGTTAATATTCACATAAAAAAGTCTTACTTTAGCTTTTAACTTGAGTGCGTACTAATTTCCTGAAGGAATATATATAGCAGATTGTTAAATCAAATATATAAGTTACTGAAAGTTTGTAGGACTACAGCTTTGGCCGTCATCGTCCCTCCATTTTCAGCATCAAAAGAACATTTAATACTTCACGCAAGAGATATTTGTCTATACCGCATATATCATTATTATCATAAGTAGTTTATTTATACCACATTGTACACAATTCTTTACGGGCCAAGAAGAAAAGAAAAATAAAGGATCGGTATAATAATCACACTAGGGGTAATGCACTTTTCTAGCAGTAATTCTTGCCCAAAAAAAATGATGCCAAAACATATTTAAAACAATGTTCCAATGTTAAAACATTATAGTTGTGCTTGTTTTATACCAATGAACACAGTTGTAAGAGAATAGAAAAGTTTTAAAATCCATGTCATCTTAAAGTTGATGTCCGAAGTTCATCGGATTGTATTTGTCCCCTTTATCTACCAGTTGTAATTTGCTCTACGGAAGCACAATCGGACCCTGATTGCTTAGCAAAAATAGCAGAACGTTATTTACTGCTTCTACATGTTTGCTAATCGCATAAACTAATATTCATATAAAATCAACTGTCCCCCCATAAACTTTCCTGTACTATGGACATTAAATATCTCCCTATACAAGGTATTAGTAATTGTATATTTTTTTTAAGGGCACATTTGCTGAATAGTTTAAAGAATTTACATTTCACATAGATAGCTTAGACAGCAATATTTAAGTCCTTCATTCAAGTATGGGCTGGGTCTGATAAAAGCAATTCACATGAGTGATCTCAGAGCATAATTGGCAAATAGTAAGATATAAGCACAGCAGGTGGTAAGGTTACGTTATAGTCATTTCTTTACATTCAGGGAAAACCAAACAGAAGACCCTATTTAACAAATATACCTTAATGTGGCAACAACTATTAGTAACACCCACCAACCCTGTCAACATTCATGTTACAATATGACAATATAGCACTACAAGTTTATCAGAAATACATCTATAAAATAATGTCACAGGGATTATGGTAATCTAATCACAATTGTGATTTTTTTTTTTCTCATGTTATGTTACAAAGATATATATATATATATATATATATATATATATATATATATATATATATATTTAAAGTGTCAATTAACTGAATCTGTATATGTGTTTCTCTTCCCCCTACTGTACCCTTAATGTGAAGGCACACTATTTATAGAGACAACATCAAGGTATGTTTACCACTATTCCGCTGATTTACTTTATTACAGCATAATACAGTAAAATAGAAGCAGATTTTAAAATCAGCGTAAAATATACGCAACGGGAATGTCAGCAGAAATTTTAAAAAAAAATTTGTTTGGGAAAAAAAAAAAGACACAAACTGCTAGCGGCAGCTTTCAGACACGAGTTTTTCATCGGAAAAGAAAAAAAAAACTGCTTGGGGTTCTTTTAGTGAAAGCTTACCACAGGGAAGTTGATTCTGGCCTAATGCCAAAAACCTGTGCAGAACAGCCCTCATAACAAATTCATGGAAGTCTATACTGATCACCCAAAAAAATAGAAAGAAATGTGTCCCGGCAGATTAAATCCCCGGCTAAA